>NC_063190.1:30885511-31238011 GCF_017589495.1 Alosa alosa | reverse complement strand
TACGTCTGTCATATCACTACGCAAGGACTTGAACTTCATTCAAACGTGAAAGCAGACGGTTGATCAGCTGTGTTCTAAAATGTTTGATTCAAGTTCAGCAGCGTGTGTTGTTGCGAACTATTTGTTTATCAGCAAATGCCACGATGAACGGTAACAAATAGGCTAGGCTATGTAGGCTAAAGTCATATCGTGGGGAGTTTATTATTTCGTTTTGGCAAGTAGCCGTATAATAAGCGGGATAATGTATAAAAACGCCGGTCATTATGGGAAAATAAGTCCCTTCAGGGCGAAACAAGACCCCTCCACTGGTGCGTCGGGGTCCGGTTCGCCCTGTCTGGACTTATTTTCCCAATAATGACCAGCGTTCTATACATTATCCCTTACATATTGTCCTATACACCGTGATTAACTAGTGTTTAGGAATTCAAAATGGTTGGCTGTTGAACATCACATGCATTTGTCCACCTCACACATATCTGTATTTGACCACTAACTGACAGATTCATGGCAGAGTAGCTAGTGGACATTTATGTTGCACAGCTTGTCTTGGAAGTGGCACACATGCCCTTAAGCTCATAAACAGGATAATCATTACTGAAGCACATGCTGTCCTGTTACACAGGCACACACACAGGACTGTTAACCCTTAGAACCCGATTGACGGGTCCAACGATCCAACGATCCAACGAGACCACGCACTTGTATGTACGATCAAGTACTTGTCTGCGTTCACCTGCGCACCCATTACTCTCATTTGAATTACTCGCGAACCCGTGATCGCATAGATATGGCAAGCATATCAGATGAAAGAGGAGACACAGGGCTATCCATTGGTACCATGTATATTGATCCTTCTGGCTTATAAAAACAGACAAAGTGACTGCAAAATATTAACGTCATGTACACAAACCAAGCTGCACACCCATTACTCTCGTTTGAATTACTCGCGGACCCGTGATCGGATAGATATGCCACGCATGTCAGATGAAAGAGGAGACACAGAGCTATCATTTGATACCAAGTACATCCTTCTGGGTTATAAAACAGACGAAGTGACAGCAAAGTAATAACTTCATATAGCTGGACTTACCCCACGTTTTTGTCTGTTTTTGTGGCAAAGCATGTTTATAATCCAACACTATCGTGTGTTTCTCTATGGCAAAGCATGTTCATAATCCGGTTTTGAGATCCTAGCAAATTCCTGCATGGCATCCAATTCAAGGCTCACATTGCATCCCAATTTGTTGAACAAAGAAACACCTTTTTTGCCTTTACTTTGTTCATGGCAATGCAGTAAAAAGTTGAGAATCATTATGGCACACATGCTAACACGCAAACTTGGGTCAAGTCAGGTCAGATCAGTTTGTGTCATAGATATGGAGTGCAGAAAGGTCATTTTTCATCACTAAATAAAAAATGGCATTTATTTCCATAAATCACACACCACATATTTCTGTAAATTGCTCAGCCTCAGAGTATCCCTCCAACATGGCAATTATATTGCCCGATTCAGAACAGTCTGCCCTACACACACCTGAAATGCATGTAGAGCTATGAGCTTGCTATGGTGAGATACAGGTCAAAATATAAGAATTTTTATAATACGCTTTTTATATTTTAATTCTTTAAAAATCAAAATAAAATCAATGCTAGTACTAATACATGACATGATGGCAGATCTGGATAGCCTAGACTCTGCTGAAAAAAACAATATATAATATGTGTGTGTGGCACTCACAATGACCAGAATAAATCCTTATGAATAAAGGTAGTGAAAATGCCTTAAAAACAGCTTAGGGTTCTAAGGGTTAAATCAACTGTAAAAGGGCCTCATTTTGCCCTCAACACATTTAGAAGTACACCCTCTGATAGAAAAGGTGCTAGTCATCATTTTTCCAAGCGATTAGTGTCAAACAAAGATAAGATGAACAGAATCACAGAGACTTCCCTTATCTTATTGATAAAAGCTGTCCCGTTTACATCCCATAGTCCTCTGTTTGAGTACTGTAGCTATCGGTACGCTCTTGTGATGAAGATGATGTGATGTGATCATGTACATGTTGTTTGTTTTGATTGATCCAGCATCATTCAGCAAGCCCTCATGCTTGCCTCTGTCTGGGTTTGGCCTTGTTTTCGTCTCGTTAGTGTTGAGTAAGTGTGAAGACATGCGGAGTGTGGGTCACTAAACGCCTGTCCTGGTGTCCCTCCAGGTGACTTCATCGGGGACGTGCAGAAGAGAAACTTCCGCAACCGAGTGGACAGCAGCACGTCCCTGCACTCGGTCTGTGACGGAAAGGCAGTGGAATTCTATTTCGCCTCCGATGCCAGGTAGGACGGGCAGCTTGCACTTCTTTACACTCTTCTCCACGGTGAGCTCTTTTAAAATGTTATTATTCGATTGAAGAAGGCTTGACGTAGATAGCTTACATTATGTATCTAGGTAAGGTAACCCAGAAGCAAAAGGCTTTGGTTGTCTTGGCATCTGTATCTAAGTAACATGTGTAGGCTATGTTACCTGTGTCTAGGTAGTATAAGGCCATAGGTTTTGATGATGTGCCTTGTAAATGTGTAATTGCATGTGTTAATACAGTCCTTTTGAAAAAATATTGAATTTGATTGAGGATATTTGACTTTTGTGTTTTACTGTGGTTTATCTTTGAAAAGTACTTAATAGAGTCAATTTGCCTGCTTAGTATTTAGAGGACTAATTGTATTCTCAGTTGAGCAAAATTGCATGTATTTTGTTAAGTCTTTGAAGCGAACAGTGCTCTCTGCTGGCCATAAATAATTAGCTCAAATGTAAGAAATTTACTAGTCTAATAGTACACTGAATTAGCTTATAACAGTGCTTATATCAGCAAGATTACCATGAAATGAATGTCTCTTAGAGTTTTTTGTTGTTGTTGTTGATTGGAACATGGTACAACTGTTCTACTAAGACGTCAGGCTCATACCTGCCAACATTTAGCTTTTAAAAAACAGGAGATTGTTGTACTTTGGGTGGGGGTGGGGTGGGGTGTCAGTGTTTGCACAGAATCAGTGTTTGCATATTTAACATGTTTCATTCACTCCTTGCAACATTGCATTTCGGTCGTTGCTTTTACCTTACCAAAAGATATATGCATATGCATGCCAGTTCTGTTTCCACCCTAACTCCAAATCTGCTCTCAGATTATGTTCTGAGGACACAATTTGCCTACTGTGTATCAACAACACTCAAGAGTTATAATGTGATGTGTTAATCTGTGAGTGTGTGTTTGTGTGTTCCCCTCAGCGCCATCATCGAGCACACTAACAAGGTGGTGTACCTGGAGGACGATGACATAGCGGCAGTGGCGGAGGGCAAGCTGTCTCTGCACCGCGTTAGCCGCAGCGCGGGCGAGGAGTCGGCCAGGGTCATCCAGACCCTGCAGATGGAGCTGCAGCAGATCATGAAAGGTCAGAGCCCACCACAGACTAGAGCGCACCACGCTGGGGCATCCACCACTGACTAGAGCGCACCACGCAGGGGCATCCACCACTGACTAGAGCGCACCACGCTGGGGCATCCACCACAGACTAGAGCGTGGAACACATTTTGACCTGATCTGAGGAAAAACATGAACACGTATGGGTCAGTTTCATATCAGTTCAAACAGCTGTGTGACACCATGGCTTTGTCTTATAACCATGAGCCATCATACAAAAATGCCAGTCTCATTTTAAATCTCATTTTATTCTTGAGATATGAAGAGACTTGCACTTGAAAATTGCAGCCAAAACCAGTATCTCATATATACCACTTTTGAAAAATTCCTCAGTAAGGAACTCTATCCTACTGACCCTATCATTTAAGTGTCATTGAGCAAGACACTGAACCTTGATGTGATGTGCAGGTTGGCATGCTGCATGACAGCCTTTGCCATCGGTGTGTGTATGAATGTGCATGTTAATGGAATACTGTGTGGCATGAATCTGTAGAGAAAAGAGAAAAGTGGGTGCTTTGGAAAACAGTGCTGTGCAAATGCAGTCCATGGGCCATTTTACCCTCACCTGCTGAATGTGTGTGTGTAACCCATTTAGACTGATCTGAGGGGAAACCCCTGTGTTAAGTCTTCAATTGAAATGTCTCAAAGGGAAGTTAGGAGGGTTCCTTTGTGATGAGCGATTTTTTTTTTTTTTTTGTTTTTTTGTTTTGTTTTGTTCTTAAACAAAGATGGAAAAAGGCTTTTG
Organism: Alosa alosa; assembly: GCF_017589495.1. NCBI lineage: Eukaryota > Metazoa > Chordata > Actinopteri > Clupeiformes > Clupeidae > Alosa > Alosa alosa. The sequence goes on along the minus strand of NC_063190.1, from coordinate 31,233,799 downwards.
ACAAGCTCTGTGGTACAGGTAGACTGTCTTTCCTCTGTGTGGTGAGAGCCTCTGTTGTTGATGTTCAATCAGATGTAAACTTTCTTTCTCAGGGAACTTCAAGGCCTTTATGCAGAAGGAGATTTTTGAGCAGCCTGAGTCGGTGTTCAACACGATGAGAGGAAGGATCTGCTTTGACACAAATACAGGTAATGCACCCTCAGTCAGTACCTTCTTTCCTCAGTTGTTATGATGACTTTTAACCTTTAATCTCTCAGGCAGAGATTTAAAGTCGTGGAGTCGTGGAGCTAACACTAGACCACTTCTCAAATCTGAACTGAAGTTGAGAATGGGTCTGGGAACCTTTCTTCCACTTCCGAATTTCAAGGGTCGTAACCAGCAGGGAAATTAAACTGAAACTGGCACATTGAACTCTTACCAAAGCTTTACAGAAGTACAACGCATCTTTCTTGTAAACAAAAGTTTCAAATGCAGTTGCTCACTCTTCCAAATGTGTGTCTGTTTCCACAGTTGTGCTAGGAGGGCTAAAAGATCATCTGAAGGAAATTAGGAGATGCCGGCGCCTGATCATTATTGGCTGTGGAACTAGCTTCCATGCTGGAGTCGCGGTACGCATCAGACTGGAATGCCTCCTTCTGTCTGTATGATATGTCTGTTGAACCTGGTTTAGCATGTCTGTCTTGCGCTCTCTTGCCCTCTGCAGACGCGACAAATCCTGGAGGAGCTGACTGAGCTGCCCGTCATGGTGGAGCTGGCCAGCGATTTTCTTGACCGCATCACCCCTGTGTTCAGAGACGACGTCTGCTTCTTCATAAGCCAGTCAGGTAGGAGGCAGTTTTTGTGCTTATAAGCTAAAGTTTATGATTGTCTTGTAAAGACACAACATCCTCATGGGCTGTGGTATAGTATCACTGTTTTGTTTATATTACCTCTTTCAGAATGAAATGTTTCCAGGCAGTTTGGTTCTATTCCATTTTCTAAGTACTATGTAAAGACACAGGATCAATTGATTGACTGAATAAATTCATAGCTTTCAAAACATCATGGTGGTGTTGATGACCGTGTGACCTGCAGTGACAGCCGTGTTGTGTTGGATGTCCAGGTGAGACAGCTGACACCCTGATGGCGCTGCGGTACTGTAAGGACCGTGGCGCTCTCACCGTCGGAGTGACCAACACTGTTGGCAGCTCCATCTGCAGAGAAACCGACTGCGGCATCCACATCAATGCAGGACCAGAAATCGGAGTGGCCAGCACAAAGGTACAGCAATGACACAAAACCATTGCAGCTGATGACCATGACTGCAGACTGATCTTTTTTCACCTTTAAACACAGTGTTGTTCTCGTCTTATACCTTGCTTATCAAGATCTCTGCTTCACAGGTATTTAAGCAAATCCTATAAGAGAAAGTAGTGATATCAGTTCAAACTGTCAATGCAGGCTTATTTTACCTAACTAGGTACAAATTCACAGTGGTACAGGGATGCAAACAGTTAATAAAAAAATTCAAATTTCATTCAAATCCCGTGTGGCTCCTATTTTTTCAGCCAGCCACTTAAAATTGTATTGGTACAGCTATGTTAATGTGTGTACAACCGGTGTGTGTGACAGAGTGGTGTGAGAGGGCGTAGTGTATGTGAGTATAATGTGTGAATGTGTTGCTTGCCCCGCAGGCCTACACCAGCCAGTTTGTGGCGCTCATCATGTTCGCCCTGATGATGAGCGAGGACAGGCTGTCTCTGCAGAAGAGGAGACTGGAGATCATCAGCGGCCTGCGCCAGCTTCCAGGTGGGCACCGCCACCGCCACCCCAGGACACCCCGCCACCCTCACCGCACCACCCTCTACCACTTACAGCCTCCACACTTGGACACTTACAATCTCCACACTTGGACACTTACAGACTCCACACTTGTACACTTACAGACTCCACACTTGCACACTTATAGACTCCACACTTGTACACTTATCGTAACACCCCCAATTATCACCACTTTTGTTCTGAGATTCTAAAACAACGATGTTTTTTAACACTTCAAAATAACATTTGCTAAATGAACCTTACATTTTTCAGTAGCCATAGGTGTGTAGATTTGAACAAAATCTGGTTTGGTTCTTATCGGGAGCATTTACTGCCTGAAATATCCGATTTAGTTTACCACTCTAGGAGTTGCTGGCCTGATGGGTCGCCTATTTACGCCGTTTAGACTGAGAATTCTCGTCATGAAATTAAAATTCCACTGGAGCTCCAAGCGGTTGTGTACACGCAGCCTTACAACACTGTTTACAGCTCTTCGAGTCACGGTAAAATGTCATTTTTGGTACATAGTTAATTTAGATACACCTATGGTGTGGGTGGTTGCGTTTCTTTAGGAATCTGCCGTCTTGGTTTGTATAGAAATGGATATTAAGTGACACATACACGCAAGACGGCGGGAATACGGGACCGACAGTAATAGGGGGAGTTCCGATATAGACTCCACACTTACACCTCCACACTTACACTTGGACTTGCACACTTACACATCTGCACTTTCAGTAGATCAAAACATATTCCTTTTCTCAAGTTCATGTAGATTGTTCAGTACAGAGTTTGACTAGTTTCACTACTTGTTTGCTAGAAACCATGCGTTCCACAGTTTTCAGTAAGGATTTTCATATTTAGCTAAGCTATGTTATTTCTGTGTCTTTAACAGCATCCTGTAATGTCTGTCTACAGCACTGATAAAACAGGTCCTGGCTCTAGATGAGCACATCAAAAGCATAGCAGAGGAGCTGTACCAGCAGAGGTCCTTGCTGGTCATGGGCCGTGGCTACAACTACGCCACCTGCCTAGAGGGGGCGCTGGTGAGTCCTTACTCGGCACAGCGCACACATGCTCCCTGGTTGGGTAGGAGGCGTTCTCTGCCTGTTCTCTGCCTTTCTTACCTTCAGGCCTGCCAGATGATTTATATTTCCTCATCATCTCCTGTATGTGCACTCAGCCAATATAAGAGCAGAACTGAGAGGTTGTCTGACACGCAGGGTCAATGTGATTGGAGCCTGCCAGGCAAGCAGAACTGTAATAGGGTCATTCCACGTCAGTTCAACCAGGGCCCACGCACATTTAGGTCTCAAAAAATTCTGAAAAAATTACCAGGTGTACCTATGTTACCCAGGAGACACACTGTAAAATTACTCTTATGTAAGATCAATACTTTCCAAGATACAGACAGTTTTACAGGGGGAGGGGGTGTCGACATATTGATGTCAATGGGGCATTTTGCCCATGTTCAGGGTGGAAAATAAAAAAGAAAGATTTGCATAAGACAAGTCAAATTGGTGTTTTCAAAAAGAAGGGATCATGGAGAATAAGGAAAAACATATTTAAAAAATCTTTGTATATTCCCACAAGGTGTTTGGGTGCTCTGAAAATGATAACCAAAATGATTTTTCAAACTTGTGAGGTCTGCTGTTCAGACCCTGAAGGGATTTATTTTCTGTTCATTGTTTTTTGTGGGAGTGTTTCTACTTATCTCAGTAAGGAAAATAAATCAAGAGCCTATGTTGAGTACAAATATGTCTTCTGAAGGCTTAAACAGAGCCCAGCCAAAAACTCCAATAAAATTTGTATCAACTTTGAGGGACAGCTATGACCATGCAGGATTATCCAGACCAAACGTGACGATTTTGCTACATACTATTCATATTTATGTACCAGCATGCAAAATTTGAGCCTCCTACATGGTTTAGTTCTTGCGCTGTGGGCTTGTGAACTTTGACAAAAAAAAGAGAACAAAATCGACCCCCCCTCCCCCTGTAAAACTGTCTGTATCTTGGAAAGTATTGATCTTACATAAGAGTAATTTTACAGTGTATCTCCTGGGTAACATAGGTACACCTGGTAATTTTTTCAGAATTTTTTGAGACCTAAGTGCGTGGGCCCTGGTTGAACTGACGTGGAATGACCCAATAGATGAGAGACTGACTGAGAGACTGACTCTAACAGACTGATCACTGTTTGTTAGTGATACCAGATGTTCTGGTTGGAAAGCGAACCTGCCAGTAAGGTGTTCCATTGTGTGTAAGATGTGCTTTTGCATTGGCCTGACTGACAGAAAATAAAGGAGATCACCTACATGCACTCAGAGGGCATCCTGGCTGGGGAGCTGAAGCATGGACCGTTGGCCCTCATAGACAAAGACATGCCCGTCATCATGGTGGTCATGAGAGACGCCTGCTACACCAAATGCCACAACGCGCTGCAGCAGGTCACGGCCAGACAGGTAAGAGCCTCCCAAAACACACCGGACTTGAACTCTGAATGGAGGGTGCGCTAGCAAGGAGACTACAAACCCATGGGATTATTTTCCCTCTTAAGGTGTCAGAGAGTGAGGTTTACAGCTGGCTACCGTCACATATGGGGGCAGCCGTAGCCTACTGGTTAGTGCTTCGGACTTGCAACCGGAGGGTTGCCGGTTCGAACCCCGACCAGTAGGCAGGGCTGAAGTGCTCTTGAGCAAGGCACCTAACCTAACCCCCTACTGCTCCCCGAGCGCTGCTGTTGTTGCAGGCAGCTCACTGCGCCGGGATTAGTGTGTGCTTCACCTCACTGTGTGCTTCACTAATTCACGGATTGGGATAAATGCAGAGACCAAATTTTTCTCATGGGATCAAAAGAGTATATATACTATTCTACTATATACATTTAGATAAATACACTTGGCCAGAAGTGCACATACCCTCTCACAAACACACACTTACATGTACATCTCTATGTTTTTAAATTTTAGGTGCTATGTGGCATTTGTTTTTATTGAAAACATCAAAAAATGACCCAGTAACAGAAACAGAATCTGAAGAAACAGCAGTGTTGACATAACCTTCAAGCTCTGTGTTGTCGAGATGCATGCCATGCATGGTTGCATGGTTGGTTGCCATGCAAACCAAGTAGTGCCAGTTTGACGGTTTTGTAATACCATGTGTGGCCTCTATGAAATGCAATGCAAGTCAATAGGGGTGGGAAGTCAACAATTCGATTCTAATGCGATTATTAATGCATCTCGATGCAACAATTTTTTTTTTTATATATGTGTATATTTCTATACATTATTTTAAATCTGAGTGATCACTTGCTACTTTTGGGATCATTAAAGAAAATTAACAGATTATTTTTTTTTTTTAAAGGCTGCTCTTTGTCACATAGATATGACTTTCTATTAACACAAAATCCTCCTGTTATAGGCAATGAGCAAATCCCTGAAAGAGAAAAAACAAAGATTCGGTAACACTTTAGGGTTTCTACATAAGAGTGACATGACACTGTCATAACCCTAACACTAACCCTTGTCATGACAAAAACTGAATGACACTTGACAGAAGCGAGTGACAGAAGCGTTATGTCATAAACATGTTTACGTGACTTGTTTATAATGCTTATGACACGTTCATGACAGTGTCATGTCACTCTTATGTAGAAACCTTCAAGTAAAGTGTAACCTAGAGAACAGCAGCTGAACCGTGCCTGGGTACAGTTTGATAGTATGCAGTGTGAGAACGGGAAAGAACTGTACTCCGGCACGGTACAAGTGAACCGTGCCCAGTGTGAGTACCCCCTTAAATTTGCGACAGACTGCCACCGCCTGTTTGATCGTTCTCTGGCTAGCATCAGCAACAGGTCGCTTCGGCTTTTCATCCAACACCAGGTGCAAACTTGAGGTGGTTCCTCAAGTTGGTTGTGTTGCAAAGTATTCAAATTCAATTTGACACACCTTGCAAATTGTGTAGCTCTTGTCCAATTTACCTTCAACTTCACGGAAGCCAAAATGCTGCTATACAGTAGCTTTCAAGGAAGCTGGTGCCGGTCGACCAGGCTTGGTGATGCGCTTGAAGTTCAGCCATTTTGTCGCAGCTCAAACATAAACAACTCGCACATGTGCTCTCACTCACGTGTGTGGTGCGCTTGCGTGTACAGCAGAGAATCAGCAGGCCAGAGGCATGGAGAGTTTTCTGTAGCACTCAGCAGCAGGCCAACTGAATGTGGCAGAAGGCGAATTAATGTCAGTTTTAAAATTCAAATTATTAACTTCTCTGCATCGAGACGTGATTATTCTAGAGAATCAATGCAAGAGTGTCGTGTGGCTGCGTTCAATACGTCTCAAAGCCTACAGAATTCCACATAGCTTCTTTTAAAATAGCCTAAATGGTTAGAGTTCTTGCTGACAGATGCCCAATTCTATGATTCTATGAAGACGCTGCCCAATTCTAGGATTCATAATGTATTTATTCTAAGTGTGACCTTATCTCTGTTCTCTGCCTTTGTCCGTAGGGACGACCCATCATCATATGCTGCCGTGACGACCCAGAAATCACCAGGTGTGCCTATAAGAACGTGGAGCTCCCCCAGACGGTGGACTGCCTGCAAGGCATCCTCAGCGTCATCCCCCTGCAGCTCTTGTCCTTCCACCTGGCCGTGCTCAGAGGATACGACGTACGTTCACATAGTGAACACTCACACCCCCACCCCCACCCACCTCCTTCTCACGCTGTTGGTGCAGCATGACTTGACTTCTCGCTTCTCTTTTGTTGCGGTTATCTGCCTTATCTGTCATGTTCCCTGTTCTTATTCTCCTTGTCCGTTATCACCGTTCACCAGAGTTCCTTCACATTATTTTGTGTGTGTGTGTGTGTGTGAGGTGTGCTGCTGTGTACTCTGCCCACCTCACCCAGGCAAATTCATTTTGTGTTGTGCAAGCCGTATGACTGTGTGTGTGTGTGTGTGTGTGTGTGTGTGTGTGTGTGTGTGTGTGTGTGTGTGTGTGTGTGTGTGTGTTTCATTCTTTCCTCTGATGTGGTACTAATGATATGGTTTACCTTAATCAGGTGGACTGCCCCAGGAACTTGGCAAAATCTGTGACTGTGGAGTAACTCCTGCCATATTGAAGGGCTCGGACAAACTGGAGGAGGAAAGGTTAAGACACTAAAGTGCAATTATAATTTTGTGTTTACTTTGTGTGTGTGAGGGTGAATGGGAGAATGAAGGCATGTGTATGTCTGTTTACAAATATTGTCACGTTCAGATTTATGTTGTGATGACCAAATTCTGCCGACAACATTCCGGGCAAAGTGAAATGGAATCAGTTAATTTTTTCTTTCATTTTTCTTGTTTTTTTTTTTTTTTTTTTAAAGAATTAGTTATTTAAATAATTTAAATGATTTGTATAATTTAGTGCCTTTTTCTTTAAGCATTTAATGTGACTTTGTCCTCAACAAAATGAAGGGAATTCTAAACTGTGCCTTAAAGTCTGCCCTTTGCTCTTAACTTGCAAAGATGCAGAAGTCTGATGTGAACTTATATTTTAGCCCTTGTCTGTCTTATATCATGTTATCATGTTTTATTTGAAATTGTATATAGAGTAATATATACATGAAATAATTAATCATTTTATATTGGTTGTTGTGCATGTGAAATGCATCACTTCATTTCCCATTTTAGAGAAATAGGACTAGTGAAAGCAAAGTTTTGTAAGTGCATGAAGTACAGGCTTGGTACTGGTTACATTTTCTTAAAAGAGGGTAGCATTGAACAGTGTGCTTTTGACTTGAACATACTATTTGTCATGGTAGTAATCATAAATGAACCAGACCCCACTGACTTGATTAACATTCCCAGTAGAATTCTGAATAATTGCTATATTCTACTTTACTATTTCCATTCCAGCTTGATGGCTTTTGACCATGTTCAGCACGACCGTATAACTGTCCCTTTTGTGCCAGTCTGCCATAATAACCACCTCAGTGGTGTCAGTATCAGGCAGTTTGTTGACTGCCCTTTTGTATCAGCCACAGGTACAACAAACCGGTTTGAGCTGTGAGATTATGAAATCATATTCAGTAAATACCAATGACAGATCAACATGAACTATTGTATGGAATGTTTCTTTTTTCTATTGTTTTTGGGACAGAATGATTGTTGAATGAATGAATGAACGATCACTGTCATGTTAAATTCTTGGTGTGTTTTGTTTGTCTTTTTATCAGAAAAGTACAGAAAAACTACCAGGCTGATTTTCATGAAACTTGGTGACATCACCAAGAAAGAACCAAAAGCAGGTCTGAATGACAGGGCGGGCCTACAAATTACGTCTCACTTTTATTATCATTGCACTCTCTGAGTGCCGCTTTTAGTTATTATTTGATATCATCGATTAATGAAGAAAGCTTTAAACTATGCAACCAATTATGATGTGCTTATGTACAAAAGTGTAGCTCTTCATGCAGACCTGTTTTATTTAATGATCAGATAAACTAAATTCAACATGTCATTGAATAGGTTTATCCTCAAGATTGGTTTATATTGAAGATGTAAATGTACCAAAAAATTGGGCTGGAGGTATTAAAGATTCCTATTATACTACCTAGACATATCAGCTGATGATGGCCTTTGATCTTATTGAACATAAATTATATAGCATACTTTACAGTTTGTATACCAACCATTCCAGGGCATTGATATATTAATAGCTTCAAGTGCCTTTTTTTCCCTTCAACATGTGTCATGCCATGTCTATGGGCTTGTGGAGCCAAATGTTACATATATGTCTGGAGACAGCTGTGTTGATATTTAACTCAAATATGTAAGCCCTATCAGATAAACATCTTAACCTTGTTTGAAATGTTGAAACTCTGTAGTCACCTCCTAGAGGTGGGGAGTGTGGTGAGTTTGATCATAGGACTGGGAGTGTGCCATTGTCAGTTACAGATTTCTTCACACACATTCACAGCCCAACAGTTGTGTCCAAAACCGTGATAATGTTACATCTGACTCCACAAGGTAAACTGGTGCAGAATATTCTCTAAACTGGAAGAACTTGTTTTCCCATTTCGTTTGTCTTGTTTTTTATACTCTTACTATTTACTGTTATGGACCATCAGTAATGCTTGTGGAACAGTGCAGCACAATACATCACAGCACGATGCTCAGCCATCTGTACCTACTCACTTGCTTTTCCAATAGAGGCCTAATAATCATGGCTGACGATAAGATTTACTTCCTCTTCAGACAGAAGTATGATGATTTGCTGTTTACTTTCCAGACTATGCCTACTTCTGTATGTTTATATTGAATGATGGTGGTTTGAATAAAAGAAATCCATGTTGACACCATGTCCACCACCCACTTTCTTTCATATGCCTTCTTTACATACTGCTAAATAGAGCAAGTCAATAGTCAAATTAGATTTTCTTTCAGTAAAATGAGTAGCCTATTCTCCTTGTCTAAACATGACCATGAGGAGTACTGAAATAGGAACAGATTTTGTGGAAATAATTTTACTCATTGACCCATTGAAAATGTCATATAATGATGATGATGATAATAATAATATAGGTATTTCATCTTGCAAGGATTTCTTATGTCCAGGAGTGACAATATGACAGGCACAATTTAACCACAGCAGATATTATACTCATTTGGAAAAAAATACTTATAACAAGGCATTTTTATATAATTATACCGTTTTACTTATTAATTATTTACTTATTTGCATATTAATCTTCTGAACCTTCTATTCAAACTGGAGAGCTCCACTTTCACTCCCACTTGGATATTATGTGCCAGGTTGCACAAAAACTACAGGTGGCTGATTATTGATGTTTGGCAATGGAAATAGCTCACTGCTCACTGCTGCTATTTAGTCAGGGGGCCTATGTGGTTTCTGTGGGTTTGAAATGTTAATTTTTGGAGAGTGGTTGGATTGTCTTTAGAGGTCATTGAACATTGAGAAAAATTATGTCTCCATTTTTTTTACCTGTTTCAATCCTATTTTTTTTAAATTGTATATTTCACTGTAATTAACACCATAAATTTCGCCTAAATCACTGGCTATGTTGAATAAAGTTCACAAAACAGTTATTTTCAACAGTATGATTGTATGTCAGTATTATGATTGTATGTCAAACAATTAGAGATAAGATCAATAACCAATCAGTTTCACTAAATACACATACTCCATTGCTGAAAGATAGCAAAAAGCATAACAGATGAGATCACAGATAAAACCTCGAACAACATTTAATTCATTTACATATACACAACATATTAGATCTCACCTCCACAATTTCCTCATCAAAATCTACAACTAGTCTACTAGACCCTATTCCTACTCACCTCAAGACTGCTCTCCCCTTCCTGGATAATGTTTTGCTTTGTTTTTCAGAGCATGTAGAGCAGTCGTTTAAGACATCTGTTATTAAGCCCTCCCTCAAAAAACCTAGCCTTGTATCAATACTGGTCCTCCTGGACTTCAGCGCTGCCTTTGACACCATAGACCATGACATACTACGACAAACTACTTAGGCTTGAAAATTTGATAGGCATCAAAGACTCAGCACTCGCTTGGTTTAGATCATACCTTCCTAACCGTCAACAATTTGTACAGGTCCATAATAAACCATCTACCCAGATTATGGTAAAATACCACAATTGTTAAAAACCTAGGAGTTATAATTGACCAGGACCTAGCACTAAATAATCACATAAAACAGATAACCAAAACTTCATTTTACCATTTAAGGAACATTTCAAAGATAAGGAAGTCCTTATCCTTACCAGATGCTGAGAAATTAATCCATACTTTTGTCACTTCAAGGATAGACTATTGCAATGCTATTGCAATGCTATTACACTGGCTGTAATAATACCTGTATAAAAAGCTTATACAAAATGCAGCTGCTCTCACACAAAAAAAAATGAACATATTTCCCCCATCCAACACACACACCAAGACCCCTGGCAGTTGGGTTAGCCCCTTGAGCCGTGGATCTGCCCAAGGTTTCTTCCTTGGTAAGGGAGTTTTTCCTTGCCCTTGTTGCTCTTGGGTGCTCCTTGTTGGTCCCCCCCAATCCCAATCCTCCCCCACCTTTCTTATGCAGCCCTTGCCACTTAATCTACTAACTATATGCATGTGACAATAAACTTCCTTGTATCCTTGTATCCATCCTAGCATCTTTACACTGGCTACCTGTTAAAAGTCATTGACTTCAAAATATTACTTATCTCTTGGTTGGTTGCCTGCATTGAAAGAGGACACCTCATGAAGACGCTCTTTTGTCTGCTTCTGACAGAAGAAGCACGTATCTATGCTGGCAGCAGCTGCTGCTGAATAAGTGTACAAAGTGTGTCTTGATGGACTTGATGCAGTTGCAGGTGTTGCTGCAGGTTCAGAAGATGGTCTGCCACATTTTTTCTGAAGACACTGAGTCCTGCCTGCTTCACATGATTTCTAGTAGCGAATCTTAGCATGCTGGAGATGCTCACTGTTACAGGTGGATTTGTAGCAGTTCCTGTACCAAACTGCTTTGTTCTGTTGTAAAATAACTGCACTGTAACGTTGTAATCGTTGGCTTATCTGTGATCACCATCTCCATACTCTCTCATGGACAAAAACAAGAAATTTGGCATGTCTCTACTAGTGATGGGTCATTCACCAGTCCACACATATCTGCCACTGGATACATAGCCCAAAATCTGTTTCTTTTAGAATATGTGTGCCTGCACTATGTGCTTCAGGTTATTCAATATTCTAAATTCTATAACTGCCAGCTATCAACAGCCAACTGTCACTGCTAGTCTCTCTTTCTCTTTCTCTGTCTTACACACACACACACACACTCACCTGTCTGTTTGTCTATCTGATCCTTTACCCTTTCTTTTCTTCACACTTACATAGGCTACGGAAGGCCTTACAGACTTTAGCTAGCTATGTAAAAGTCTATTAAACTTGATTTAACAGAGATCTCTGCACTTTGTGCTCTGAATGGGTGTAGACAAGAACTGGCAGAGCAGGCTAGGCCTACACTCAAGCACACTAATAGGCATGAATTGATAGTATTGATATTGAAGAATTGAGAATTTTAGGCACAATTTCTTGTAAAAGAGATCAATCATCAGCCTAAAAATGTTTTATAATGTTCTATTGTTTATGTGGTCCACTTTTGCATACTACCTTGTAGAATATCTTTGCTTTTTGGCACCAAACCCTATGCTATAATACCAACAATGTGAGGTTTATGGACAAAACACCACATTTGACCTTTTCTGAATTTGACCTTTTATTTGGGTCCTTCAAAACCTTCAAAAAAATGGAGACATGTTTTTTTTTTACTCTTAAAAACCCCTAGGCCTAGAACAAAGATATAATACTCTCCAAAAATTAACATGCGAATCCCACAAGCCCCCAAATTAGACACATAGGCCCCCCTACTAATTTGTGAAATTGGGTTTGCATGATTTTTCCTTAATATATTTTTTAATACCTCGGAAGTGTCTTTAAAATGACAGCTACTTTACACATTTGGCCTAACTTTTTGTGCCCATCAAAACTTGAAATTGACTCTGCTACGCGATTACGTCATTCTGGCTAACTCGCATTGCCGTCGAATTATTGTCCCACAAACCTCCGCCCCTATAGTCATGCTTCAGACATCGATGGGCTATTTTGCGTGCAGTCAGAGGAAGACCTAATCTAAAAGTATATTTCATTCACTATTCTATAAGAAACGTGTCGTTTTATGTAGACGCAGAGTAAGTGGCTATACTTCCGCAATTTGGTGTGTCTCGCTTGTGTCTGCATGGGAGAAAACCGGGGAGAGTGAGAGGAGAGAAGGTAAGCGGCAAGCTAGCTAACACATTTCATCCCGACAGCTGTGCACAAGATTCTCCGGCTGATTTTGAGAACATTTCTTTCATTCTACTAATCCTGAGTGTGTCTATTACACATTTTAAACAAGTTTCCAATCTATCGTTTACCACGTTGCTTTGGCTTTGACACCGAGGAATTGCTGTCCCGTACGCCCAGCACAGCCCAGCACAGCACAGCTAGCTGTCTGGATTGGTAAGGTTAACATTAGCTTTTGGAGTTCTGGCCTCTTCACTGTAGATATCGTGGATCCTTCTTAACATGTCGCGATGGCAACCATGAGTTATGGGTTTTGGTGGGAAATAACGCTGTTTTTTTAAGGTGGTCTTTTAACTTAAACGGGAAAACTGTAAGTTAGTCAGCCTTCTCATACGGACGAGTAATGTCAGATCAGAAAAGTATATGGTTCTTCTGTCTTATGCATGCCTAGCCCACGATTATACCGTATGCGTTACCATACAAGTGCTAGCTTGTCTGGATCTCGGAGCATGTGATCAAGGCGGTATATGGACGGTAGAGACGTTAGTTATGAACAAATTCTTATGAAATGTTAAGTGTCTCAGTGTTACACATTTTTGTTATGTTGTCCAAACTGGTATTCAAGCAAAGGTGGTGGGTAGTACTACTGGGGTTCTCACTGGTGTCCCTGGCCTGATACATCTGGATGGATGGATCATGGGAAACTACATGGTTGGTTTCTGTGGATGACGTATTTAAGTAACAAAACGTCCCTGCCAGTATCGTCACAGGTTAATAGGATGCACCCTAAAAAGAGTTGCTTTCTCTTTTAAATGCAGATAGTGGAAATTGCATATACAATGTAGGCCTACTCTCTACCAATTACACAGTTAAAGATAGTCTTGAATTGCACATAGACTTGTCATACACCATTTCAGTAATATGCTTCTATAAACAAATTTAAATGTGACACACATAGAGGAAAGTCTGTCCCCTGAATTTATGTAGATGACCCCACAGTCACTGACCCTGGTGTCATGTGGTTTCCCATTGATGTCACATATGAAGTCATGTTTAATCATAGGCTATAATGTGAATCTGAGACCTGGTAGAGTAAGGCGTCGTTTAACTCGTGGAGCGTAAATTTGAGACATTGAATGCGGAGCCCTCGCTTAATCATAGATCATAAAACAAATTTGATCTGTACACACAAGCAGTCATATCAGGTCTGTGAGATGAAGTAGTCGGCGCGAATCAGCTGCTGCCCATTGCTGAGGATCACACAGGCCTTTCTGGGTCACCAGTCTTTCTGCATGCCATGGGGCTCTTGACATACCACTGTCTGAGTCTGCCCGCTGACCACACGGTCACGCTGCTCTGTGTTTCTGTCTGTGTTGTTCATGTGTGTATGTCTGTTGTGGATTGGTGTTTTGAATAAGCAGTCTTTTTCTGCAGCATTTCCTTTAAAACATGCATCCTAGCCGAGAAGGTGGACCATCTATTACTTGGGCAAACTAACGCACTGTGTTGATCTCTCAGACATCGTCTGTGAGATTTGTGTTATCAGACAAAGTCTAATTATTGCCATGTCCCTGCCAGGCAAGCCGGACTAGAAACATGCATATGCTCCCTTCAAAACAGAATGAAAGGATGGCCATGACGTGTTCCGTATTCAAGCAGACACAGACTTCTCTGAGATGTGGGAACAATCTGCAGTTGTCCGCTACCTTGCTTTCCTAGCAGACACTTACAAGCACAGCAAAGATTTTATCACCGTGCGCTGCTGCAAACAGGCGGACCGCATGAGTGTATTTCACCGTGAATGTGGCGTCCTCGTAGACCAGACAGGAGTGCTGATCCTGACCCAGCTTATCTCTCCCATATGACTCTGTTGTTGCCTCCTCTGGTCCTCCTGGCTTTACTGTGAGCCAGAGTAAACGGCATGTGGCGCGGAATGCCGGAGGAGTCATTATCCAAGGTTCCCAAGGTTACCCTTTGTCTTCCCGAATGTGGATGATAATGTTGTAATGGCCACATTACATCACGATGGTCAGTTCTGTACATTGCACAGTGTGTGTTCAGGGTCTTTTGTTTAATGCAGGTGCATGCACGTGGCATTTAAGTCAGGCAGATGAAGTGGTACATTTAACTTGGAATTTGGTCTTTGTTACTGTCATGTGTGGTTATGAAATCACATTGCTAACATGTGGCTGAACTTGTAAAAAAAGACTGGTAAGTGCTGCAAGCACATTATTTCTTTAAGCCTTTTTCCTCACTGTGGTGGATCAGATTTAAAGATTGTGGACTGGACCATTTGGTTACTCCATCCCCTGTGGGACAACCTAAATGTTTGCATTGGATTGAGTCAGGGTACAAAATCTACAGATGTACTTGCAGCTCGGTATTTTCCTGCCTTCCAGTGAATATTCATGTTGCCCTGCAAGTATATTGATTTACTAGCAGGCCTGGATTCCTTGTATGCTTAATCTAATGCCTTTATGTGCTGCTTGTGGCCAGAGCAGCATGGTCTATTAAGATATTGGATTATTGAGCACGGTATAACATGATTAGCTTTATCTCTCTCCAGATCGGATGAAATGGGCTCCAGTACTTTTTTCAGTTGCAACCCTAACAAAATAATATTGCAAGGCTGTGGAAGGCCTGGGCAACGCTCGGCCGCCTCATCCATTTATACCCATCAGAAATGTAATGTTGTCACTGGTCATCCATATTTTGTTCCATGTAGCATTTATGGACAGCATTTTACCTGAAGACATGAGCGTAGACTGTATATTAGCCGGCACAATGCCACCAGTGTATAAAACAGCTTTGCAGAAAGAGGAGACTTTATGCATGCTTGAGCAATCTCTTCAGTGAGCAGGTCCGTTGGATTAAGAAGTACAGAAGAAATGTCTTTGAAGTGGGAAACAAATGGTCTTGCAGGCCAGGGGAGCACTGTAAATTCTGAGACAGGCTTGAGGCGCTGGACCATTTAGGGAGAGGTGCGAGCGCTAGTTGGTATGAAGTTGAAACCCCACGCATGGCTTTATTCTTCCTCCACTCTTCATTTAAGCCCATGACAAGTAAAGCCACGATGACAAAAGAAATGACCGCACAATGCAGTACACAGTACAGTAGAGCCTGTCCATTTCTCAGAGGTTGCAGGGCATGTGTGAGCTGACCAGGGAGGACACATAGACTGATATGAGACTGTGCCAACATTTTGTGACAGGTTTTTTCCCCGTCAGAATATTTGTGTAGCCGCCTATATGATAAGCTATCTGTACTGTACGTCTGTCCGGTTACATCTTTACCTCATCTTTTGAATTCCTCTCGTTTGTGCTCAGGTTAACTGTATGGAATGTGTTAATAATCATCATGGTCATGTTTTTGGGACATTCAGTATTTGTTATCAAAGAATTCTAAGCATCATTTCCAGGAGTAGCCTGGGCAGTCATGTTGTATTTTTCTGTAGCAGGCAAATTGTTCTACTGTAGAATATCAGGCTGCATATTTCTGATGGATGTGCTGAAGTGGGGAGAGAAGGAAGATGACTGGAAGGATCCTTGAACTTATCGGTCTCTTCACCAGTCTCCATTTTTTGAATTCGTTTTTTTTTCTAGCCCCTCAGTTAGAACGTGCAAATAATAAACTCTTGGAATGTTTTGAAATTTAGCTCAGTAAATAAATAGTAAATCTCAGTAAATAGCATAAAAGTCCATAAAAATGTTGTGTCAGGTTGATGGTACTGTGCTGGTCAGTCTCAGATCTAATGTTGCTCTTGGTCTCTGCCTGCAGGTCTGACCCATTTAGTGAGGCCCTTGCACAGGAGCAGCCATGACTGAGGGGGAGGGGCACTTCTACAGCATCCAGGTGGGCGACTCCACCTTCACCGTGCTGAGGAGGTACCAGCAGCTGCGAGCCATCGGCTCCGGGGCCCAGGGCATCGTTTGGTGAGTATGGGCCCACCTGGGAACTCATAAGTGCAGCTCGCACACACACACACACACACACACTCACACACAGCCACAGAACAGAAGTGAGGTTGCATGTCTTTGTGTTTGAACATATCAAATGCTTATTTTAACAAGAACAATGTGAAAGTTACAGAGAGGCAGCCCTTTTCAAGTCCCATAGAGACATAATAGTATAGTACATAGTAGTAATAGTATATAATAGTAATCGTACATGTGTCATGTGTAGCCTACATTCCATGTCTTGTGTGTACATGTGCAGGAGTTTCAGTGGTAATGACCCTGACTCTGTGAGAGTAGATCATGTTATGTATGTTGGTTGTGTGTGTGTGTGTGTTCATGTCTACCCTATTCCCCCTCAGCTCGGCTCTGGACACTGTCCTTGGGATCCCTGTAGCAGTGAAGAAGCTCAGCCGCCCTTTCCAAAACCAGACTCACGCCAAACGCGCCTACAGGGAGCTGGTGCTCCTCAAGTGTGTCAACCACAAAAATGTGCGTCACTCTCCTTCCTGGCTGTCACTCGCGGCAAATGCCGCTTTCTGCTTGAGTTGAGCGAGTGAGTGTTGCTGTTAATGCCAATCATGCCAACATTCTCCAGCCACTAACGGTCCTGCCTCTCCTGTCTTGTCTTGTTGTGTTTTCTCCCTCTGCAGATCATACGTTTGCTAAATGTGTTCACGCCACAAAAATCCCTGGAGGAGTTTCAAGACTTGTAAGTCCTGCACTTGTGTGTTTGCAGACACGTTAACTGTAGAAGTGTAATTTTCCAGTGCGATTCATTCGAAGTAGGGATAAGACCTTTTAAAAATGCATGAACTTCTCTCTTGGAGAGTCATCAAACATCTGGAGTCAAGACCAGAGGAGAATTGCTCTTGAGTTGCTCTCCGATGCTCTGTGCCTGACAGGTACCTCGTGATGGAGCTGATGGATGCGAGCCTGTGTCAGGTGATCCACATGGACCTGGACCATGAGAGGATGTCCTACCTGCTCTACCAAATCCTCTGTGGCATTCGACATCTACACTCTGCAGGCATCATCCACAGGGTCAGCATCATTTCGTATTAGTAGAAAGATGTGTTGAACTAAGGGATCCTGCTGTCAGTGTTTGGGCCGTAGGAGAGGCCGTTTGCTTGTGTTTACCTGAAACTTTTCATGATGAGAATGAGATTGTTGCCAATGAGTAAACCACTGTAACAGACCCTCTCTGTATAATAAATAACTCTTGTGCTATCTTCAACTGCCAAAAAGTTAACAAAGCCCCCTTGTTACTTGAACTTCTGAACTTCTGTCAACTAATAAATGCAATGAGTTAAAGACAAAATTTATAAAATCAGACTGAACATATCTTCTCAATTATTAGACTATGAAACTCTTGAACCTCAACTCTTCCACGTGTGGCTTAGACACTGTACTTACCGTTTTTTAAAAAATCTGTTCTTCACCTCATAGCAGCAGAAGTGCTTCACATTGTAAATGTATCATTGCTTTCTGGCACATTTCCTCGGTCAAATCATATCTACAAGAAAGGAGTTTTTTTTGTTGCCATCGGCAACTGTACCTCAACACCAACGTCCTTGACTTGTGGTGTTCCCCAGATGTCGATCTTGGGGCCACGTTTATTCAACCTCTATATAATCCCACTTAGTCAAATCATCAAAAACAATTTGATTTCCTATCATAGCTATGCTGGTGGCACCCAACTTTACTTAGCTGTGTCGTCTAATGACAGCTGAACAAAGAAAAAAGTAATGCCACTCTCCTTGATACAAAAGGGCTTAAAGCGAAACAAATCTTGGTGTCGTTAGTTGGGCAAAGGGGGATTGTGTGAAGTAGTCACCCTGTTATTCTACAAAGAATAGACAGAGCGGGCATAGTCTCTATGGGCGTAACAGCTCTATCTCGGCTTCTCTGAAGCTCTATTTGGGTGTCAACGAGACTGATGGGGTGTTACTCTAATTACTCTATTCGGGTATTAACACTCTATTCGGGTATTAATTACTCTATAGGGCATTACTGCTCTATCGGCCTTCTCTGAAGCTCTATTCGGGTGTTAATTACTCTATAGGGCATTACTGCTCTATCGGGCTTCTCTGAAGCTCTATTCGGGTGTTACCTAAAAGAGGAGTTACCCATCTCCTTGTTTGACAAATTACTCTATCTCAGGACTATATCTACAGGTTCTATTGGGCATTTTTGCACTAAAAGGATTATATTTGTGCGCGCACATACGGGGCTACTTCAAGAATCTTCATACAGTATTTGAAAGTGCTGCTGTTCATTGGGTGTTCAACTACAGTAATTTCCTGTGTATTAGCCGCATTGTGTATAAACCTCAGGACAGTGTTTTATGCAAGTTAAAAAAAAACAAAACCATATTAATACCATATTAACTGCCCCCGTGTATTATTAACCTCATAGCTGAAGAAATTTTGCAAAATCAATGTATAAACCGCGGCTAATAGTTAGGAAATACAGTAAGAATCACTGAGTTACACATGGCTCATGCTTTTATGCTGTTAATCAGAGTGCTCATCATTCCTTTTACTGTTGTTGTTGGTTGTGTTCCAGTAATTTGTTGTTTTGCACTTTTTATTATTCTATGTTGTTTTTTATGTCTTTCAATTATATATGTACTTTTTTTTTTTTTTTTTTTTTAACTCTTGCCCTTTTATGCTTTTATGTATTATTACTCTTTGCTTTTGTTTATGTAAAGCAGCTTGAATTACCCCTGTGTATGAAATGTGCTATAGAAATAAAACCTTGCCTAAAATAATCCTCCCTTTTGTCCACAGGACCTGAAGCCCAGCAATATTGTGGTGAAGTCTGACTGCACTTTAAAGATTTTAGACTTCGGGCTTGCCAGAACCGCCTGCACCAACTTCATGATGACCCCTTATGTAGTGACCAGATACTACCGAGCACCAGAGGTCATCCTGGGCATGAAGTACAAAGAGAATGGTACGCCACCCACCTGTCCTCCATCACCCCCAGATGTGCTCGTCTCGTCAAATGCTTTTACAGCCTCATACCCAAAGCACATTGGTCATGTCCTCTCCTCTCTAATTTGCTTTGGCAGTTGCTGACAGTGTGCTTATGGGAATTGATGAATACTGGTGGTAATGGTATCACATGTCAAACGTTGATCTAGTGCTGAGATTCACACACACCCTTTTCATTAGATTGACATCCCCAGTAATAAAATCCTCTTTGCCTATATAGATTTTTCAGTGGAGAGGGTGGACTGCTAGCTAGCATTACCGTAAGGATATGCCTGTTCACAAGCTTTAGCCTTATAGCTTGTGTTGCATTTCCTTTTGCAGATGCTAAATAGTGTGTGCTATCTGGTAGGATATCTGGTATATTGGTCCACTTCCTGTGAATATAGAAGATGCGTCCTTGCTTCTGGCATCGGGGGTTGTTTTGTAAGACTGATGTTCTCTACACAGTTAAAGACTAATTAATTAGTACATTTGTCTTTAATTTATATAACAGCCACATTTCTGCCTGTTACATACAAGGCTTTGCAAACACACTGTAAGACTGTAGAAGCGGATTTGCACTCTGTGTCTGCGGTGTGTTATAAAAGGCTAAACTGTCTGTGCTGTCTTTGCAGTGGATATCTGGTCAGTAGGATGCATCATGGGAGAGATGGTAAAAGGCAGTGTCATCTTCCAGGGCACAGACCGTATCCTTTTCAGACCAGATCTTCTGGAAACACACTTTCTGTCCAATTATTTCTGCACTTTTCTCTTTGGTGCATTCATGGGTATATTTGTGATTCAAGCTCATGTGGAACTTCCTCCCAGAAGGCCGGATGTGTCAGGAAATGCTTCCTTTCCCTTATCAAGTGAGCAGCGAGCCTCTTCCCCTGTGTTGTGCAGCTGACCTCCCAGTCTATTATTCAGTGGCGGGTGGAAACTTAAGTGACACGGCCGATAAGTTCAAATCCAAATCTGAGAGGAAAGGGAAACATCATTGGTTGAATAGTCTTGTCTGTCTGTCTGTCTGTTAGTAGGTCAGTCAGTTATTATCGGGTTCCCACAGGTCATGGAATTTCTGGAATATCTGTCTATTCCAGACATGTCATGGTCTGTGGGGCAAAGTCATGGAATATCAGGGAATTTTGTTTTTTAAAGCAATTTAAAATTTACTTTCCAAAATACATTAATGCAAATATATGTCGACACAGAATTGGTGTATATCTTTGGTCGGTATATTGTATGATTCATTCTATAGTAGGACATGAAAATTCAGGTTTTTTGTCAGGGAAAAGACATGGAATTTTACATCTGACTTAGAGTGGGAACCCTGTATTTATTTATAGTGTTAATTTGTCTGTCTGTATACTGGTAATATCCCTCTGAATGTTATTCCATCACAATGTCTCTTCTAGTCCCTTTCTTTAACTACACCTGCTCTAGATATCGACCAGTGGAATAAAGTCATAGAGATTTTAGGCACCCCCTCCATGGAGTTCATGAACCGGCTGATGGAGACTGTGAGGAACTACGTCATGAACAAGCCTCAGTATCCTGGCCTTAGCTTCAGCGAGCTCTTCCCTGACTGGGCCTTCCCCTCTGAAACGGAGCACGACAAACTCAAAAGTAGGCACTCTTGCAGTGTGATGCTTCTGTTGTTGATCTCTGTTGGTCTGCCCATAGAGTGGTCTTTTACAGCAGTGCTCCTAGTGCTTTGGATGGGCCGGTGGCCATTTTGGTGATGGCTCTCCTCTGTGTTCTTTCTGCTGCAGCCAGCCAAGCCCGGGACCTGCTGTCCAAGATGCTGGTGATCGACCCAGAGTGCCGCATCTCGGTGCAGGAAGCCCTGAACCACCCCTACATCCACGTGTGGTACGACCCAGCTGAGGCTGATGCGGTGGGTAGTCATGCCTGTTTTCATTTTTTTTTGGGGGGGGGGGGGCAACAGTGCTAGGAATGGGTTGTTCAATACAATAGGGTTCCCACAGTCCTGGGAAAATTCATTGTATTCTAAAATCCCTGAAGCCTGATAAAGTTTTAACTTGAATAGCCTATTAGAGAAGAAACTAAATAGAAAATATTGTTGTTTAATTCCCAGTCGACAATTAGACCTAACCTGTGGTTTAGTGTTTGCATTTTTTATTTTTTATTTTGTATACTTGTAGGTCTATCATAGAAATGTCATTAAGGGTCCTTGAACAGGCGCAGAACAGTTAATCTATATGAAACCCAGTACAGAGCAGACCTAGGTAAGCGCTTCTGATTGTGTTGTATTTGATTGTGTTTAGCCGCCCCCTCAGATTTCCGACAAGCAGCTGGAGGAGAGGGAGCATACCATTGAACAATGGAAAGGTAAAGAAATTTCTTTTTTTTTCACTTACTTGTACCTTTAACTTATTAGTATACAGTACATGCATACATTGCACAAAATATTAATATGCATGCATTTTCACCAATGTTTAACCAGGTTGTAGATGTTTAGACTGCTGTCACTTTTCATATCAGCTCTGTTTTGTCTGTCATATGGATTGTTTATGTGTTGTAATGCTGGAACGCTGTCTTTCTGCAGAGTTGATCTACAAAGAAGTCATGGACTGGGAAGAGAGGAACAGGAACGGTGTGCTGAAGGAAGAAGGCTCTGGTGAGGAACCAAGATGGACACGCAAAAAGAAATAACATGCTTGCTATGCTAATTAAGTAGAAGTATAAGTATCCTTAATAAAACAGATAGATAAAACAGATTGATGCCAGAAAATAACACAAACCACAATCTGTAAAAAGATGACTTAAGTAAGTATATAGTATAGTATATATACTTTTTTGATCCCGTGAGGGAAATTTGGTCTCTGCACAGTCCACAGTCTGTGAATTAGTGAAACACTAACAGCACACAGTGAACACACAGTGAGGTGAAGCACACACTAATCCCGGCGCAGTGAGCTGCCTGCTACAACGGCGGGCGCCGGGGAGCAGTGAGGGGTTAGGTGCCTTGCTCAAGGGCACTTCAGCCGCAGCCCACTGGTCGGGGCTCAAACCGGCAACCCACCGGTTACAAGTCCAGAGTGCTAACCAGTGGGCCACGGCTGCCCAAATTGTGTTTGTCAGTGGATAATTGCATTTGTCTAATTATATTACTCTAATGACATTCACTTCACAGTTTGCTTTGACAGTGTTACTGCATAGTTAATGACTTCTCATCCTGGAAGTCTTGCAGATCTTCTCTCTAGTCAGGTGGTGGTTTGTGTGTTAGTTTGGGGGGTGGTGTAAGCTGACGGTGCTGTTCTCCTCCTTGTCCACTAGATGGCATGGTGAACAGCAGCGCCACAGCGTCTCAGTCGTCCTCCATCAATGACATCTCGTCCATGTCGACGGAGCAGACGCTTGCCTCAGACACGGACAGCAGCTGCGCAGACACCCTCACGGGGGTGCTAGAGGAGTAACCCTCAGCAACCTTTCTCCTCTGTCTTCTGTCTGTCTCTCTCTCTCTCTCTCTCTCTCTCTTGTTGGCTCCTTCTCTGTGTGCCATGTTATGGTTTGGACTGAAAAGATTGAGACGAGTTATTTCAAGAGATGTTTCTTTTAGTTTATGTTTTTTCTTTTCTTTTTGTCTTCCGCTGGAAGGGCTGAGCTGCTGGTTGCTTCTTGTCTTTATTCATTTTAGTGTGTTTTATTGACTTGTTTACTCTCAGCACCGTATCTCTACGTGATTTGAAATGGCAGAAGCTCTAAGGTTGTGTTGCCTTAGAAATGAAAACAACCAGCCTTTAAGAAAGAAAAAAAAGTATCTGCGGAATCGACGTTGGATTTTTTTTCCATTGTGCAATTATTTTAAAATCAAACACCAATGCCTTTTTTCCCCTTCATCTCTCTCCCCATGATAAGTCAGACCTAGGTTTTTAAAGTGTTTTTTACATTGACATACACCTGGACAAATTTCTTGAACGTTAGCTCCATTCAAGGAACAATTGTGTAATCTTCAACTGATCAATATGGTTGTAATATTTTGAGTTCATCTTGATGAAGTTACAGTCACTGTACAGTTGATGGCCACCAAAACGAAGCACAGAAGCAGATAGGCTACTAGTAGTATATGCAATATGGACAGAATCCTCTGAGTTTGTGCCATCAGGATCATCTGTGGTGTTCAAAATTTCCAGCTGCATGTTAACTTCAAATGACTTAACACTCTAAATGCAACATACTAAGTATGCCTGTACACATGTAGAAAAAAGTAGTGCCTGCCTTGTATATAGAAAAAGTGCTCGTACATGTTTTATGGTCTGCATTGTCAAGGGCTTGAGGATAATGAATCTCATGCGTATAGCCTTTAGTTGTATTGATGTATATAGGTATATAAGTAAAAAAAAAAAAAAAAATTCTCGTGCTGTGGAAACCAAGTTTTACAGCTTCTCCGAGTGTGCAAAAGCATAAGTACTGTACAAAAGACATTTCCATTTATTTTGAAGCAAAATATAGATTTGGAAATGATGACGGATGAATTGGGATGTGAACATTAGATTCACGACGAACTGTTTTAAAGTGAGCTTGCACACTGTTCGAGTATGCTCAAACAAAAAGACCCGCCTAAGGGACAAACAAGCAAAAGTGACACTGTACATTTTGAGCACTTTCTTAATGGACCCTGCTACCCACTGTTGCGGCAGTGGTTCGCCAGTTAATGGAGAGAGCGGTCAGTTGTCATGTCTCTTCATTCTCTTTGAATACTACGTGTCCTCAGAATTCTCCTGGAAAACCCTTTGCTGTTTGACCATCTTTTTTTTTTTTCCCCCTGTTCACCTGCTCGCTCCACCCCTAGCCACCGCACTCAAAGTTAAACTGTACTCCTACAGTGTTTTCATGCTTTTTATTACCCGCCATCCTGTTTGTAAATATAAACATAAATCACAGAGCCGTAGCCTGTTTTAAAAGAGAGTCCTGTAAACTGTACTTCAGGAATGCCAGTCAGATTGAGAGGGTTGGTGTATCATGTAGAGGTTAGGCATCATGTCCGAGTCCCTCATTCTGTCTCTCTCTCTCTCTCACTCTGTCTCTCTCTCTTTCACTCTGTCTCTTTGTGTCTCTCTCGTCACTGTTCACCCATAGGCTGCTGACGGTCAGCTTGTCTCTGATCGTTGCTACATATCATACATTATGTCCAGGCCACCGCTGGACCTCTAAACTTGAACATGATTTGAAAAAAGTGTTCATCTGATCTTGTTGTGCACTTGAGCATCAGCCAGAGAGTGACCGGCTTGAGATGGTCACTGTGTTTGTGTCGGCCATCCTTCAGGGTATTGGAGTGGAGGTGTTCAGGAGAGAACTCACGTTTTCATGAGCTGTACATTATTGCATTTGCCTTAAACAACACCTGAGTATCACATCTTATCCACATCAAGGTCTATGTGATGGATAGTTTCACTAAGAGGACAAGACTGTTTTATTTTATTGGTATTATTTGGTCGGACAAGTTTGATTGTTTACCTTTTTCCAATAGAATTTCTGTGTCAAATTGTAACCCTGCTTCCCAGTTATTCACATCGGGCCATGGATCTCTTGTGGATGTGTCTGTGTATGATTTCTTTTTTTTTTTTGCTTTCTTTTCAAATGTCTGCATGAAAATACATTTCAACACAATAGTGCATCAGCATCTATTGTTTACCAAGTCTGTTTAGTGTCTTTTTGTGTTGTGTCTTTGACTATTTGTTGTCACAACCGCACACTTGCCACATCCCACTCAAGAACACTGATGTCAAATGTCTAATTCGTGTCAAAGTGTAGGCTGATCTGAGCACGGGCCTCAGCTTTTGAAAGGGCTTTTCATAGTGAGTTCATTTTCACACGCAGAGATGGTGGGGGGGTGTCTCTGAGTGCAGCAATGTTTGGCTGTCTGTCTGACAATCCAAACCCACATCAACGAATTAGGGCTTTGACGTTTCAGAAGAAAAGTGTCATTTCCACTGATTCCTGTACATGTAGTCGAAACATGTAGACTAGTGTTGCATTAAAGACTGTTGTTGTGAAACAACTTCTCTTGGCTGAGAATGTTTTCCCATCAGTGATCACTCAAAAATCAGAGATGTTTCATAAAAAAAACAGTTGTATCCTATTATTGCTGTATTATTGTGGGATATTGAGAATATTAAGATGTGCTTGAGAGTCAGATGACTACTCAGAGGCCCTTACAACATCCCCCAGTTTGTTTAATGTAAAATATACAGATCTATGGCAAGAAAAGTAATTGTGACGAAGCAGAATTAAAATAAAACCCTTTTTCTTTGGTGAGAGAAAATTACAAATAATCCTGAACAATAAAATATACACAGGGCAGCATGTTGGACACTTTTTGTTGTGTTTTATTAGTGTACTAAATGAGTGAGTTAAACGAGTGCATTATAACGTATTTACATCTATATATGTGTATGGAACACTCTTAAATGAGTGCATTATAATGTATTTACATCTATATGTGTATGGAACACTCTGTTGTAAAAGTTCAGCTTCAACAGCCAAAACGTGATGAAGTATGATGCCAACCAGAGGCGAGTCATTCCACTTAGTGTAGGCTACATGTGATTTCAAGCAGGTCTAGGTTCCCTCATATCTGTAAGCTACCTGTAGCATAAAGCAGTCCAATAACCAGTAATCCTATCCATGCTTCTATCATCCTATATCAGCAACAGCTTCACAGGACGTAGTTCATCACACCCTTCTACAAATCATGCTGATCCCCTCATCTTGTGGGGAGAGTATATTCCATTTAACTTGGGTGGTACCACCCAAGAATGAGAGGCAGGTTGGCTTTTACAGTATCCGTGTGATGGTAGGCCATCATAAAGTGAGTTGTAACTTGGCTGGTTTCAGGATTTTAAAAGGCAGCCCTTGACAACTAACACCTTGGCCTGTGTTTTGAGTTATCGATTGAGTCGGTAAAGGCAGTTTGATGGCCAAAGATTAGAAGCTCTGTATGATGCGCTCTGTTTTCTTTGCCTCAGTGGTGAGATCTCCAAAAGTGTCAAAAAACTGTTCCATCTCCTTTTGGAGGGCGGCGTTGCGTCGGTCAGCATCGCGCGGCGCGCTCCACGTTGCGCATCTTGATTTCCGCCACGCTGAACCACCGCCGCTGCTGCTCAAGGCTTGACCGGAGGCCCTCGACCTCAGTCTGTAGTACCTCGTTCTTACGTTCTAACCTACGAACAGAGATGCAGGTTCTCATACTCGCATCTGAAATGAACTTCCCTAACAATCAGACAGCCTGGCTATCAGGATAATAGTAGAAATGATAGCAGAACGTGGATGAACTTCATGAGATTGGGCATAAAGCTACACAAAAAACACTTATAGATTTACAAATGTTTGCCTGTGTGTGGGCCTGTACTGTAGTTTGTCAGTTACATTTATATTACTTAATAATATTGTCCCCTAGTAACATCATTGAAACAAGGCTTGTTTCCCCTATATGGGTTACAACTAGTCCTAGATTAAAAATGAATTGCTGTGAAAAAACGTTTAGTCTAGGACTAGGCTTAATACGAACTGGCCCCAAATGTGCTGACGATAAGGCTACTGTTCAAAAATCACATCACTCAACCGGAAGATTTAAAATCAGCCATGAGGCATTTTACAATAAAAAAATTGTAAAAATGTAAATTGTATTTATGTACCTCTGGATCCTGGCTTCATACTCGGCTTTCTGCCTGGCCATCTGCTGTCTCAGTCCAGCTAGGAGGCAGTGCATGGCGTGGGAGGCAGTGGGCGGCATGTGGGGGTCCAGCGGTGCTGAGGGCAGGAAGACCTCGCTGCTGCCCGTGCTCAGCGGGGCGTCAGTGGGGGCAGAGGACGAGGCAAGCGAGTTGGGGTGGACGTCGCCGTCCTCGCGGCCCTCCCGAAACAACGAGGGGAAGCTGACCGAGGCTTGGCACGGGCTGGTGGGACCTGCGCTTCCACTCCGCACCAAGGAGTCCTGGAGCAGGACCTCGCAGGACGACCACGAGCTGGCACTGCCCGCCTCGCTGGTGCCCCCCTCGGCCGTGCCGATGGCACTGCCCGGGTCTGCCGCGTCGTCACCGCCGCCGCTGCCACCGCCCACGTGGAACGTCATCATAGTGTCCATGTTGTCGTAGACGGACAGGGTGCTGTCCTCCTGCGCGTCGCTGCTGCCACTGTTCCCTGCCTGGTCCTTCTCTGCCGTCCAGCTTGGCTCCTCCTCCGCGCCGGACCAGTCTGTGGCCTGTTGCTGCGGAACCTCCAGCAGCACCATCTGAGAAGAGGCAGGAGAGGGTGGACCAGCGGGGGAAGCGACGAGTCCCGTTTCCTGAGGGGAATGACCCTTTGAAGGGGCAGGGCCGTAGCTCTGTGGGTCGGCCAGACTGGGCCCCGTGGCCGAGGAAACGGACAGCTGACATGCCCCGGTCTCGGTCACAAACGGGGACTTCCGTCTCTCCCTGGGACTGTGCGCCGACACCCGTCTCTCGGGGGTCAGCGGGAGCGACAGCTGGCGTGAGCACGGCGTGGAGGCCTGGGGGTGGGGGGAGGACAGGCAGTCGGCGGACACCCCCAGATGGGAGTCACTCTCCTGGGGCTCCAGCTCGGTGCACATCCACTCGGCCTGGTAGCTGTGACGGTGGGACAGGGGAGCCGGTCTGGAGATCCTTGGCTCATCGGTGTCCCTGTCTTTGGAGAAGAGCAGGCTTTGTTCCCGTATGAGCTCAGACATCAGGTGCTGGATCACAGCTGCCCCTTGAAGAGAAGCCCGCAGACAATCAACAACAATGCCACTAGATACACACTAACACAGCATATACGGCATATACAGGATTCTTAGTCATTCTGATTATGCATATTGTGTAAAAGCCTATAATATTGTACTCTCAGTCACCCTCTCATTCTCTTAAAATCACATTATCTCACTAGCCTGGCTAACGTCATACCCTCATCTCAAATGAGACGGGGTCTGGGAACTAGGCATTCATTTTCTCGTATTTGAAACGTGGTTTACGAATGCCCAGAGCCGTTTATTGGGCGCTACAAATGTCTATCAAATGCGTCTTTACGTGGCTCATAACGGCTATGGTGTGTCGTCATCGTCTTACTGCCCTCCCTCCGTTCTGTGATTGGTCCCCTAACTGAGGCGAAAATTTGCTCCATGGTATCCAGGCTGCCTAGCAGCGTGAATTAAATCGCGCGCGCATAGCAGCATGGGAAAACCCAGGCTATTATCTCACCCTCTCTCTCTCTCACTCGTTTATCTCACTTTGTATTTCCCCCTCTTCCCCATATCCATACATCAAACTTACCTCCAATGATGCTCTCAGGGTCCTCTGCTTTAGGCCGTAAAATGTTGGGCCCAAAAACAGTTGCCAGATTCTCAATGCTCATTTTGTTGCTGCTGGAGTAAGTCTGAACTTCACTCAAAAACCTGCAATGCACCAATGCACATATTACATATTAGTCACAAAGAAAGTGGGTTTTTCATACTGTGGAAAGGTTTGATCTTGATCTCCCAGACAAATCTTGATCTTACAGATAAGTATACTTTGTATTGTTGTTTGCGATGTTGTATCCTGATGTATAAGTTTGGATATGAAAACACTTTTGGTGAAGCTGAAGTTTTTGCCTCGCTTTCTCTGGTCAGGATGTCAATGTGACTAGAACTCATTACTATATTTCAGACTAGTAAGTGACCTGACTGGTGGCTCCTACATCAGAAGGTGTTACTATAGCCGGTTGTATTGAAGACTTACTGGCAAATGTAGTTCAGCAGGTTAAAATTAGCCACAGGAAGGTCATGAAGCAGACTCCTCAGCTCACGCAATCCCTGATTAACCAAAACAGACAAAAATAATTGTCTAATAATCAGTTACTAGCTTACCAATTTAATAGTGCCATATAAAACACATATTACATTTATCCAATAATGTCATAGTCAATGCCACAGACAGTCACAATGGCAAAGGATGCTGCAGAGTCAGTGTATTCTTGTGCAGCACCACCAGTGATTAAACTGCCATGTTGCCACTGTCTGTTTTCACTGCTTGATCGTGCAAGAGGTTCCTACCTGCTTCTTGTCTGCAGAAATTCTCTTGCCACAGATGAGGAAGTCTGGGTAGCGTGAGAATGGCACTAAAGGTTCAGGAAGTTCCCTCAGGTACAGCTTCAACAGAGATGCCACTGTGTGGACATCAGTACTGCTGGGAGAGGAACACACACACAGGCAAACACTAACATAAATACCTGCACGAGCATGCTAACCCCCTAGCATTACATAACCCTCAGAAAAGAAATCACAACCACTCTATCACATCATACACACTGTGTGTGTGAGTGTGAGTGTGTGTGTGTGTGTGTGTGTGTGTGTGTGTGTGTGTGAGTGAGAGTGAGTGTTTAAGGGCACCTGTCAAAGGAGGGTTTCTCCCCGGCGTCGAAGGCCTCCTGCAGCTCCTTGACCAGCGTGGCCTGGCCTGGCTGCCGGAACAGACCCACCTCAGTGAGGCCGCGCTCGCGGATGAAGTCCACACACTGCTCCACCACCAGAGGGGCCATGCGGAGCCCATACCGCCGCTCGTACAGCACTGTCTCCTCCAAACGCTGGCCAAACACACCTGACAGAGAGAGAGGGAGAAAGAGAGAAAGAGAGAGAGAGGGTGGGGAGGGAGGGAAAAGGACAGAGAGAAAAATACCTGTACTGAACTGTAAGACACTTTGGATAACATTGTCAGCCGAATGAATAAATGTAAGTTAATGTCATGAGAGAGATAAACAAGGTAAAGGTAAAAGAATAATCAACACTTCCTCTAGCACACGTTAAGTGTTTTGGCAGTAGATCTAGTGTTTATCCTGTGCTACTCACGCCTTCGGAAACTCAACACTCGCTTGATCTTCCTGTAAGCCGAGTGCGAGAGGTAGCTGCTCGTCCGGCACACCACAGGTTTGTTCTCAGGCATGATCGCTTCCCTCACAGCACCTCTGCTTCTGTTCTTTTTGTCTCCCTCGGGCCACCGCACTCTCCCTGCTGCTCTGTACATAAGCTTTCAATCTAATGATGACTCTCAAAGGATCTTAGTGCTGACACAGAGTTCCATGTCCTCGTGGAGATCTCCTTGTGTTGTTTATTTCTTTTCTGCCTGGAACTTGAGTGCGTGTTCTGGGTTTTTTGCTCTCCTCCTTCTCCTAGTCGTCCTGCCGCTCTCCCATCTTCATCTGAGCAAGATAAGGCTTCTTTGGTCAGATAAAAGCAAAGTAAAACGGGACGTTCCCCCCTGAACGTGTACAACAAAGACTCTCCAGTTTGTGACTATGTGATACTTTCATGCCTCAGTGCTGTGATGGAAAAACCCTCAATCAGTACTCCTCCCCCCACACACACAAACAAACACCGTGGAAACTCAAAACACGTCCAACGATCCCAGGAAAAAAATATCTCACTAGAAAAAAAGTCACCAAAGAAAAACAATACGTAAATATTGCAGTCACACAGCGTGCCTTCTCACATTGCCATTAGAACCATACCCAGACGTTTTCCTCAAAATCCACAAGGGAAAAAAGTGGATGTGAAGTGACCTGGGATTATATGGTCAGTTTGAGGAGACGAGCGATAATTCACCATGTCACTGAGTCAGAAGTGACCAATTGCCAGCAGGTGTCCATAGTGACAGAGCAGTGAGAGCTCCTCCTCCTGGAACTTTCCGCCTCCTGTCCCCTCTGTGGACGTTAATCTTGACCTCTGACCTCCCAGCTTGAGCTGGACTTCGCTGAGGGAGCATACCTGGCCGCGCCATGTGACGGGGAAATCGGAGAGCTGTCCGGCGGCTCACAATGCAGAGGATGTGGAGAGAATAGTGGTGAGGTGCTGCCAGATTCCACTGTGTGCGGTCACTCTATTTCAGGGAACAAATGCAGTCACGTGGCAGGGTCCGTGGTGCCATCCACCTCACTGTCCCTTCAACCCCTCTGGAGTGTCCGTGACAAAGTCTGCGAGGAAGAAGCCTTGTTGAGAAGAGGAGGCGGCTGTGATTTGGTGTGCTCTGAGTTCACAAGAGGCCATCCATCTGCTGCTCCCTTCTCAGAGCTCCAGTAGACTCATGAGACATGCTGTACCTCCTCAGAGCTCCAGTAGACTCATGAGACATGCTGTACCTCCTCAGAGCTCCAGTAGACTCATGAGACATGCTGTACCTCCTCAGAGCTCCAGTAGACTGTACCTTCTCAGAGCTCCAGTAGACTCATGAGACATGCTGTACCTTCTCAGAGCTCCAGTAGACTCATGAGACATGAGTACCTCCTCAGAGCTCCATGCTGTCAGAGCCAGTAGACTCATGAGACTCAGAGCTCCAGTAGACTCATGAGACATGCTGTACCTTCTCTTCTCCTATCCTCGCCTCTCTCCAACTCCATCACAACTTTAGTTTGTTCCTTTCATTTCTCTGTTGTTTGTTATTGTCTTTGTATGAAGACTATAACCACACTCCCTTCATTTCTCCCTCTCTCTCTTTCTCTTTCTCACTCTCTCTCTCTTTTCTCTCTCTCTGTCTCTCTCTCTCCTCTCTCTCTCTTTCTCTCTGTTTCTCACTCTCTCTCTCTCTTTTTCTCTCTCTCCCTCTACTCTGCATTCCTCTTCACCCGCCTCCTCACTCTGGTGTCAGAATACCTCACACCGTGCTCACTGGAGGGTGGCCAAGGTGGCACTAGCACCCACTCTTTCCCTCTCTTTCTCTCTCTCTTTCCCTCTCTTTCCCTCTCTTTCTCTCTCTCTCCCTCTCTTTCTCTCTCTTTCTCTCTCTCTTTCCCTCTCTTTCCCTCTTTCTCTCCCTCTCTTTCTCTTTCCCTCTCTCTGAGGAATCATTAACAAGTGAGAACAGGGCCACAGATTGGCTAAAAATAAATGAGGTGGAACTTTCTGCCCCTTTCTGCTCTGCTGCTGCTTGGACAGTGCCTCTGTCCCCCCCGCCGGGCTTTTGCACGCCCCGACAAGCACACTCGATATTAGTCGATCAGCTGATCAAACACTTCAGAACAGAGATTCTCATTCTTGGGGGTTTTGACAGCTTGAGGGTTGTACAGCTCTCTTATCTGGGGCAGTCTTGACCCGTGGATGTTTGGGCTGTATGTGTACTCAAGAGGTGAGGACCCCTGGGGGTCTCAAGTAGCAGACGGTTCAGAGGTTGTGTGGGGAATTCACTGGGAATGTTAATCTCCTCCTGGGAAATGATTGGTGGCGAGAGTGAACACGAGCCCCTAGACGTGAGACTGTGAGAGTGTGTGACACACACACACACATGGGAAACATCTTTTTCTAACAGTCTCAGCAGTTGTAGCTGCAATTCTATGATAGCCTATTCATTCAATGAATAGGCTATAAAATGTTCACAAATAGGTTCTCAATGCATTCAACAAATAGGCTATAATACACTCACTGTTATTTAAAAAGTAAAAGTGAAATTACTTTAGCTTTTTAGTTCTACCTAGCTCCTTGTTAAGAGTTACAGAATGACTGTATAGGCCAGGGCATAAACCCCCTGCTTTTGACCACAGCTCCTCATGCGCAACAGCACTGGAAGATGATGAGGACTGGATGAGCCTTGTTTAGACAACTATCCTGCACATCAATCTGAGAGTCACTAGGCATGTAGCCAAGGCAGACAGACGGCTGTACAGACAGAACAGGGGACGTGCTGCACTGCCAACACACAGGGCCAAAATAGGGGCTCTACACAGTCTCAAGCTGGCGGTATGTGAGCACACAAGGCTCCTCATTTTACCTGCAAGTGAGAGAGTTGAGATTCTGTTGGCGGTTGAACTACATTAACATTTGCATTACGTCAGGGTCTAGCTAAAGTTGATGCATTCAGGGCTCACATATTGAAAAGAAGTAAATGGGATTTCCCTGATATCTTCTGCATTACTTGAAATGTGCTCAACGGGCACATTTCGCATTGGGTGCGCGTCCTCCAAGTTGTTATGGCTTCAGACATATCTCTGATCACAGGGATCTTCCCAGAAGTACAAAGTATGCATTCAACTAGAGATGCTTGTGCGCATGCATGCGTGCGTGTGTGTGTGTGTGTGTTGGTTCAGGAGTGTGACAGTGCACGTCTATGTCTCTGCAACACCACTGAAGTCCATTCATGTGGGTGTGAGGATGCTAACCTGTGAAAGGTATCCACACACCCTTGTTGAGGCTCTTCAGCCACTCTTCCCCCTGACCACAGCTGTTCGACAAGAAGAAGTAGGAGCCAGGACTGACCAGCACATCCCTATTTCCACCTGAGAGAGAGAGGGTCAGAGACAGAGCAGATGAGGGTCAGAGAGAGGAGACAGTGTGTGTGTGAAAGTGTTGGTGTGTGTGTGTGTGTGTATGTGTGGGAAAGTGTTGGTGTGTATGTGTGTGTGTTTTGTGTGTGTATGTGTGTGAAAGTGTTGGTGTGTGTGTTTGTGTGTGTGTGTGTGTGTGTGTGTGTGTGTGTGTGTGAAAGTGTTGGTGTGTGTGTGTGTGTATGTATGGTAAGAGAAGCTAGAGGAGATAATACATTTCTGTATTTCTTATTATGTTCAGGGAACTAATTACCTAGTGGATCAATATGTGTGTCATTATAGAGATGGCTCTGTAAGTAACCCAAACCATATACACTTATACACTGATTCAGACTGATGGCACTTTCATCCCTAAACAGTACATTTAGAGAGACAGGGCATTTCTCTGAGGGCCCTGAGTTAACTTTTAATCCATTTAGATGTCTCTGCCATGCCTGCCCTCTACTGCAAGGACCCCTGATCTGTCTGTGTTTATGTATGTGCATGTTCTCCTTGTATATCAGTTTGTTTGCATCACATGACAGGACCTTAAGTGTAACTCAACTTGATGGAGGGCACCCACTTAGAATACACATTTACAAATTCAAATTAAAAAATGTTAGCTTGAATGCTGAACCTGATTCTTGTCAGATGTCCACTGATGGCAGCCCTGTTGTCTGAGTCTTGTGTTGTGATAGTGTCTGAGTCTGTGTTCGGTCTTGTGTTGTGATAGTGTCTTAGCTGATAGCTCTCTCTCTCTCTCTTTCTGACTCTATCTCCCTCTCTCTACTAGTGCCATACCACAGTGGCAGTGAAACATAACAAATCCCCACTCTCGGCAATCAGATAGCAAAATAGTTTTCAACTCTTTCCACGCCAGCATAGCTTTGCTCAGCTAGGGAGCTCTGAAAAAACACCCCACTGGCAGTGAAAGCAGGTGTGCAGGATCATTCAGGAGTATCTGAGATTATACGCGAAATACCATGCAGGTTAGGATTTATGTCTTCAAACCCACAAGCATGCTTTCATAAGCATTTTTCCCCTTTTGAGCTGGGGGTTTTCACACAGAGGATTAATTTCCTCTAATTAAAGGAGGTCATTTTTCTTTAACAGCACGGCCAAATGGGGATCTGGGCACTCACGGTCACTGCGTCCTCTCGGAAGGTGAGTGCGCGTGAGAACTGGACGACAGCCCAGGATGAATTGAATCACCATTTCCTATATTCCAAAGCACTGTGAAAGGTTTCAGTGTGGAAGGAGTGCTCACTGGTTTTCATAATTTAATTAAAAAAGGGAGGTCTTGCTTGCTGTCTTTTTCACAGACATTTCTCTAAAGGTATTAATCAGGAAGTGAGTCTCGGCCACAATTAAACTGTGCTCTCTATTCCAGGCAGTCTGCAGGAGAGTGTAGTCATTAATTTCACAGAGGACACTCTCCTTAACAAGCCCAGCGCCGTAAAACATAAAACAGCCATCTAAGTGGTTTATCAATACCTGTCCCGGATCTTGTTCGGTTAAATCTGCACATAGTATGCGGTGTGTGTGACAGTAACTCAAGAAAATTGAACAGCAGATCACAATTCCTATGAAATACTGGGCCACATCATGATAGTCGCATATATACTTATACTTAAAGATGTATTAATGTTCTTGAACAGCTAGTATTATGGAATACGCACTGATCATATTTTACAGGTTAACTACTGTACTGTCTTGTGTCATATTGAATAAGGGATCATTGTTTCAGATTCAAGTGGCTGTATATAGTAGATGTTACTGTTATTCCAACTTGCTTACAGCTGTGATTAAAATAGTGCCCTGTTGTACTTGAGCACAAAACTAAAACCTGTAACTTTCTTATATTATGAAACATTATGATACATATTTTAATGTCAGCAAATAGTTACCAAAATTCCCCTTGGGAACCCTCTCATGATGAGACTGAGCACTGCTTCTTATTGTTTTTGCCTAGTCAGGTCCTCCAATCCCATTGGATGCTGAGAGCATAGCAACACAACTGGCCAGCTACTAGGCAGTTTTAACAAAATAATTTGGCCTGACTGTGAGCAATCTATAGATTAGCTCCACATTTAGTCTTCAGTCTGTCTGTCAGACACTACGTGCCTGTCTGTCTGTCCTACATCTTGCTAGATGTTTTTCACCCCTGTAGTTAAAGAATGTGTCTGTCTCATACCCTGAGGTAACCTAGCCGTTCCATCTCATTATTTTAAGTGCCCTCCTTTTCTCCACCCGCTACACAGTCATCCATCAGGTTGCTACTGTAAATCACAGACTGAATTAAGAGACTGCCCCACCAGACTCTCCCTCCACTCTCCTTCTCCTATGTGGACATCCTTCTATCTGCTATATAGAAGTCATATCTCTCCTTAGTGTCACTGTGGAACAGAACCAGAATAGGTACAGTTTTGCTAGTTCCCTTTTTACTTCACACATGCACACACACTTACACACACACACACACACAAGAGCAAGAGCGCACACACACACACACAGAGAGAGAGAGAGAGAGAGAGAGAAAGAGAGAGAGAGAGAGAGATAGAGAGAGAGAAAGAGAGATACACACTCTCTCTCTCTCCTCATTCTGGCTCTTTCCAAACACCCTCCTTCGTATTCTATTGGGATAGACTCTCTTGAAATCCCTAGCTAAAAGTGGTTGGGTATAGGCTTTGAGAAATACCTGTACACATACAAGTAATTTGTTGGAGATCAATACCGACCAATACTCATTGTGTAGAGTATGTCCTTGCACTTGAATAGTAGAAACAAGTTTTTCCAGGACTCTGACCTTTGGAAAGGGCCGTTCTTTGCGTAGTGACACTTGCAACTGTTATGTACTACATACAGTTGTGTAAATACCCCAAATGCATATTTGCCATTATATACTTATACATTACCTTTTTTCAGATAAACCCTTAATACCTCAGTGTATACATTACCTTTTCAGATAAACCCATTATGCCTGTATGTTCTTATTATATACTGTATGTCAAAGGCTGCATATATGTTATTCGATTCAGAAGTCCCTTTTCTAAACTTAATTTCCTCCAAGACAATAAAGGGCAGACTATGTCAATAAAGCTTTTAAAAAAAGCCAACACTGCAATTGCATGAGCGAGTGACACAGACCCAGTTGCCAGGTGCCCAAGCTCGTCCCACTCACCTTTCTGTGTGGTGCTGTCATACTTCCAGGACTTGAAGCAGGTGAGTCCCATGCTGCAGGTGTCCGTCTCTGTGTCTCGCCTAGAGTCTCCTAGCCACGCCACCACAACTGTCCACGGTGAGTGTCCATCATCATTACCCGGCGTGCTCAGTGGAGACGGGCAGACGGCTGTGTCGTGGGCTGGGGGACGCTGCCGCTGGCCAACCTGAGGGCACCCGAGCGCCGCGGGCTCCACCGCGCTGCCATGGCCGGAGTCGGACTGCTGTGCGCATTCGTCTGCCTCTCCCGATATCTCCCTCCCCATTCATCTCATCAATAAACATACTGTCCCATTCCCTTGGCACCACTGTGCTCAGGGAGATAGGGAGGGTGGGGCTGAGGGTGTGTGTGTGTGTGTGTGTGTGTGTGTGTGTGTGTGTGTGTGTGTGTGGAGGGAGGGTGGATGTTGAGGGTGGGGTGTGTGTATGTGCGGAGCCGAGCGGGTGGAGGGATGGGGGGTGCGGACTGGCAGCGAGCTCTGCGGCAGAAGAGTCTGGACCAGAGAGGCAAAGCCTGGCCTCAGCATCCCGCCACCAGCCATAATTACTTCAGTACAGTGCAGCCTCTCAGGCAGGGGCAATTTCCCTAATGCATACCCCCCCCCCCCCTCAACACACACACACACACACACACACACACACACACACGGACACGGAGCTGCACACACACACGTGATGAGCCCTCCACTCCTCCCTCCCGTCCACCAGGCTCTGGTTTAATGGCCATCGATGTGATCGGCCCTCGCCCGCTCACAATGACTCAAGAGGTCATAAAGATGTGAGCAGCTGCCCGGCACATTCAACTTTTGAACCACCATCCATTACACTAAGAGGAGCTTCACTCGCATCTTCAATGCACCCCCTCCATCCCTCCCCCACAACGGCGGAGAAACCACACACACACACACACACACACACCACACCACACACACACACACACACACACACACACACACACACACACACACACACACACACACACACACACACACACACACACACACACACACACACGCGTTCTCTCTCTCTCTTCCTCTGGTTTCCCTATCCCAGCATGCAGGATTTATGGCCCTGCCCGGGCTGAATCTCAGGGATATATTGATCCTGATGAAAGAGGTTCACTTCATTTGGCACGAGAAATGGTCTTCTTTAGAAGACTCTACAGATCCCATCAAACCACTGTGGCCTGGCTGGAATGATAAGGCCATTGATGTGACCCCTGCATGCTAAAATTACCATAGGAGAAAAAAAAACCCTGCTTCCCCTGGAGATACACACAAGCTTTTGTGTTCTGAACAAAAAGTTCAACTTGTGAGGCTGTTTGTCCATGTCACAAAAATCACTTTATTCAGTGATAAAATCCTAATCAGAGCAATTATCTGTGGTGGTCACTTAGCTCTTGCTCTCATTCCTCTGTGGCCCTACACAGAAAGACATCTCAGCGTGCATGGATGACTGTACAGGAACCTGTTCATATTCTGTTTGACCAACATGTTTAAAGTGTCTCATGAGGCTCTCTGACCTACTGCACTGCTTCTGTTAGCTGTCTGCTATTTCAGAGTAGCGAGATAAATTGCTTTTCAGATCAGTCAGTCAGGTGGTGTTTCTGTAAGTGTTGCCCAGAGACTTGAGTCGCACAGCAGAGAAGTGAAGACATGCAAATCTGACAAGTACCTTATTAGATACCTTGCAAAGGTCAGTGGTGGACATTTGTTCTTCTGAAGATGAAAACTCATTTATATTCTGTGCTTAAACAGCGGAGTAATTTGTCTGTCATGGGTACTCTCTACGTTCACACTCAAACATCATTCCTACCCCTCCAATCATTGAGAGAGAGAGAGAGAGAGAGAGAGAGAGAGAGAGAGATTCAGTCCGTAACCCATTCCAATTACCGCTGAGAGCTTTCAACTCCCTCTGTGTCAATACACCTGTCTCAGGGCATTCATGAGGGGGGAGAGAGCTCTTCGGAAAATGAAAACAGTCACATTACCCCTCACCCGCCACCTCACACCCACCTCTCATTTTCTTAGTGATTTTTCCTTGCCATACAGTCCACTAGTTAGCCGTCTTCAAGTTTTCCATGGTTTGGGTCAATCAAACTGTCTAATTTTAGAAGATTAAAAAAAAAAAAAAAAACAGTGAAGTAACTGGACAGTAATATTATTCATTGGTGCATTTGTTTATTTATTCAAAGAATGTAGCCTAAGTCACCATGGTTATTACCCCTGTCTAGAAGATTCCATTTTCTGCCCACCACTTTCTCTAAAATCCCTCTCAACAGCCACTTCTGCCATCTACCGATAAAAGCATAGAATGACAATAACTGACCTCTTTCATGTAGCCTTAATGAATCAGCTGTGCATCTCTGTACAGGTAAAAGTAATGGATGCTTGCTTGTGGTAGAATGGAAATTAGTTTATTTATTTTTAATCTCAGAAGGGCTTATAAGGCTGAGATCCATCTCTGTGTGCCAGTAGTAAAAGCTAAGATTAGCAGAGAGGTAGTAAACTGCACCCACAGTTCATTGCCAGGAGACAGTGGTAGCAGTGGGAAGGTCACAGCAGGACAGTTAGTCATCAGCACCTTTTAGAAATAGTATCTGTAATAATCACATGTGATGGATTACCACTGAGTTCTGTACCATCTGCACAGGGGTTTGCAGAATATCAAAATATTATTTCCATGTTAAAATTAGATAGAACATAATATGACTATATACAAAAGGGGCATTTGCCAAAATAAAGGAAACTGTGCACATAGAAGTCTGTTGAATATGCCAAATAGGACCAGGACACTATTATAATACGCCTTCAATGAATTATTTGAAAGATGACCAATCCCATAGGGAAGGTGCTAACATGCTGAAGTTGTAAATGCAACTGAAACTATATCTTGCCATGTATTCAGAGAATGCATGGCACCAGACATTAATCATAAAACTAAGTGGCATCATGTATTAAAAGGGTTGTTTACAACCATCCCTTTGAGGCCTCTCGGTAACCCTTTCACACGCTGTATAAACACTATAATAATAAATGTATATTTCAAATGTATAAGAAGTTTATACGTTTATAAGACACTTGATGTCTTTCTCTTGGGTCAACATTAGAATATTAGGCGACACAATTTTTCATGCAATTATTCCATTGTAATTTATAGAGCCCTAGCCTATGTAAAAGAAAATTTGCTGATGGGCACATCTGGATATCAGTGAGTACCAGTGTAGCCTATACTAAACTCACTGAATGTATTTTGTGATAGGCCTAGTGATGTGCAAAGGGGTTTAGGTGTAGTGGTGATGTGTGGTAGCCTAAAAAACAGAAATGTCTAATTTTTAAAGCAACATTGATATGCAATGTGTGATAAGCTGGTTATAAAGCAACAATTTAGTTTGGTGATTAACGATCATTGTGCTTTTGACTTTTTTCCCCTTCTGCAGTCTTCAGATTATACAGACCTATTTCAAATAAGTCTAGCCTATTTCATATTCAGATTTAATCGAGTATGCCAGCCATCTCACCTACGATCTATAAACTCAACTACTGAGACTAGTTAAAAGTTAATAGTGATAGGCCTATCTATCAGGCAGAAGTCTCGTCCGAGCTGATTTATCTTTTAATGTCTATGGATTTAAGTAGGCCTTCAGACATTTTAGCTATTTTATGTAAATTCAGTGTCCGTCCCTGCTGGATTCGGTGCTTGTCATTAAAACGATTTCATCATTTCCTCGAACACGACTACATTTCCCGTCAGCGGTCAGTGGTAAATAATTGGGCAGGGTACACAGACGGTCGCCATTTTAGGTTGGAACGTTCGACGTGGTGAAACACAATTTAACAGAAGTTGTCGTGTCTTGTTTTAGATTTGAATTATCAAGTCGTTTGAGGTAAGTCTATATGTAACTTAAGAACGATATTTATAAAGGATGTGATTTCATTTCATAATTACGGTTTACATGTGGTTGTTTATTATAAACGTTACGCGTAGGCCCGACTTAGCTAACTTAGCATTCTAGTTTATCATAGGACAAATTGTACATTTTAGGTATCTAACGTAATAACGTTAGTGCTCTCTATATATAGCCTGTCAACCTCTCGACGGTGAAATATTGTTAATGTAGTTTGTATGATATGTACGTGTCATCGATTGTAAGTAAACTTATGTCTATTATCCTGTCATGCACTTGAAAATGGCTAGCTTAGCTAGCATTATCGAGTGCTAAATTTCGGTCTCGTTGCCTTTGTTCTACGCAACGTTAACTGCATTAACGTTAGCTAGCATGCTAACGTTAATAGCAGTAACGTTATAGCGTTTGTGCTCCCGGCTGATAACAACCACACGCCAGAACTAACTTTAGTGGTAACGTTATTGCTCATTAAAACATATTTAGTCAACGCATTGTGTACTGTCTGGAATTGGTAACGTTAGATGGTAACGTTAAAGATTGATCTCAGCGGTTATGATGGGGGTTGCGTTAGCCTAGCTGCTACCTGGTATAACGTTAACGTTAACAGATGTTACATAACTATCGTGTGGTAGTCGTTTAGTAAGATATGCTTATCAAGATCTAACATTAAAGTTCTGTGTTTAAACCGACCGAATGGTGTCGGGAAGCATCTACTTTAAAATTGTAACTTTCCACCACAGACGACTAGAAGCTAACGTTTCTTTTTTCTTTTTTATTACCCACAAGTCCATGCGCTCAAACTATCTCCTGACAACAACAATGAATATTTGCTAATTTTCTCGGCTTTGTTTTTAATATGTTAACGTTAACTTAACGTTGTTCTTACCAGATATGTTGTCGAGTTTTGTGATCCAATGACCATCACACAGCAACACAATTTAACGTAATATGCATTTTGCTTGTCAGTTCACTTGGCGGGTACTTGAGCCAGGTAGCGATTTGGGTGTGCTTGTTGACGTCCTTGCCAGTGGATTGAATTTTACAACCGAGGCACTTAGGAATGTGTAGGGATTGACTTCCCTGTCGTATTTTGTTTTCGACCTTTTTCTATTCTTGTTTGGTAGATGCGTCAGTCCAAACGTATGCGTTCAAGTGATGGCTGGCTGTCGGAGTACAGCTGGGAGGAGAGACTGGAGATTCGAAAGCGACCAAGGCGAAGGTCACGCAGTGGTGACCGAGAAAGAAAACCAAGGACACATCATCACTACAAAACATACGAAAGGTAAATCATTGTGACTTTGCAGTCAACTCTAACTTGTACTAACTATGGGCAGATACTTAGACAAACATTTCCTACCAAGTTAGTTATGTATTGTTGTTAATATAGGTACACAACCACAGCTTAATTACATGCTAATTAATTTAGTTGTGAATCTGTCTTTGGTTACCATATTTTCTTCTTTATCTGGATATGGCAGAGTTTGAACTTGTGAACTTTGAAAGTGTACATTGTTATAGGAGACTAATTATTGAGGGTTTCATTTTACTGGTTTACCTGGGAATTATTCTGCACTGTGACTTAGATGTGACTGGCCTATGATTGAAACCATAAAGTTACAGAAGCATCATTAGATCTTTGCCAGGCAATATGAAAGTGAAAGATGTTTAAAAAACAAAAAGGGTTGTGATGTGCTTGTGTTATTATGTATTGATAACTAGAATTGATTCAGAAATCAAGACGTCTGTGTGAGAGAGAGAAAGAGTGAGTGAGTGACTCTTTGGGCGTGTTGTTTCAGTGGAATGTGAAATCAGTACAGCACTATTTGTTTAGTCAAGTAAGATACCTGCCATATTTTGAAGTGTGGCTCCGTGACAACTCTGCTGGGTTAAGGCATTGCTTCCACTCCTGGCAAGCGTACATCTTGGGACAGAGAGGCGCAGTATCGGTATATCTTCTGCGGGTGTGCCTGTGATTTCCTCTAAGTATAGCGCACCTTAGCTGGCGGCTCTCCTTTCTTGGAAGATACTTGATGCTGCGGGTGCCTGTCAAGTCAGGATCTAGTGTCCCCAACCATATCAGTCCTGCTGAAAGGGACAATAAATTCACCCAGAGTGGAGAGGGCAGCATTGACCCATGGCCAGATAGCTCAACACATGCCAATCCATGAGTGTACTGTACATGGAATATGTCCCATATTGGTTTTCCTAAAGCTCTGCAGTGCTATAATGGCTTGAGTTCTACAATCTACGATTTAACAGTGGCTATCGGATTGTGAAGCTCCTTGGTCAGTCTCGCTGTTGTGTTGTAGTGATGTTCTTTCTGTAGGGGAGTGTACAGCAGCTGTTGTAGAACCCTGTTTTTAAAGTGTGGTGTATGTGGGAGTAGTTGTTCATGTTTGAATCGTTTTGGTTTCAGGTGTCACGTGCACACCAGGAGGCTGGAGGTCAAAGAGAGGCGCGTTGTGCGAGAGGCCAGCTTGGAGCCCGAAAGCTATGGGGTGAGAGACACTGACCGGGCTGACCCCAGCAGGGACCGCGACCGTGACCGCGAGCGGGACAGAGACTGGCACCACTACAGCAAGTCCTCGGCGCGCTCCGGCCGCAGCCAGTGGAGCAGCCACGCACATCACCGCTCCCGGCGGCGCAGCCCCTCCAAGCACCGCAGCCACCACTCCGACTCGGTAGGGCGCGTTCCCAAACATGCACACGCTCACTGCTCAGCAAATACACAGAAAACGGTATGCCTTAGGTTACATGAAATGTTGAAAATGTGGGGAGATTTTTTTTCGTACAGGGAATTTATATTATGTCGTTTTCTGAAATGTAATTTAGTAGCTGCATAAGCAACATAATGTTTCTTAAATATAGTTTAGTATTTAAAAAAAAAAAAAAAATGGCTGGAGGTTTGGTTTTGAAAGCAGTAATGTGAGTATGCGGGACCTGTAAGCCTGTGGTATTCTCATTGAATACCTACTAGATTGTATTTCTACTCTGTAATCACCAAAGCACTTTTTCTGAAAATGTGTTGCCATGTTTTTCTTCTGTAACACACACTATGTGGGCCCTGTGCCTTTCGCGGGGATGAATTTGAAATTGCTGCCGCCGCGGCCCTGATGCGGGTTTCTGAATGGGCCGAATGTCGTCCCCTCTGCGGTCACCCCCCTCGCTGAATGAATGAATGGCGCGTTCTGGCCTGGTTCTGGCGGGTGTGTGGTGGTGGTGTTGGTGATGATGGTGGTGATGCTGGTACCCATGAACCTACCTGCCCCCTCCAGAGGAGCCAGCGCAGGAAGAGAACCAGGAGTGTTGAGGATGATGAGGAGGGTCACCTGATCTATCACAATGGAGACATGCTAAGAGCAAGATGTATAGAACATATACCTTTTTTCTCTCTGTACCTTTTTTTTTGTTTTGTTTCTTGTATTTGTGGTGGGATGACTTTGTCAATGAAGACTAGCATCGGGGTTATTGCTTCGCTAAAAAAATGTTTGAATTCAGTTAGTAACTGGAATCTGATAAAGATTTCTGTGTTCAGGAAAGTGTTTTATATTGTCAGGAACACAATGTAGCAATAATTACCATTTAAATTGAATTTGTGGAGTTAAGTTGTATTTAATATGTTCATTTCTCTCCTTCTGGTGGTTCTAACTGCTGTGCTTTTACTTCCAAACATAGATGAGATTGTGTGCACTCTAGGCGAGGGAGCCTTTGGGAAAGTGGTGGAATGCATTGACCATACAAAGTAAGTAATGGATCCCAGCATGAATAATGCATACAAGTGCATGTTCATTACTATTAAAGTAAACGGGCCTTGACAGGCTGGAATGTTCCATCCTAACTCGGACTGTTGACTGTTTTAGAGACGGCCAGCGTGTGGCAGTGAAGATCATCAAGAATCTTGAGCGCTACCGCGAGGCGGCTATGTCTGAGGTG
This sequence comes from Alosa alosa, assembly GCF_017589495.1. NCBI lineage: Eukaryota > Metazoa > Chordata > Actinopteri > Clupeiformes > Clupeidae > Alosa > Alosa alosa. The sequence goes on along the minus strand of NC_063190.1, from coordinate 31,188,868 downwards.
GAGGTTATTGAGCAGATAAATAACCTGGACTCCAGCAGCAACTAGTAAGTAGTAAGCGTGGTGCTGGTGCCCTGAATTTGTTAACACTGCTGAACTCAATACTGTTGTAGATGGGGGAGGGGAGGAAATGAATTCGACCACCTCCGGTCCCCAAAACAGCAGTTGGCGGTCATTATGTTACATTTCATGGCTTTTTGCGTGCACTCGTGAAGAAAATGTTTGAGCTCGAATGGGAATGGGAGTGGGAGAATGAGAAGCATGTTCTGAAGAATAATGACTTTACTAAAGAATAATAACTTTACTAATGATGAGGCAGAGGCATTCATGTACCAATAGTAATGTGGAAATAGTAATCCTGCAAATCATCGGTTTCTGTGCTTGTACGGCTGTACGCCTATTACTTGAAATAATTGGTGTACAGCTTAAAGTGCTCATATATTTGGCCCAGCATTGCTGAGTGTCTGTCTTTGATTTGGCTGTGGTCCTCCATACATAAATATAATTTTGGCCAGGATGGAGTGCATGTGCCCCTGTCAGTCCTGTCACTCTACAACTGTAGTATTATTTTTCCACACCATGTGGCAAAGCATTCTGTTTCTGACTAATAAAACCATGTGTGTGGAATGTGCTGAGTCATGGGCCTCCTCTCTTTCTTACAGTGCTTGTGTGCGGATGCTGGATTGGTTTGATTACCACGGACACATCTGCATCGTGTTTGAGCTGTTGGGCCTGAGCACGTTTGACTTCCTCAAGGAGAACGGCTTCATGCCCTTCACCATCGACCAGATCAGATATATGGCTGATCAGATCTTCCGAGCCGTGCTCTGTGAGTATGCGTTGTCGTTGTCTACAAAGTAGCCCAGAGACACAGTTATATCTTTATCTGTTACCTTCCTGCGACGCACACACACACACACACAGAGTGTAAAGTGTATGGAAAGAGGCTGGATGGTGTGTTGAAAAGGCATTATGAAACCCCAATATTATTAATATTGAGTGCTGATATTGATATTATTAATATTTATGGAGTTATGGAACCACTTAAATACTCTGTTCCTGCATCCTTCAATGATTGTCATTGAGGCTTCCGTGAACTTCATAATCTAACTCTTTAAGTGGTGGTCCATTTTATTGGTGGTGGCTCGTACCTGAAAAAAGCGGTCAGCCTGTATGTGTAGTAGAATGTCTGGTAGTTCTCACGGTCCTGAACTGACCCAGACATTTAACAAAAGCGTAGGCCTGTGGTAATTCTGGGCAACAGCTTGGAGCCATTTTGGTTTCAATATACATTCATATAAGTGTGTCCATATGTAGTTGACTTTAAACTGCTTGTTTGGTTTACATTCGTAGTGTGTTGTCTTCTTTGGACTAACTGAAGGTCTTTTTTTTTTTTTTTTTTTAGTTCTTCATCAAAATAAGCTGACTCACACTGATCTGAAGCCCGAAAACATTCTTTTTGTGGACTCCGATTACGACATTGAATACAATGCCAAAATGGTAAGTAAAATCAGTTTATACACATGAATTTTCTAGTGGTGAAGAGTTCTTGTTTATTTTCTGTGTTTTCTCCCTCCCTTGCCAGTAGAAAACAAAAATTAATTTTAAAAGCAGGGTTAAAAGCAGTTTGGGGTAAAATGACATGCAAGGAATTTGTTGCGATGTTGAGAAACTTTTTTTTTTTTAACCATGCCTTCATTTATGGCCAAGACTATTATATAGAATATTATCTGGGACTAATTTTGTTCAGGAAATGTAATAATTTCATCAGAGAGACTAAAGAGGCTATGCAAAAAAAAAAAATCAGTTTTCAAATGAGTGCACTCAATAAATCATTGGGATTTTCCTTTTACAGAAACGTGATGAGAGAAATTTGAAAAAGCTAGACGTCAAGGTTGTGGATTTTGGGAATGCCATTTATGACCACGAACACCACACATCTGTCGTGTCGACCCGTCATTACCGAGCCCCTGAGGTCATCCTCGGTGAGTCATCCTCGCCTGTCAGCCAGTGTGAACCATGGTTTACTGTTCCAGTAGTGGCTAGTCTTTGCATCAGCATTTTGAAGTAGGCCTTAATGAAATGTGTTTTTTTTTTTTGCTCACCCAGAGCTGGGCTGGAATCAATCCTGTGATGTGTGGAGTCTCGGCTGCATATTGATCGAATATTATCTGGGATTAACTCTATTCCAGGTAAGAAACTTTTTCTTCTGTAGTTTGTTGTTGATACGCTCACCTCTGCTGCTAGCATTACTTGGTGTTGTACTATTAGCCCGGTGACCTTTATTTGTCCTTTTGACAGACACATGATAGCAAGGAGCACCTAGCCATGATGGAAAGGGTGTTGGGCCCAATACCTACTCACATGCTGCAGAAGACCAGGTACAGCTTTACCATACTGTTGCCATTTATTTGCACGTAACCAAATTAATGTTGAATGTGAATGAATGTGCCTGTGATAACTTCACAATGTGTTTGAATGTTATACTATAAGGCAGATTTCCTGTGCATGGATTAAAACTAGTTGGAGACGAAGAGGCTTTTAGTTTAGGACTAGGCTTAATCTATGTATGGGAACTGGTCCATTGACTATTAGCAGCTGTAGTTGAATAATGAATGAAAGGGCATTAATGAACCATTTATGGTTCTCTACACTACCTAATGTGTTTTTACACCTGAAGTAAATTTAGTGTACAAAGGGTGGTGTCCTCGGAAACAGACTTTGTGTTTGCACTGAAATTGGGGCAGCCGTGGCCTACTGGTTAGTGCTTCGGACTTGTAACCGGAGGGTTGCCGGTTCGAACCCCGACCAGTAGGCACGGCTGAAGTGCCCTTGAGCAAGGCACCTAACCCCTCACTGCTCCCTGAGCGCCGCTGTTGTTGCAGGTAGCTCACTGCGCTGGGATTAGTGTGTGCTTCACCTCACTGTGTGTTTACTGTGTGCTGAGTGTGTTTCACTAATTCACGGATTGGGATAAATGCAAAGACCAAATTTCCCTAACGGAATTAAAAGAGTGTATATATACTTATACTTACTTAAATGATCTAATCTCGTATTTGTGTCTGTATTTATACAGAAAGAAACGCTTTGTGTACCATGAAAAGCTGGACTGGGATGAACATAGCTCCGGCGGCAGATATGTGAGGAAACATTGTAAACCGCTGAAGGTAAAGGCCATTCTCATTTTAATTAAATACATTTGCAATGGAGGAATTTGCAGATGTATATTTAATTAACTCAAAAACATGACCTCTGAGTAATGAGTTGTCTTTCTGCCCTCAGCAATACATGTCTTCCAAGGGAGCTGACCATGAGCAGCTGTTTGACCTGATCCAGAAGATGATGGAGTACGACGTGTCTAAGCGGATCACCCTGGAGGAGGCCATCAGTCACCCCTTCCTCGCCCCTCTGAAGAAGAAATAACCCAAAACCTGTCACTGCCCCTTTATTTGCGCTCCAAGGGAGAGGGACTCGTCAGACTGTATCAGTCTCACTTACATTGTAAATTCTGTTCATATTTATTTCTTGTCAGTAGATAATGTACATTTCACATGCACTCTTTTCTGTCTTTAATAAACCTTATGATTTGTCTAGCATTACTTTCATGTGTATGCTTCTTTTATGTTCATTTGAACATGGTAACAAATCCTGTTCATGCTTCTATTACTTTGATTTGAACACAGCAGCAATCCTAACAGCTGACCACTGAAGAATGATGGCCATGTATGTTGCTCCTTGTGTCTATTAACCGTATTTAGTCTGGAATAGATGTTGTGGTCTTGATTACTTAAACCTGAAACAGCTATATTCTTGGCGACAGCTTGTAGACATAGAAGTGTGTAATAGAACAGTTTGTCCAGTGGGTGGCGATCAAGAGTAGGTGTTTGAATACTATTCTCTTGGGCTCAGTCAGTAAAACAGTACTTCTCACTCCTGTATGTTCTCACCGTGTAACCAAGGCAAACTTGAAGTAAAGCGATATGACAATATAACTAGGCACCTATTTATTCTACAATAACAACTGGACTTGGTGCACACTAAATGTTGCACACTAACGCTCCACAAAACCTAAACGGAGAAAGTGAATTGGTATAACTATTAATTTATTACGTTAAAGTAATTTATTATGTTTATGTTAAAGAGTGGAGAGTCAAAGACTCAGTTTGGGGAAATGCAAAGTATTCGATAAAAGTGCACATGTGAGAAATCAAATGTATTAAGGTTAAGTATAGTGCCTTGAACAAGAAACAAATGGAGGAGTTTTAAAAATATTTTGTTTATCACGTCTTCATATCCACCGGCTGCAGTTTGTAGTGGCAGGAAGTGAGGGACCCCAATTTCGGTTTGCGATTCGCATGCCTCAGAGAGAAACAATTTAACCTGGCAGCCCGCGTGCAACTAGAACAAGCACAAGCGCCCTGCAGCTCGGACGCTCAACAGCAATTGGGCAGAGTTGCGCACGCTGCATGGACACGAGGGTGGTTCATGGTCTTAAGCGCAGGGGTGACATCCGATAACTTAGTTGTCTCACCATCCGACTAAGATAATAACAGTGTTGTTCGCGTAATTTAACGAGTGAGCTGCAGTTGTTTTACGTTGCAACTTTTATCCTTGAAGAATTGAAGAAGAAACCGTCAGGATGGACGCAAAGGAAAAATCGAATTTAAACCTAAAAGCGGAGAGCAGTAAAGGACAAAAATCTTCTTTCTTACATTGTGTGGGAGGATTGCCAACAATCTTGTGTGTTATGATGTCTGTTTGCTCGATGGCCTTTTGTTTTATGATGAATTTCAAGACCTCTCATCTGGAGCACAGAGTGCATGTTTTGGAGATGGAGCGACTGTCTCTGATTCATCCTTTACCGTCAGCACCGGAGCCAAATGGAACAGTGTCTGCACTGCGGGAGACTATCGAAAAACTTTTACAAGAGGTGAGAGCAACAACTTAAAGGTCCTGTCTATTTATACCGTTGTCATAGTACGCTTTGGCATGACTACAGTGAACGAACTGACCCCATAGTTATCCCTTCACAAGTGCCGCCTGTCGCGCAGGATGAACATACCATCACGCGTCCTGTTTTAAATATGGTTGTGTATGTGCAACGTTGCTAGCACACAAACAGTAATGTGTAGCTGTCTATCATCGTTAGGCCTATTTTTGCCCACTTATCTTTACCGATGACACCCAATTCCTAGTTACTGAGCAGGTGCTTAGACGTTTATTACAGCAAAGGATTTTAATTTCATTATTAATTGCTAGAGTAAGCAGTATATCTCTAGGCTAGATGCAGCATGTTCGGTATCAAAGTCACCTACTGAGTTTCAGGTATCCAAAGCTGTCATAAAAATAGTGTTGAAATACTTTTGGTTGGAAATATTTTGCGGTTCATCAAGCCAGTCAGGTGGATTTTTACCCCATGTTTCATGTCTCTCATTCTGTCCAACTTAACAGAGATTTAATACCATGGTGCCCAGACTTCGCACAGCGAGGGAGGCAGAAGCCGCATGTTCCTGTCCACCAGGTTTGTCCCTTAATAATGATATAATAATAATGTCCCCACACCACCTGAGTTTGACTAGGTAAAAAATACAAAAGGTGACGTTTGAGGCCAAGAGTTTGTGGAATGTCTAAGTCAGTGTGAGCGCAGCTCTCTCACCTGGGATGCCTTTATGCAGCACGCGCAGGTGGAAGTCAAAGAGCAGGCGGTACTGAAGTGTGTGCTTTGATGCTCTCTGTCATCTCTGCTGACCCCATCCTGTCCTTGGCTTGTAATGTTTCCTTCACAGAGCAAGTGGGTGTCTTATGTTTCATATACAAAGCAGATAGGATGGGGATAGGATGGGACTGTCTTCAGCAGATAGGATCTGTCTTCAGCAGATGGGATGGGACTGTCTTCACTGCAAGCAGTACTGTGTGCGTTGATTTAACACAAAACATCTTTCAAACTTAATTAAAAAGTTAATTGCTTCTTGCCTTTTGTTATTTTGAAGCAACTCGTGGTAGCCTACATCTTCATTAGCTGAAACAGCACTGCTTTGCCCTGGAATGATGCACTGTGTAGACAGTCTGATAACCGCAGAGCCACAACAGAATGCCTGTCATAGATTTCGTACAACAAGAAGCACTTACATGTGGAACTTATAAACTTTAAATGTGGTTCTTCCATCCACAGAGACAATTCAATGGTATGGGCGTATTGTGCAACCTTGGCCATAGCATTAAAATTTATAGCCGACTATTGAGAGAAAACAGAGCAGACAGAGTGCTTAACCTTTCATGCATCTGTGCACTTTTTGGCACCCCTCTCATGCTTTCTTCCCCAGCAATCTGCTTTTGTGCCTCAAAGACAGTGGTGGGGTAACCTTCAGAGCGACTTCAGAAACGTGCCCCGTCTGTGAATAGCAGAATTATGCGGAGTGAATGGATCTAGTGCAGCAGAGTGATTTCATGGTACTGTAGCCTACAGAGGCATTTTGTCCCCTGCGAAGTCCCCCAGTTTGTCTGAAATGTGCTTGTGTTTTGACTAAGTACCCAAGGGATGGTTAGCCTTTGGGGTAGATTCACATTACAGGTTGATGTGTTTAACATTTTATGTCCATACCGTTCTGCAACACCAGGCATATGTTACTGTTAAAGATCTTTCTAGCAGCTTGAGTTTGAGAGAGTGTTAGGTTTGTTGGTAAAGAGCACTCACAGTTGCTCACAGCGTTAGGAAGAGCTGTCAATCTCTCATAATTGATCACCTATATTTAAGAAAAGACATTATGTTATGATTCATGTAAATTACATGAAAATTAGAATATTTATAAATTATTTGATACCAGCAGACTGACTAATCATTAGTACCTATTATTATTATTAGTAGTATTATTAGACTAATCATTACATGATCCAATTATTTTTATGTTACCCCGGTTGATTGACTGACTCCAGTCAATCAATAATTGTCTGAGAAACCGTTTCGGTTTAATGTATTCATGAATAATGAATCCTACAGATCCTATAGCAAAGCTATATGCCCCTTTTGAAAGGTCATTTGGTTGATTTTATTGAAGTGATTCAAAAGCTATTTCAAGACTGAACCAAGTCTATCAGCAAGTCTGTCAGCTATGCTTCTTGAAAGAAGCAGTGTTGTTTGCTAGGAGTTTATTTGGAACCTGACTCATCAAAGGTCAGAGATGTTTCTTTTTTTATAAATAAAGATTACCTCATGCTTTGTGGTCATCTTGCAATTCCACCTAATGACACATTCTGGTTGAGATTCTGGTCTGTCTGTGTATTATTGTTACAACATTTTAACAACATTGCTTGAAATGCAAAAAGTCACATACATGTACACAGAGCTTGTACGACAAGCCAATGTTCATAAAACCAAGAGCCTTTGTTAGATGTTCTGGGGAAGAAACTCAAACTGACTGAGGCATCCCAAAGGGAATTCACCATTTTGGACTTGGCCTGGAGTCACTAAATCATAGAGAGGGAGCATGTTAACCCATCAAACAAGCTCAGGAGAACACAGGGCCTCACTGCTGAGTGACTGGTTCCTACGAAAAAAGTTTTCATTGTATATTTTATATATTCCAACATACAAAAACATCTTAGGAGTCTCATAAACTCATACACATAAAAATTGCTTGAGGGATATATAGACATTTGTCTTGGCCCTAGCAGAGTTTTTTCTGTTTTTTTTTGTAATTCAGAGGAGACCTCAAATCTTAGGTCTGCAATCTATGGCTGTACATAAGATACGTTCATGCCTTTGGGTATCAGGTGTTTGTTATTAACATGGCCTATCCCCCACATCTCCAGTCGGATGGTATACACATTGGCTTAAAGGGGGGAACTGAGAACCGTTCCCTCGGTTTGAGTGAATGCTGTTCTAGGGAGCCTTCTTTTATAGGTGTGGCAAAATGACATCCCCTGTGGAGGATGGCATGTTTCCCCCAGCGTGGTCTGATACCTGCAGTTCACATAATTCTCAATTAGCTGCCATGGAAAACACATCTGCTTTATCTCCATGGCTTCGTCCACCCACTCCAATTGTTTGGTTCCTGAGAGCATCTCACTCAAGGGGTTCTTGGAATTTGGCATGCCAGGTGTAGTCGCGAACATTTTTACACGGACATGCGAGGGGAATTCTAGGGAAAGGGAGGAAGTGTCTGTAATTTACAGTATAAAGTTGACCTCTAAGGACCAAATGAGAGGGGAGGACGGGGTCTGCTTACTCTTAAGTATTCCAGCTTTATGGTGTCTTACATTTAATTGGCTTGTAAGTGTAGTCCCCTAAAGACACTGTAATGTTCTTGGGTGTTTATGTGCTGTGTAAATGGCTTGGATACATCTATGTTAGGCACAGTTAAAGATCTGAATGTGCTCTTACATTTTAGAGAAACCGTTGAGAGGCATAAAATGAACATTGAGGTTGAAATGGCTGGCATAGTTTAACCTCAGGATGTTTTGACTGAATGTAGTGGCTGCAGCCAGATGCTAGGTTTCTGTTGTGAAAAATGGACAGGTTTGCTTGAAGCCTAGCGGAGCAAGATTTGCCAATCCCACACAGCTCTTGGCGTAAGGATATAGAACTAAGAAAGTGAATGGCTGTTGTTGCACTCACCCTTTCCCAATTAAAGCTTTGTGCTTAAACAGGAACAATGGACCTTGGAGTTCTCCACTTAATGTGGATACTTCCCTCAGAATATAATTCATTCAGCCAAAGGATGTGGGCATTATGCTTTCCTAATGGGAATGCCTGTTGAAAGACCATTCAGCAGACTTCCAAGAGAGAAGTGTAAGAGAACATGAAGTAATGGGATAAACAAATGACGAGTTGACCCACATCTTTCGCAGCAAGTCGATGAAGGCTTTCCAGGTCATGGGCCTGTTGCTGTTGAATCACTGGCCTCTGGGACCTTCAATAAGTGAAGAAATTATCCAGGCGCAGCATCCTGAAGTAAATCTGAGCAAGAAGAGAAGTTGAACTTTATCAGCAACTCGATTATTCAGGCCAAAAGAAATTACGGCCCGAGTTCTGATAAGAACAGAAAATTGTTTGACCCGACCACAGAAGCGTTGCAGCACAACAAAACCACTTGAACTTTGGCAGGCGATGCCGGTGGTCCCTCCTGCTCACATTGTTTTCTTTGCTCTTGAATTCGTAGGAGTGGCTTTTCTTCGTAAATTACATTTTTGTAATTCTCTGAAGAGACATTTCAATTCTTCAATTCAAGAACCCTTAAAGGGTCCTGAAGTCCACTTAAACTTCCAAGATTTGCTCAAGTCTTGTTTGCCTTACTTGACCACACTGAAGCACATATTTCTCCAACTTACGTGTGTGCAGATGTGGGAGAACTGCATTAATGTGTCAGAAAGATATACTGATTGAATGGAGAATGAAATGGACGTGCTGTTGTACAGATGAAATGGATTATATGCGGTTTGTCCTGGGAAGAAGAACCATGCCTTTCCTTTTTGACACATGGCCCTCTCATCCTCACTTAAAATACACACATTATCACATTATTACTCTTGTTGGTGTCTCAGTAATGAATGACTGTGGTTGTCTTAATTCCTCTCTTGCGTGCACTTATGTATAAAATGACGGGGACAGATGTCAAGTCTCAGTGACAGTGACACTAGTTGCCTGTATCCTTTGTTTTCCGCCAATGCAGTCATTGACTTGAGCAGCAATGTCTGTGTTCTTTCAATTTAAAGTCTACAACTACAACCAGAGCTGGAGAGCTTGTCTGGCTGTGTGTGTGTGTGTGTGTGTCTGTGTCTGTGTCTGTGTCTGTGTGTGTGTGAGAGAGAGAGAGAGGAAGGAGTGTGTGGGTGTGAGTTTGAGAAGAGAGAAGAGTGTGTGTGTGTGTAAATGTGTGAGTGAGAGAGTACAGATTAGAAAGAGAGGAAGGGAAATAATAGAGAAATAAAAAGCGCACAAAGCAGACAGTTCTGACTAAGCGTCTCGTGTCATGCAAAAGCGATAGTGGACACATGTCCGCTTGTGAGGTCAGAGAGCGCCAGCGGGACCCATGGTGGATCTTCCTGGATAAATGTAGCTTTAAAACATTAATCCCTCTTTTACAGGCCTCCCCATGGAGGGAACTGTACTGTTTAATACTTCCTCCCAGCTCTCCCTACGTGGTGGTATGTCTGACCCACAAGACTGTTAGACCCATAGAGTTATAATGAGTTCATGCATGCATTCAGTCCTCAATATTAAATAATGCTGGGGATAGGGGAAGGCATTAGTGTACGTGAGAAGTGGAGGTTGCTTTGCAGCCTGGTTTGTTTTGGCATCTGGCACGAGCCGAGCCAGATCGCACTGAGTGCCTCAGTCTTCGCCGCAGGAGTATGCACGGATGTTTCTGGAATGCGGGTCGCTGTGCGCAGCAGCGGTCGCTCTCAAGGGAAGTGAAACCCGAGCCCCTGGGTGCCTCCTGTGTTAATAGTTTCATGCCTCATCAGGTATTGGCTTGTTGGGGGACCGTGGGGCAGGGTCGGAGGCGTCAGGATATTACAGTGCCGTGCGCTCTGGAAAACGAATCCGCATCCGCGCGCGATTTGTGTTGTCGCCAGTGCAGACTGTGGCGTCGGGGTAAGCCAAGCGGCCATTGATGAACACTGATATATGCCGATATGCAAGCCGATGTTTGTTATCGTAGGGTGTGGTAACACACAGGTTGTCAGGTTGTAGACCGTGAAACTTTGTGTCGTTTATTTGGTTTAAGCGTGGAATGCTTTTGTAGCCGGCATCACAATCTAGGTTACAATAAGAACACAGAGGCCAGTACAGTGCCTCAACCTGGGCTTATTGGAAGCATGTGTACATAGTTTGTGGGAGGGCATTTGGCTTTTTCTCAAATGCAGTAAAATCCCTCGGCCTCATTCTGTGGCAACATTTCACAATTTCATTTATATGATATGTGAGGCCTTTCGCTTTCCACGATAGCAGCCGGAATGGAAGCAATTACGCGACGCTAGGCTTCATTATCCAAAAAAATTGGTGATTGTTTGATTGGCTGATCTTGTGGGAGATGCACTCTCTTTCACACACACACACACACACAGACAAAGCCCCAAGCACATGGAGTCATTGTCTTTGCAGAGCACGGTTGTGTGTCCTCTGCACGACTCCATGGTTCCATGGTTATCACTGCTGCAGCTGGCCACAAGGGTTGGAAAATGTGACAGGTCCCATTGATCAATAGCCTATATTTCCACCACAATTACTCTTCATTGTAACGAAAACAACATGTGTGGTACTCTTGGCGTTTTGATAAGATTTATTGCCACCTTCAGCCTTTCTATAAGTGCATGTATTATTTATAAAACTGTTGATGGAAAACTGTCAAAACAAGTTAAAGACATGAAGATAATACTTGTTTATCACACTTCAAAGATGACTTCCACATGTAATCACACAAGAAGTGACACATACTATGAAAGAAACAAATGTCATCACTTGGCCTATCAGCGGAGTAATAATTTATAACACTAGAAATATTTGTTTATTTATAAATCAGGGGATGTATAAGATTAGTGGTCTTTCATATAGAAAACATTTGACATTAGCAGTTTTAGTTACCTCACTCTTTGTGAAGTACAGGAATGTGAAAGCGTATATCATAGAGCTGTAAAGTAGGATGAAATGCACTTTCTGAAGGTAATAAGGTTTGTAAGTGTAGTCAAAATCAAAAACCCGCAGGCCGCACACCTAGATAAGTGTGTGCTGCTGGATTTATGGTGGAGTTGATGGCTTTTCGTGGCAAATACAGAACACAACATTTGCTGTCAAAGACATTGTCACTGCTTGTAAATTGTCAGTTGTTTTGTGTCAGTTTGCATGCATGAGGGAGTTGGCAAGGCTCGTTGCTCTTAATTTGTTGAGCTAGTGTGAAAATGCTTGTTAAGAGCCTGTGGTTGGCTGAACAGGACCTCTCTCTCTCTCTCTCTCTCTCTCTCTCTCTCTCTCTTTCTCTCTCTTTCTGTCATGAAAGTTTGTGGGGGGGGCAGCATACATCTGTATTGCATGCTGATGGCAGCTGCATTCATTGTCAAACAAACAATTTAATGTCACACAGACCATCAGGGGGTTGTGGGTCAAGGAATTCACTGTGTGTTGCCGTGGTGTGTATGTGGGTGGGCGTGTTTTCTTGGTGTTTTCTTGGTGTGTGTGTGTGTGTGTGTGTGTGCAGTATGTGTTGTGCGTGTGAAGAAGGAAACTTCTGAAGTGAAAGGAAAGTGATCTGTTGCAACCACTGAACTAAATGGGCAGCACTATGTTTAGTTGCGTGAGCGTCAGGGAAATGATCCAGAATGCCATCAGACAGCCAGAGAATGTGATTTTTTTTCACTGTTTCCTCCATCTGGGTGGCTGTATGACATGTCTCTTCATAATTTAAACTTCAATCTTCTCTCACTAATTCCTCCGAATGGCCTGATATAGAGGAAATGCATGTAATTGTGGTTGCAACAATGTCTCATACTAATTGCAGTGAATTGTGATCTTACTGTAATTATTCTGTTTTTTTGGCATGACATTGAGGAAACTTCCTAACCTGTTGTTGTAGTTGCTGGCCCTGGTCTTAACAACGTCCCTTAAAGATCACGTGCACCACAATAGCACCAGTGATTCAGACCTGCTTGCATGACACGCATGCTGTTCACCAGTGTGGGGACAGAGGTCGTTCCCAGAGAGGGTTAGTATAAGTATAAGTATATATACTCTTTTGATCCCGTGAGGGAAATTTGGTCTCTGCATTTAACCCAATCCGTGAATTAGCGAAACACACACAGCACACAGTGAACACACAGTGAGGTGAAGCACACACTAATCCCGGCGCAGTGAGCTGCCTGCTACAACAGCGGCGCTCGGGGAGCAGTGAGGGGTTAGGTGCCTTGCTCAAGGGCACTTCAGCTGTGGCCCACTGGTCGGGGCTCGAACCGGCAACCCTCCGGTTACAAGTCCAGGGTGCTAACCAGTGGGCCACGGCCCCCTGTTGGTGGGTTGTGGTCTCTCGTAGTCACCGCCACTCAGAGGTACAGTCAGACGGTGCTCTTTACCGGCAGGATGATAATGGAGGCGGGCTGATTTGAATGAGGCGTAGAATCCAAGGCTGGTTAAGCCGACTGCTTCCCAGTCAAAGTTGCATTGCGTGCTCAGGTCGTATTTAGATGATCCCAATCTCTTAATTGCCCCATGTGTGCGTGTGTTTATGTGTGAGTGTCTGAGAGTGTGTGTGTTTGTTTGTGTGTGTGAGTGTGTGCCCTGTTGTTGGTTTCTGTGATTAGCTGAGGCGATAAGACGTCCAGGCTTCCTTAGGAGTGCTGAGGAAGCTCGCCATTCAGACAGGGCTACCCTGGCATTCAATGGCTGCACTTTGTTTACTGTTGTCTTCCTTTACTGAATGATGTCTCTTGCATAATCAGGGTCAGATGAATCCCCTCTTGTTATATTGCTCTCAGTCAAAACATCAAAATCTGTTGGAATGTGTTATCTGCTCTTATCTTAATTTATATTCAAGTTTGGGTTTTCAGGGAGATTATCTAGTACTTGACCCAATAGATCACGTGATAGATAGAGATCCGGTTTCACATTTTTAATGGTTGGAGACCTTCATACCTCCATTGAAACCTTTAGAAGCACCAGTGGAACTCTACAGGCTTGGTTTAGTAGGATTTATCTGGACTTGCCTGTTTTTGACCTCTGTTGGGTGTTGGAGTGAGAAAATAATTAGGTACATTTACTCTTAACTCAAAGCGGATTCAAATATGGTCCTGTGTAATAGATAGTATCAGGCTTGGAATTTCAACATTCTGGGGGCAAGGCCACTTGGCCTTCAGTTGGGCATATTTGGTGGAGGGCACAAAGGCCACATGTCAGGGCACTAAGGCCAACTATACAGTAGTAGGCTATAAAAATGATCAAAGTTGTATTTAGCCTATTCACTGCAGTAGACCTGCATCACTGTATGGAACATTACAAAAAAATGAAACATGACACATTACATATAACTGTAAATCATCTGATCATCTAATATTTGCAGATATCTAGGCTATATTTAACATTTATTTGATATTTGGCCTGTTATGAAATCATGTATTGAACAATTTAAGCACAGCTCAGCTTTAAGAAAGTCAAATAGCCTAGATGCATGCTTAGCATTTTGTGATCATTAAGGCTACTTTCACAAACTCTTAGTCAGCTGTCCTCTGATTTACCGATATCTAGGCGATATTTGTAATATTTATTTAGTATTTGGCCCGTTATAAAATAATGTGGAACAAACAAACACAGTGTAAAACTTAAAGCCCAAATTTGGAGACATCCATGTATGTTGAAATTTACTGCAAATTAAAAACGGGATTACTCTGGAACGGCTAACTGTACAGGGGACTGCTTTACACCTTTGTGTTAGGTAAGGTCTGCTGTTTATTCTGATATATGGTTTGTCATGTGTTAAACGAGGGGTTCGTGAAGTATTCCGCCGAGATGAATGGGTAGGGAGATGGACGCAAAACCTTCAGTAGAATTTATGATTAAATTTAATGATATTATTTACTTTTCTCGCGAACCGTTCACCACAGCAATTAGCGGCTGACATCGTTTAAAAGCTGAGAAAAGGCTCTTTAGTTGTGATGTCTGTGTGATGAGTAGGCTACTTAGTTCAACTGAGAAGAATGGGTGAATTTGGATGCACTTTCTTTCTTGCGCTAACTTTCTCCACTGCGTAATTTGCGCTGTGAATGCTAAGATTGTTTTGACAGGCCATAGGCTAAATATATATCGCTATTAGTAGGACGCAAAGCAGAATATTGAAAGAAGGGGGCACCAAGGCCACCGTGGCCTGTAAACCTCTGATTCTCAAAGGGGCATCACGGCCAACGCCAGGGGCGTGGCCGAAGTGAAATTCCTACCCTGGATAGTATAATAGTATAATCCTGCCTAAAGTGTACATAATTGGTTAATTCACCACAGAACATAATTAGTCATTACAGTTCATTCTTCTCGTTTATATGTGACATATATCAGATTCAAAACAGCTGATAAAAACACCAATGGTGTGGGGAAATAATACTCAAATTATCAGTTACGCAGCTCACATTAGCAGTGTTATCTAACTAGAGCCAAGGGACCCCAGTCTGTGTTAAATGTGTGAGGTTTGGATTTACCATCGGCGACCTGTGTGCAGTTGTGTTTATGGGGCCCTCACGTGCCTATTTCCCTGAAACACGATAAAACAGAGGGCAACTGATTGGTCAGTTTGGAGAGTGCACAGGACTAGGAAACTGAAATTCTCACAATCTGTTATTTACACGGTGTGTCACGAACTGCCAAAGGCTGTCCATTTATGAGCATGGTCAGACACGAAACGACTTGTTGATAAATCAGCCCACGCGGGCAGTTCGGCGTGAGATGCGCCGGGGGGCCAGGGAAAGAAAACGCTGGTCGCCCGCCGACTGTGTAAACATGGCGCGGTCTGATTAATCCCCTTCCCGCTGATTCACATTGATGAGATGATAAAGGCACAAAAAGAAACGCAAGTCCACATATACATTGTTGCGGGTTTGTTGGAGTGGAAGGATGGGCTAAGAGTGCGCATATTTTCATCTGGTCCGTAGACAAACAAGGAACAGAGTTTCAGCTTGAGTAAACAACCAGTAAAGATTTTGCTGATGATAATTTATCCTCTTTTTTAAATCAGAATGTGTAGCTCTCTCTCTCTCTGTATTGTATTATTGTGTTGAATACATCTATTACCGTGTTCAGAAATACAAAAAACAAGCTCAATTTGGTCAGATATGAGAGAAATCAACATTTTTGTTTCCAAACAGAAAAAGGGATGGCAACTCTAGTGTTAATAGCTCGTTCAGTCATCAGATGGCCCTTAAATAGAAAGGCCCATGTGTCACTTTAAATAATAACCGTTTCAACAAACTTAGTAGAGGGTATTTGATTGCTTCAAGCTTTATTTAGAATTGCTATGATTTTGCGGTGTGTCTTGGCTAAGATCGTTAGAGCCTGCTCTTTTGCGAACAAAACAGTTCAGCATATCTGACCTACTTAAACCACTTACTTGGAATAGGTCTGGTATAATTTTAACTACTTTTGAGTTGTTTGTATGTCTGTTTGGTTTGTGTGTTTGTTCCCAACATGTTTGTTGGTGTTTTCCCTTTTTCGTAGGTCTTTAATTTGCTACACCTTTATTTGTTTCTTGTTTGGCTATTTGTGTTGATGTCTTTGTTTACATGGCTGTTTTGCACTTGTTTATGTCCATGTTTGTGCGAGTCTCCGGCTTGTTTGTAAGAGGTCTGAGAGCATGCGAGCGAGTGAGCGGACGGGATAAAAACGAGCCGGCGCTGTGCACTCTCCGAGAGGGATCTGTGTCCAGATGCAGGAATGTCAGCTGCGTGCCTGGCAACCCGGAGATATCAGAGCCAGTCAAATTTAGGCCCACGCTGGCACACTCAGCCAACACATAAAAGCACTGGAGCCTCTGCCCCCTGCCCTATGAAGCCCACTGCGATTAAGGGGCTTAAGCGGCCACGTCCAATGCACCCATGATTCATCCTGCTGCTCGCGCTGGAATGCTTGTCTTGATTCAGAATGAGAGGTGAATAATATATATACAGTTATATATATATATATGTTGTACAACTACTGACACCATGATGCTAAACTCCTACCAAGACTCTCTGGTGGAGATTCTCTCATTCTCCCGTGGTGCTGCCCCCCCCCCCGGCCTGTGAGTTGTCATTTGACCCCAGCTGACTCTCTCACTCTCTCACCCTGGTGTGTCCTTGTTGTCGAGAGGAAGCGTGTCTGTCTCATTTCCTCGCTATCTCTGGGCCTGACGGAAACTCACACCCCTGTGCCGACAGGCTTCGCTCCAGCTGTCCCTGACGTGTTCTGACTGATGAAGGTCGAAGCGCGGAAGGGGCCGGGCCTCCGATAGGACCCCCCTGAGCTTAACACGCGGCGTGTGCAGTGTTGACACCGTTGAGTGTGCTCTTGCAACCGGCTTAGTGGTGATGCTATTTTAGTGGCTTCAAAGATGCCAAATTGAACCCTATCAAGTCATATTCCCTGATTTGTTTTTATTTCATTCTATTTTTACACCACACTGCCTATATTGGCTTCATCGATGCTTTTGCCCTGACAACTGCATTTAAGATGGGTGGAGGGAGTTTGGTGTTGCCCAGCGATCGTGAGAAAGCTAATGGATCTAATCAGGCAAGATTGATTGTCATGATGTTTCATCAGAGACAGAAACCTCCAGTTATCCCCATTTTATGGAGAACAGAAAGCTCGGCAGTCTCGCAGTCTCTCTCTCTCACACACACACACACACACACACACACACACACACACACACACACACACACACACACACACACACACACACACACACACACATGTGTCTCTTAACACTGTCTATCCTTATCTCTGCTAACAGCCCCCTGCCAGCAAAGACATTGCCCATGCAGAGTCAATCAGGGGTCAGGCACAAGCAAACCAGGGGACATCCTCTCAACACTGCGGGTCAGCGCAGCCAGTTGAACTCTGCGGTCGCAGTGTCCGGCAGAACACGCCTTTCCCCCCGGTCAGGTCAGAACTCGAGTTGGTGACCCAGATAGAATGTTGTGTGCACGCAGCTGCCCCAGGATTTGTGGTGAACTGGTTTCTTATGAACTGTGAGCTGTTAAGTTACAACAGGAGAGCTGAACTTCCCCTGGTGCTGGTGCATAAGCAAAGCATCTGTCAACAGTCAGGTGTGTGTATAAACACGATTGCAGATGCAGATACAGGTACAGATGCTCACACACTTATGCTCACGCTGGGAGACTTCAGATGAGCTAGTACCCCTTCTAAAATGACAGATTTGTAAACACAACTGAAATAAGAAACACCTTGAGGGTAATGAAAGCTCTGGGAAATGTAAATTGTGTACCTGTAATCACTACACAACACCACATCATACATTGTCAATGTTGACATATCAACGAAATCAAAGATAACAAAATCGTCAAATGACTCAGAGACAGGGCGAGCAAATAGCAACCAAATGACGTTGCTATGGTAATGATCTGGACTTGGCGGTGGGGGGTATGGAAATCCACACTCTCAACAACCTGATGTTTATCACCGTGCAGTATGACAATCTGTACTCTCAACAACCTGATGTTCATCACTTAGGAGAGTGATGTGTGTGGTGAGGAGATAGGAAGTGAATTATGGGAAAATAGGAACTTATTCTCATGTGGAAGTGGATGCTGAGTTACTTAACTAGTTCAACAGATGGCGAACCCGCTCAATGGAAACAGAGAGTGAGAATAAGCCAGCTCCAGAGAGAGGGAGTGTATGTCTCGTGTGTAAATATGTGTGTGTGTGTGTGTGCCTGTGTGTGTGTGTGTGTGTGTGTGTGTGTGTGTGTGTGTGTGTGTGTGTGTGTGTGTGTGTTAGTGAGAGAGTGAGATGAGAGAACCTGTCCTTGAACATGTGTAGGCTATGTTAATCAAATATATAATGGGGAGCACTCAGCCTTGTGGTTTGGAGAGGTTTGTACTATAAGGACTTTATATAGATCAATTAAACAACACGGAGGCCCATTTGGGAAGTCAAAGGCGGACCACTTCACTGTGATTGAGCTTAATGGTGCTAATTTAGACGTTCAAAAAGCCCCTCTGCTTGTGGCGTCGTGGTGCCTCCTCATTGGACCAGATCCAGCTGCGCCTGCCTGATGGATGATGTTTGTTTTCCAGAGGCCCGCAACATAGATCAAGCTCCGCTAAATATTTGAGAGCGTTATATTTACCAATCATCTAAACAGATTGGATTGCGCTCCTCCCACGCCACAGACGACCACTCCGCAGCACGCAGAGGTTGCAGGTGTAAGAGTCCGCCCGGCCGGCTCCTGCCAAGGCTTGTCGCCCGACCTGAATGTCTACCTACGTCCAGCCGTAGAGTGTGGTCCCGACCTGTGTTTCCCATTAGCATGTCATTGGGTTTAACTTCCTTGGAAGTTTTTTTCTCTCCTCCTCCTCTCCTCCTCCTCTCCTCCTCCTCTCCTCCCCCTCTCCTCCCCTCCTCTCCTCCCTCCGTCTCCCGGTGTCAGGGTTGTCCTACAGAGCCAGGGCTTGCTGTGCGTCTGCAGATGTTTAGGCCATTACTTCCTCTGCAAACGCCTGCTAACAAGGACAAACAGTAGGGACAGTAAATTTAGTGAAAGTGGCAACAGTAAAACGCGGCCTTTCCTGTGTGCTTGACCCTGACCCTGTTGCAGCAGGTGAGAGTGAGGAGTGTGTGTGTGTGTGTGTGTGTTTTCTTGGCTTGGCCTTCAGGCTCACACATGCATCTCAGGGTCCTTCCGTGAACTTTTTCTTTCATTACACGTGCGTGTGTGTGTGTGTGTGTGTGTGTGTGTGTGTGTGTGTGTGTGTGTGTCTGTGTCTGTGTCTGTGTGTCTGTGTCTGTGTCTGTCTGTCTGTCTGTCTGTTTGCTTGCAGATAAAAATAATTTACGTAATAAAATAATTTTCCTGCTGTGCATCAGTATCCACATGAGGGAAATGAGTTAAATATCTGACTGTCTTTTTGTCTCCCCCCTCTATCTCTCTCTCTTTTTTCTCTCCCTCTGATTCTCCTTTCCTCCCTCTCTCTCTCTCACACACACACACACACACACACACACACACACACACACACACACACACACACACACACACACACAATTATACATACCTTGGGAGAGTTTATGGATAGCGCTTGTGTTTTTCAAGCCTGTCCGTTCTAAAAGGCTTTTTGTAAAGCCATGCTGATAGCTATAGCATTGAGACAGTTACTGCTCCGTTTAAACTTCTCAGTTGAGTGCAGTCCAGTTGGCATGACGCGAGAGCTTTCAAAAGCAAGGGAAAAACCTCTGCTTACAAAACAGGAAACTAACAGTGTAGTCAGGTATGTCTGGAGATCGTGTACTGAAAATTGCCTTGAGCCATGTTTTTAGTAGGCTTACATTAATAATACAACTAAAAGACCATCAGACAAACAATTTAAAATAAACCAGCTTTAGCCATTAGCTCAGACAGACAACTTTGTGGAGCTAGACTTAAGCACTAGAAATGTACGTGGCTAACGTGGTTTACTCTTCTGTTTGAGCAGCTCTAGAGTGACAAATAAAGATCCATAAAAAACAAAGCAGGAATGTGTTTTACTGCTTTTGGGTAGGCCAACGGGGAAAGTAAGGTCTATTAAACTGAACTTGTGATGCATCGGTTTGATGAAGAAAACTAAATGAACCCATAGACTCAGGGTGTTGTCACCCACTGTGTTTTAAAGTGAACTGTTAAGCGTGCTGACTGCTGATGATTGACTACATCAGTCACTTGACAAGGAGTACATGCAAACTATGGCATGGCTGGGATCTTGACTGGGTCACGGACACAAGCCAACAGTGACTACTGTAGATGTTTGTAGCCATGATGTTACTAACAATACCATATGACCTCAAACTGTTCTCTTTACTCCAGCACTTTGAAATAATGCCTTAACTGCACCTGAAACAGTTATATCAGTATGTTTTAATATTGTTTTTTCTTTGAAACAGTGGTATATGCCTTTTTAACCTGTAATAGGCGATAAATAGTTAGAATTGGTAGAATAATACAAAATGTAATTGACACACATCTGATTGAGCTGTGCACATTCATTTTGAAAGCAGGAGTTGATTTGCCGTGACAGAGATGACAATGTCTAATTTTGAAGTAATCAGGATTGCATGGATAGCACTAAATTAAAATGTCCCCCCACAAGTTTCCAACCAAAAGCATCTTCAGTGTGGAAATATTTTGCGGAAACTCAACAAAATGGTGGTTTGCTGTCCATGTTGTTTACATATTTGTCTAGTTGCAGACTGTTGGGTTTTGGCTCCTGTCCTGTTCTTGCAGGCTGTTATTCTCGAGACGACGTTTTTACTGACCCTCTTAGTCGAGTGCAGAACAGCGCACACTAGTGATACATTCATTGGAAGAAAAACGCATCTAATTATAGACCGAATCGTTTGCACGTACACTACAGTATGTGTATGTGTGTGTGAAAGAGTTTAAACAAAGCCAAGTAATGAGTTGTGTGCCTGATGCTGACACAAACAGGTAGGTACTGCATGCAGTGATGTGAGACAGGGGGGATGGAGAATGAGGGAGGATAGTGGAGGGTGGGGGTGAGATTCCTGCCGCACCGGTGTGCTGAAACAGCAGAGGGAGCGGGGGGGCGGTGGGGGTGGGGAGGGGGGTTGTTGATGGGAGTTTAATATCCATTCATCTCTGCGTGACAAACACCAGGCTGGCCAGGCCAGCACACCACAGAATGTCTGGAATCCACGGTGCCCTGCGCTGCCCGTAACTGGATGGTGGCCCATGCTCACGTGGGGCTTGTGTGTGTGTGTGTGTGTGTGTGTGTGTGTGCGTGCGTGTGTGTATACAGATGTGTACGCATGTGTGCACAGACTCCCCTGTGCGTGTATGCATGTGCAAATGTGTGCGTGTCCATGCCTCCGATCGCATGCTCGTGTGCGGTGCCCTTTAATGAGAATGTGTATGTTTAACCTGGTCAGGTTCTGCAGCCTGGGGGGTTTATGTAAATACAAGACTTAGCCCCGTGGGTGAGAATCAGAGCGGTCGGACAGCTCCTGAAGGAAGGCTAACACCTGCCTAAACATCGGAGTAGGCCTCTGCTGCTCCAGCTCAGCCACTCTGATGTGGCTTCCCATTATAAATAGATCGGAATCATGAATACAAATCAAGGTGGAGTGCTCACGTTTACCGCTGCCACTTTTATACAGGTCGCATATTGCTACTTTTATATGAGATCGTATGTATTCTGTACATTTAATCTGCAAGGTAAGACTCTGAGGGTTTGGTTGGTGGGAACTCACGTGGTAATTTGCGTCTCCATGAAGATGAGGATGAAGATGAGCACAGCAGGTAGAAGGCTGGCTGCCATCATCCAGATGTGGAGCTGGCCATTGGAACCAAGGGGGTGGATCACCAAGCCACGCTTCTCTGGCCTCGTCACAGAGAACCCACTGGGCACGCTCAGCTTTCTTCACCTCGCCCCTTTTCTCGTCTTTTGTCTCTCTGCCTTTTGTTTTTCTCTCTCCTCCGTAGAGCTGTGTTCAGGAAATGAACACGCTAAAGTGAACTGCAAAAGCGGCCTTCCATGGGCTTCACTCCCATGCAAAATGAGTTCAAGCTGACCACACAGCGTGATTGTTTCGAAGGTGCATGCTCTTTATCACGCTAAAGACCATATTAAAACAGATCGTAAATATCCCAGTGCATGTGGGCTGCACTCTCCCCTCTCTCTCTCTCTCTCTCTCTCTCTCTCTCTCTCTCTCTCTCTCCTTCTCTCGCTCTCTCTCTCTCTCTCTCTCTCTCTCTCGCTCTCTCTCTCTTCTTCTCTCGCTCTCTCCTCTCTCTCTCTCTCCTTCTCTCGCTCTCTCCTTCTCTCTCTCTCTCTCTCTCCTTCTCTCTCTCTCTCCTTCTCTCTCTCTCTCTCCTCTCTCTCTCCTCTCTCTCTCTCTCTCTCTCTCTCTCTCTCTCTCTAAACTGATGAGCATGTAGCTGTGGGCATCACGTCTGGGAGGCACGGGAGTGAAACTGAGTGTATCCGTAGCTACTGCATCCGGGTTGTCTCGCTCTGCCACCAGTGATTTACTCCGGATTAGCGTGCTCTTTGGCCCCGCTGTAGGTAAATACACACATGCGTGACCTTCTCCATCTTTCTTTTCAACCTCGGGATTTTCTAAAGAACTATTATCTTTTCATTTTCACGGTTTTGAAAAACAAATAAAGTGGCAGCAATAAACCCATCAGAATCACATCTGTGTTATCATAGCCAAAATGTCCGAAGACACCATTAGTATTGCTCTATAAATATCAACGGGGTTATCGGAATGACTCATAAACATTCCCATCTGTCTGTTTAAGCATGCTTGCATTCGTTTTTTGCTCCCAAAGAAATAACCTTTGGCTCTCAAGATGTCAAGTGCAGCTATTTTAAAGAAAGAGGGTACAAAGTAGGTCAGTTTGGACGTGAGCTGATCTGTTTTTAGTCATACATCTCTCCTCACTCAACCAGTTTGAAGAGAACGACGACTCAGGAATGAGAGGAAAATTCCAATGACCATAGATACACGCATCACTTAGACGGTCATCCTACATTTGAGTAGATGTCATTCTTCTTGAACAAAATGACTTCAGTGCTAGATATAGGGAGGGCTGCGTTGGCTGAGATGTTTTGTGAGATGTTTAATGGTGGAGCTTTGTGCTAAAGTACTGGCTGATGTCGGTATCTATAATTGCTCACAATTCACCCCAAATAGCCCTTTAAATGGTCATATCGTTGTAAGTCAGCTGTTTGTTTCTCATTTTCTGACAATAGAATTACTTGAATTGGTACTCATGAACACATGTTATAGACACCTGTTACGCATTATCCCCAACCTCTATTAGCCTCTTCTCTCTCTCTCTCTCTCTCTCTCTCTCTCTCTCTCTCTCTCTCTCTCTCTCTCTCTCTCTCTCTCTCAGTTTGTGTGGAATTTGGTTTTGAATTTAAATGTGCACTTTAAAGCTTGGACTGTATAAAATGATCAAAGCCCACAAGACTGGTATACAATGATAAACCGAGCATCTGGACAGATATGTGAAACTCCTTGGGGTCCTTGGAGTTGGTGGTGTAGCTATCCTCCAGGGACCGTAAAGCCATAGATACTCACTGTGATGGGATAGGGAGTGCATATGTACATGTGTATAGGAGATTCGCTCATAGGCCAGCCAGGCAAGCAGACAAAGACAGCTGCTCAATGTCTCTGTGTAGAAATGTTACCTTGTTACCTCGTAGCATTAGGTGTTTGAGAGTAAGAGTTTGGAGTATTGTGTGCTGAACTCTCGGGGAACCCTCTTCCTCCTCCGCGTCGAGACTCATCTACGCCGTGGAGGACCAGCCACAGGGTCTGTGTGGGCCACGTAAACATTCCACATTTCCATATGGCGCAGGGTGAAATGTTAGCTCAGTCCCGGCTCAGTTGGGACATTGTGCAATGGCGCGTTCCCTCTCCCGAATCAGAATGCGGAGGGGTAGAGGGCCGGTTTAGGGGGGTTGGAGGGGTGGTGGAGGTGGTGGAGCAGTGACAAGGTCACCTTGTTTCCAGAACGTACTCCACTAGATTGTACTGTATGTCCTGAGAGAAAAAGAACTCCAAGTGCTCTCTCCAGATAATGTTAACATACATTTGCATATTCTTAATGGCCTTTCAAGGGAATATTAGGATGTGACCCTGAGTAAAATGTTACGGAGTAACATTAAATATAAAGATTGGTGAGTCATTTTCGTTAGTATTTCTTTTTACCTTTTTGAGACCTGTTTTTGAGCTTAGCAGCGTTACAGCAGTCTCGGCATGTTTGTCAAGCTGATGTGTTGGACATCTGCAGACTAGTGTACTTTCTCCTCTGTGAGGGACTCCTCATTCATTATGATTCCAGGGCCACTGCACTGTATGTATGCATGGTGAAAGAGGCGCACTATTATGCTAAGCATTTCCTGCGTATCTGATGACAATCTAATGGCTGTGGCTTGCAGTGGGTCGGAACATATAATGCACTGGTGTTTTTTCCCCCGGAGGTCTCCCTTACAGGGCAATGACTGCTCTGAGCTCGTGGGTCATCCCCTGACGGTTAGGCTGCTCCCACTACCTCGGTAGATCTGCTGCTGGAACGAATTAAGCTGAGCTCTGGAGACTGTGGTCAGTTAGCAGCACCGTGCCAGTTTAAGTGGGACTTTGGGGCGCTCGGATCGGTTTGGTTTGGCACGTGGGGAAAGGGCGCTTCTGGAAATATGTGGCACATTGACACAAGCAGAGCCGAACCCAATTGGATCTCCAGTGTGCTGTGGCAGAGGCTTCATTCATTCATTTTCAGGATATGTGTGTGTGTGTGTGTGTGTGTGTGTGTGTGTGTGTGTGTGTGTGTGTGTGTGTGTGTGTGTGTGTGTGTGTGTGCACGTGTGTGTGTGTGTGTGTCTGTGTGTGTGTGTCTGTCTGTGTCTGTGTCTGTGTCTGTGTGTGTGTGTGTGTGTGTGTGTTTATATGCGTGTGCTGTATTTAGTCTGCATCTCATTAGGGCCGAGTATACCCACAGCAGCCACGGGAGAAATGATGTTTGTGTGCTGTGGGGGGGGCTGGAGCAGAGTAAACTTTAGCACAAATGATTTACCTCCCCTCGGAGTGAGGCCGAAAAAACTAACCAGCACCATATGTGACCTTCTTTAACCTAAATGTAACCGCCATAGTGTCATTTGCATAAACCAGTTTCACTGAGGAGGCCACACTGCAAGACAGACACTGAGCCATAGAATATAGTACTCGTAGTTGTGTAATCTTTTATTGACTTTTTTGTAATTAGGAAACAAAACCAGAACTTGTATTGCGATATTGCTTCATGTATCTCTTAAAAGTCTGTGTGAATAGGACAGTAACAATAGTAAACACAATTCCGTATTGTAAACAGTAGCCCGGCCGGCTGCCTGTCTCTTCCACTTGTTTCAGAACTGTAATGATCCAGATATAACTGCCAAAATAAGGATACACCCTGACTTGCCCTTGACTTGCCCTGGACTTGCCCTTGTAACACAACTTGGATTCCTGCTGTAAAGCATATGGTTTTAAATTATAAAAGTCTCTTGGATTCCTGCTGTAAAGCATATGGTTTTAAATTATAAAAGTCTCTTGGATTCCTGCTGTAAAGCATATGGTTTTAAATTATAAAAGTCTCTTGGATTCCTGCTGTAAAGCATATGGTTTTAAATTATAAAAGTCTCTTGGATTCCTGCTGTAAAGCATATGGTTTTAAATTATACAAGTCTCTTGGATTCCTGCTGTAAAGCATATGGTTTTAAATTATACAAGTCTCTGGAGTGTTTTCCCTTTGGGAGTCACAAATACACTTCAGTTGAGCTCAAAACCTGTGTGTGTGTGTGTGTGTGTGTGTGTGT
This sequence comes from Alosa alosa, assembly GCF_017589495.1. NCBI lineage: Eukaryota > Metazoa > Chordata > Actinopteri > Clupeiformes > Clupeidae > Alosa > Alosa alosa. The sequence goes on along the minus strand of NC_063190.1, from coordinate 31,162,828 downwards.
GTGTGTGTGTGTGTGTGTGTGTGTGTTTGTGTGTGTGTGTCTGTCTGTGTGTGTGTGTGTGTGTGTGTGTGTGTGTTTGTGTGTGTGTGTGTGTGTCTGTGTGTGTGTGTGTGTGTGTGTGTGTGTGTGTGTGTGTGTGTGTGTGTGTGTGTGTTTTCCCTTAATGTCAACAATACACATGGATTTATATGGCAGTCAGCCTGATCAAAGTATTCCGACCCGAATCGACTGTCAGCGTCACAGGGCAACGGACTTTATCTTACCTGCTTTCCCCCAACCCCTCCGTCTCTTACATTTTTTTTGGAGCCACAGATCGCTCAACCTGCACCTCACAGAAAGGTGCTGACAGGCAATTCTGTTTGCTTAGGTGTGTGTGTGTGTGTGTGTGTGTGTGTGTGCCTGTGAGTGTGGGACTGTAGGTCGGGATACAGCCATCATATATCAGCTGGGATCTCACCTCGCACACATGGGGGTTGTTAGTCTTCATTATCACTGTTGACCTCACAGATATGTTGGCCCCCCCTGGGTCACTGAAGAGGAGCCAGAGAGAAGAGTGACTGAGGCGTGTCAGGGATATATTAGGTCTTCATACATTTGCCTTTGCTTTTTTTTTCTGTACATATTTTTAGTTTTCAACATCTTTCTTTTTCGACATACCTTTCATGTTTAGATAAGATGTTCTCAAATCCTTCAGTTACATTCCAACCATGTTGCCACTTACTCATCAAAGAATTTAAGATCTGTCAAATCATTTCCCATGCCAAAGAGAGATCTCAAAGCAAATTATGGATTCAGTATAAAACATTTTTAGTCTTTCTAATACACTCTAGGCTGAGCACAAATCTGAGCTAATTTCCACTGTGTTTGCATATATGACAAACTTTTCACTTGGTAAAGAATGGTAGTTATTTGTTCCCCCTCCTTTTTGTCAGTTATCAGATATGATATATGTAGTGTTTGATAAAGATTATGCTGAATGAATAATCCTGGTTCAACTAGATTATATGCTATCTCTGCAATATGACATGGAACATTATCTTGTCAAAACGACCAACATTATGTTGGATAGATGGGATACTTTGAAGTTAAACTAGGCTCTTCAGTGGAGGCATTGATCTCCAGGTATTAGTGGGCCCTGGATACACCTCCTAATGTCCACCGACTAGATCATTTCTCCACAAGCTACCTGTCCAGTTACTGGCACATGGACTCATTGTACATCTGGGACCATATGCTTAGCTCACATTACAGATTGCCTGCCAGTTCCTATGGATGAGTCTCCTAGACATGGAGAGTGTGTTTTGTCTACTTTGTTTCTCTTAGAATGAATCTTGTTAAGAGGCAACATTGATGGGTCTCTACATTTATTTAGAAATGGGATGTAACGTGTGTGGATTCCAGTGGCGCTTCCTCTTGAGCAAGTTCACAATGGAGATTTTCCATCCCATTGACCCCATCGCATGTAATCGACTGTTTATGCAAAAAAATGAAATAAAATGTGGCTTTATAAAAGGCCATAATCAGACCTGTTTATAAGGATGATTTGTATAATGGGATGATTGCCGTGAGGGATTTTTACCATGATACATCATAATAACTGGTAGCCAGTCTATTACTAGTCCATTACTTCATGTAGGTTATGGCAGATCCCAAGTCTACTACCACTGTGGTGATGTTGGTGAGACCCATGATTCATTGGACAGGCCAGCCTTTGGGTGCAAGCCATGTTGTGGTAATACTTCTAATCCCAGTGTGAATATCTTAAATCGTTTATCATGGTCAGGATATGCAGCCTCCATAATAGTCCATAGGGAGCCCATATTGCTACTGTCTACCACTGTCACGATAGCAGTAGCCAGCAGTATTGTCTTGCATTATGGAGACTCTTGACGCGTTTCTTCCTTTTGAAAAAGTTGTTATTCAATTGACCGTCAGCACTCAGCAACAAGCAGTAACTTGAATGTGTTCAGGAGTCCTCAGGGCAAATGAGCCAGTGATTGATGAATCATTTATTGAAAACGGGGGATTATTTCAATTGTGAAGTACAAGCAGCCATTATTGTTCAAGCTTTCAGTAATAGTTCAATGATGGAATTACATTTGACATGTGAGCCTGTCCCATATTTCATGACCTCCTCGTGGCTTGGTGCTCATGGAGTCGTTGAAAAGCTGAGATGCTGTAATAGGCTTAAACATTTGTAGCTGGTGCATGGCAAATTAGTGAATACATTGTCCATTGAATGTGGTGAGTGAGAAATATACCAGCACTGACTGGAAATGCAATGCCGATGTTGAAGTTGATCTAAAGCGTATGGTCTTCTAAATGCAGCCATATGCAACTTTACCTTTTAAGCATTCAGAATCAAGTGAGTAGGATTTCTCTGTAAGTGTACCTTAGAATAATTTCTCTATTCTTTGACACATTTTCACAAATGTTTTACCTTGTACCTTGAAGAGTGTTGGGTTTGACAAGATGGTCCATGTCAGATATACTTCTTACATTTCTTTGCCTCTGTGTAACCTTAGACTGGTTTGAACATTTAACCACTGTAGAGACCATGATATACAGTATGTGGTTCCCTTTCTCATACCAATTGTAAGTCAAGAGGTACTTTTCTTGTTTTGTATTTGACCATGACAGACATGTTCTTGGCAGCAATTATATACTTTTATATTATTATTTAAAGCCCAGGGTTAATTTGTGGTCAGATGTTCTGACAAATGACAAGAGTGAGAGGTCTCATTGTCTGCCTGACGGAGAACCAGGGAGATGGAGGATTTGCAAAATTCACCTGCGTTTGTTCATTTCAATTTATTGGATCCCATAACATGGTTCACTCAGTTCACATAACATAAGATCAAAATGTTCATAAGATGTTGTGCAACACCACTCTGTTGTCAAGATGCAGTCCTTTAACAGCATTGTTTTTATTCTGTCCATTTCATGCTGTTGCAACATCCAACACATATGGAAAACATTTAACCATTGTGAGGGGGAATGAAAGGAGCCTGTCTCAATTATTACAAAATTAGAATTGTATAAATCTGCCACATATGGCTGCCTAATGACAGAAAGACTTGTCGGGTCCTGCAAACCTTTAATTTTATAGAACTGTATCAGATGAGGCCCAAACACTTTGGCAGAAAGGGCAAAACACAGCCTTGATCTTACCGCCATTAATCATATATCCTGTCAAGCAATGCAGATGAGTCATTCAAAGCACTTGTTTCCGGAGATGACTCTCTGGCACCAGTCGCTAAACAAGAGTGTTTCTAAACAAGCACCTTTCTTCAGTTGAGGAGGTCATGCTTGGACGGTGTGGGAGAGTGGGTGTGTGTTCTGAGTATGTATGTAGGCCTGTGTGTGTGTGTGTGTGTGTGTGTGTGTGTGTGTGTGTGTGTGTGTGTGTGTGTGTGTGTGTGTGTCTGTCTGTCTGTCTGTCTGTCTGTCTGTGTGTGTTTTGAGGTGTGATGGTATTGGTTGGGTAATTGGGGTTGGGTTATTTATGAACTGATATATCTGGACAGAAAAGATTAGAGATTGTTGTCCGAGTGACATAATCACTAAGGTATAATATAGTCGGTTCCATGTGACACAACTTTTGGCATGAATTACACACAGAGGTAATGCTGTGTGGTGTTTCAGTCTACAGATCTGTGAGCTCTGGCAGATTTATGTGCAGTTGTTCTTCCAGGGCATGTGGTGAACGATCATGCCTTGCACACGCATATGGGTTTGTTTTTGAACTTAGATAGTTCATCTCCCGTCATAGGTGTCGATGGTCTTGCGCAAGCGGCCCTCTTGATAATGCGTTCTGTGGATGGTTCTCCTATAACAGCTTGGCGTCTACTCCCCCATGTCATGTCAAGACCCAGAGTAACACATGATCTGTTGCCAAACAGGTGTCTGACACAGGCTCACTGTGTTGTCCTCCAAGCCTCATTCAGTTCCCCCATCTCCGCGTTGAGTGAGAGTGAAGCTGCCATAACTCCCCACAGTCGGAGGTCCCAAAAAGACATGTCTGTCTAATCTCTCCACGTGCCCAACCTTACCAACTACCACGTGCAAACACGCAGAACATATATTCAGCGTGCATGCAAACACTCACACGGATAAATACATAGATAAAAAACATACACACATAACCGCTAGGCATATATACATGTGCTCTGTATGCGTTCACATGTAGGAACACATAAGTGCCATTTCCTGCAGGTGCTCTATCCTAGGTCTGGTGTTATGAAGTGCGTGAGTTTCAGGCTCCGGTCCCTTGTTCTTGACACTTTAGTGCACAGATGTTGTGATCCTTTAATAAACATGCCATTAATCATGATCATAGTATTTCTCTATCAACATGTAAACATGATCTTCATGTGTTCGTGTTAACACATTTCCTATGACCAAATGCAATTACATGTGAAAACACAGGAAGTCATCAGGTTTCCTAGATGTCAGGCGATACAGTGTTAGCTACGTTGTTTATCTCTTGAATCCGTATTGAGCCTCTGCAGTTGCTTCTCCATTTCTAGAGTTCAAAGAGCTCTCTGCTATTCTAGTCCAGGGCACTTTTTGTTTCAAATTCAGCAAATTGCTCTTCACCTGTCCTCTAGTTGTGTGTTCAATGTGTGCGGTGCACTCAAAAAAAGTATATAAGTATATATACTCTTTTGATCCCGTGAGGGAAATTTGGTCTCTGCATTTATCCCAATCCGTGAATTAGTGAAACACACTCAGCACACAGTGAACACACAGTGAGGTGAAGCACACACTAATCCCGGCACAGTGAGCTGCCTGCAACAACAGCGGTGCTCAGGGAGCAGTGAGGGGTTAGGTGCCTTGCTTAAGGGCACTTCAGCTGTGCCTACTGGTCGGGGTTCGAACCAGCAACCCTCCGGTTACAGGTCTGAAGTGCTAACCAGTAGGCCACGGCTGCCCTCTGTGGTTGTTTGCTCAGTCTTGTCTCTGTAAATAGTATATTAACATAATGACTCGGACAAACTCATTAATTAGTCTATAATTCATAAAAAAGAAAACACAAAAGAGAGTAGTGTAATTTGATTGACTGTTGAACTCAATTATCAACACCCTTTCTCCAGAGTTGTGGATTTTGCCTTTAACCCTTAAAGGTGTAGGTTTTTGAACATTCTAAGTTCCGCAACAATTGAAGGTTCTAAAATTCTATGTTGAATTCAATGAACCCAGATATTCTTTAGAATGTTAATTTCTCAACATTCCCGTCACACCGGTACTCCTTTAAGGGTTAACAATCTCTCGTCTGCCCACCTCCTGACCTGACTGACACCTGACTGACACCTGACTGACACCTGACTGACACATACAGTACGGCTGCGCGCCTGGGTGCCATGACGGCCAGACGAGAGAGGGCTGACTGGAGTCCATCTCGGTGCTCACTCTGCATTTCCCAATCAGGTGGAGACTTTCCCCCACTGTGACCAACTCCAAGGACAAGACACAGGCCAAATCCATTCACTGCAGAGAGCTGTCACCATGAGTCTGACGGACTAATGTCTCCAGGCTCCCCTGAGGGGAAATTATACTTTTGCATGGAGGAACATGGCAAGATAATTTAGTAGCCTGAGTTTCATCACACCCCCCCTCCCATATTGTGACAGAAGCAGATGTTTGTGTTGTGATTTGCAAGGCCAATTAATTGTCGTTGTAAGCGCATTTCTTGTATTGACTAATCAGACTGACAGCATTAAATCATGTTTGGTGCTTGCTCCAAGCCAAGGCCTTGTTGTATTAATTATTAAGGACACTGTATCGGCAGCTCTCAGATCCGATCGCTGCTTGAGTATTCCCTCCGGCCAGCAGCGCTCAGAAGCCTCCGGACTCAGGGATTTGGTGCAATTTCCTCCATGCTGTCTGTGGTACCACTGCTGAGAGACATTTGCTTACATTCTCTCTCCTCGCTCGAGGGAACGCTGATACATTTTCCTATTGCGCTTCCAATTCTGTCTGCTTGCTGCTGCCTCAGCCCACGTTTGGCTTGTCGTCAGTGAATAATGGCGGTTTGAATGAACCCTGACGGACTAAGGGATCGCAATTACTCTGTCTTCATTTTCTTTTAGATTTAATTCCCATGAAATGGGATGCTCGAGACCATTAATCACATTACGGAGCTATGTTGTTGCTTTTACGGGCCCGTGCAGATATGTCCAAACTTCAGCGTAAGCTGCTGGAACAAGCAACAAATCCCCTCAGCATTGTGCTCGAGAGTGGGAGTGACATGCAAACGGATGTTTGGTCGTTAGCGCCGGGCAGCCAAATCCAGCGTGTCAGTGTTGTGCGTGATTCCCTTGGCCAGGCTCACCCTTTCCTTCCCTGCTTAAGTGGAGCTGATCTCCCCATAGACCCTGTGTCTCGGTGCTGTTCCCTGTGCCATGTTCACTCTTCCCTGTCCTACTGAAGTGCAGCTTACTTCAGACAGACTCCGTGTCTCTGTGTTATTCTCTTGACCTGGCTCACTCGATCGGTGGGCCCTTCTCTACTCCCTACTGGATGCTGTAAAAAAGGATTAGCGCCCCAAACAGAACCTTGTCACCGTCATCTTGTTACTCTAGCTGACTTATGTTATGTCAATGTGTAGTGTCAGGTTTATGACACATAACTAATCCTTTTTTACAGTTTAGTACATTACGACAAATAGACCCAGTGTCTCTATTATTCTCTGTGATACTAAGGCAAACTCTTCTGAGCTAATTTACAGTACATGAGCTCTTAATGCAGATGTGTATAAATGAGTATTGGTCTCTCGCGCTGCTCTGGTTAAGATATTCCCTCTTGTTAATGGATTGCAGTTATATCGTTGAGCATGACATTGTGTATGCACTGGCTGGTCAATGTTTGTCTGCCAGAGCGTAAGCACTGTTCACGTCTACACGTTGTGCTCAGTGAGAGCCATGCTGCAGCTGGAAGAATAAGTCTGTTATTGAAGTCATACAGTCTGTCTTAGAACTTGACCTGGGGTTGGTCTTCAAATTCCTTAAAAATGTCATGATTGAATTTTAATACAAAGTGATTAGTCTAACCATGTAGTATTTCCACCCTTCAATACATAACTGCCCCAGACATCGACTGTTTGAATTGTTACAAATAGGAATACAACTCTTACGGTCATACTAAAATGTTTATGTGCTTCCTGTAGTTTAACTAATAGCTGAGTGTTCTGTTTAGCTAGCGCCATAACATTTTTCAGGATAAATATACGGTTTGACTTGCGGAGAGCCATTATTTTGGTCATTTTCCTCAAATGAACTGGCTGCTCAGAAGTCAATGTGGACCAGTGAACCACACGACTATTCTCTAATGGCCTGACCACATTGTAATGTAATAACAATTTTCTGTGGAGAAACTGTTTTCTGCTTTCCATCAGCATGAGATCAACAATAAAAAGAAAGAAATTTGACTCTGACAACTTGCTATACTGTAAACGCAATGTAATCTATATCCTCCTCTATGTAAGAATGTGCTTATCATGAAGTTGTTTTTTTGTGAAAAAGAAGAAATACATATCACAACAGCGACGGCGTGGCTGTGGAATGTGAGTAAACTCGCAGTTTTTACCCACGGAAAAGCATCGGCCATTAGGCATGGTTTACCTCACGTTCCGCCGTCTCTACCACAGTGGCACCCAGACAGAGATGTTATTTGAGTTAGACGGCAGACAGACAGAGAGAGAGAGAGAGAGAGAGAAAGGAAGGGAGGGAAAGAGGGGTACGGGAAAGAAACAGGCTGTGGAGGAGTAAAGGTCAAAGGTGAAACAAGAGGGACTTGACAAACACCAGTGTGGCCCAGGACTTGGTCAAGCCTCCCTGCCCTGTAAATCACAGTAGGCACAGATCGTTCAGCCACACAGAGGCTACGTTGAGGAGCATTGGGAGGAGGGTGTGAGGGAGGGTGATCCCTGACCAGTGCTGGAAGACTGATACGGGCCTTGAAGTAATTTACGAGTCTGACAACAGCGTGTCTTGGTGTCTGGGGGTTGTTCGAGGTCACCAGAAGTTACTTTCTGACCGTGCTAGTGTAGTTCTGTTTAAGGAGAAAGAGCAGACACGCAATCACAACAGGGGGAGCAGACCTACCAAAGAGACGCCCAAGGAAGGTCCATCTACGCAGTCCCGCACTTTGGTCCGTGACAGGCGGAGAGGGTCCCGCAACCAAAGCCCAGGCATGTGTTGAATTACAAAGATTGACATGTAGTTGGAACTTGTATGTCATTTGACATGTTAGGGGTGCACTGCCATCAGGCTGTGAGTTTACCTGACGGATCCTCCTGAGTGTGTGTGAGGTAAACAAGATGAGCGGGAGTTTACTCCACTCCTCCGCCACGGGCCTCAGGAGCGAGCCTCCCCTTTGATGTTGTATTTATTAGACCAGTGAAGTGGTGCCTCCTCTGTGTGTGTGTGTACGTGTGGGTGTGTGTGGGTGTGCGTGCGTGCAAAAGACATCAGCAGAGATGCAAATCTGAACAGATACATTTCTGAGCAGCACGCTGTTGTCAAGAAATGGGATTAGGCCGCCAGATTAACGTTGCACGTTTCTGTCAAACAAAAATCAGTCGTGATGTCGGAGGTCAGAGAGATGCTGTAAACAGCGTTTGGCTGAGTGTGTGGGTGGATTTGCCCTTAGGTGCTATGCTTGACAACAGGACTAAGGGATCTTGTCATCTAGCCAGCGGGGGAAACCACGTCTCTTCGCTCGCCAGGGAGGATAAAAGTGTTCATAAAGTATCTGTTGTTAATAATCAGTTACACTATATTATGTATCTTGCGACATCATTTATAAATTGTGAAATCGTCTGTTATAAACTGTTTACGGAGCCTTACATGAATGAGGATTCCCCCTGTGTCATCTCCACTCCGATGTTTAGCCCTGGCTGTCAGACTCCACAGGACAAGCTTTCATCACCGCCGTCCAGTTTCCAGTTTAATGACCGAACTCTCACTGCATGTCAAACCACAGTTTCGCACACTGGGAAAGCTTACGTATATCCATCAGTACTGTCACCACTGAGAATAAGCGAAGATGCGACGCCCTGACCGTATGGCTATTGCTGCCACGTGGTCAACTGCGAAACCATGAAGTGTTTCCCTGTCAGCAGCATGGGATTAGTATAATGGACGATGTGGGCATGGAGGTTTTTATTAAAGGCGCTGAATCACCGGGTCAAGAGTGGCAAAGCCTGCTGGGCGATATGACCAGAGAGAACTCATTTATCTTCAGCTACATTGTGTTCCATCCACCAACAATCTGCTCTCAATTACCGAACACGGGATGCAAGAAGGACTGCAACATTTCTGTTTTTTTGGAAGGGTTCTTCAGCTCAGGGGTCTACAGAAGCCAATAAAATTGTGTCTCAAAGTTATTTTTGAGGGTCTTTGACCACATTTGTCTCAACTCAACGTTTCTTCACACAGATGTTGAAAGTCTTATTACATAGTCCTACTTTGAAATGGGAGTTGAATAGTAGAATGCACTGCAATTTATCACTCCTCAAGAATGTGTTTTAACATTTTATTGCTCCAGACGCTTGAAGGCACATGTGCCATTATTTGGTGTTGGAGACGTAACTTCTTGATGCGATACGTTGGTTTGTTTTGGTATCTGACCAGTGCAACTGCTGCCCAATCTGGCCTTCCCCTGCAGACTCCCTCTTGTGGCTGAGAAACGATAATGCAAGCACTTGAAACAAATGAAAATCTCCATACTTTCTCCCAAACATTTTTTTGACAAATGGCAGACCAGAGTGGTGTCTCACTGTCTGTGGTCATTAACTGCACCATTTTCCCTCACTTTTAGCCCCCCTTTTTCTCTTTCTTTCTCCGTCTCTCTCTCTCTCCGTCTTTCTCCCTGAGGGGAGGAAAAGGCCTTTATATCTCCTGTCTGTGTCTGCCCCTGTGGGGGAGCGGGCGAGTGCGAGCGTGGAGGATCTCTGATGTGCGGCGCGCTGGAATTCCTTGACACGTTTTTAAACGTTTCCTCATGAGCACCGTCCTGCTCCAGAGTGACGCGTGCCGAGTGGGCCCTCTGCTGCTCCTCGTCCGTCCTCACGGGTCCCCCCTGTCCAGCCAGCGCCAAATTCTAAAGGCCTTGGGAAGAAAACCAAAGCTGCTTTGGACAGTTTCTCTGCTTATGACTCTCATATTTATGTGTGGTAACTTTTTTTTTTTTTTTTTCGGCTCTATTTCTTTTTTCAAAGCCAATCTCTGAGAGCTGTCAATCCATTTATATTTCAGAGTAGCCTCCTTGATCTGACATGCTGTTGATGGCCCCCAGTTCTATTCTGGGCTATGAAGGAGGGCGAAATCTATCAGCTCTAATGGCTGCCAAGTACATTGTGATGAAGAAAGACTTCCCCTGTCCTCTTGAATTATTCTTGTGGATTTTCCCCCTGTCAGTGATAGCAAAACATTGTGTCAGGCATGCGGTCCACTGTCATGTGATCCATTGTCTTATATTGTACTGCGCAAGGATGGTGCACGCACAAAGCTGCTGGTTGCACATTTTAAGGGGTCAGATATGAAGCAAAATGGTCTTGTCGTTGACCCACTTGTAAACTCTGGCAGGATTAGTAGTGGATAAAGTGGACGTAAAAGCTCTTTTAAAATGATTTATTTGGCCGCGCTGGGGCTGGTTATTCCACTGTGTTGTGGTTAGCCACGCAGGATTTACCAGGAATGTATATGTTCCGTGGGGTTTGCTCGAGAACTACTTCCCCGCCTCGCAAAGGTCAAGGAATTCCTGTTGTTCCAGCATGCAGACAAAAAATCTGCAGTTGGTTTATTATGCTGCCATAATCCACAGAACAATCAGCAGCTCTTAAACCAGCACATCCTTTACTTAACCTGGGACGCCAAAACGTGTCCTCCACGGCCATTTATCTCACTCACTTATCTTCCTCAGACCGTTGTCAGGCCGCCCCCCCCTCCAGCCTTTCACGGCTGTTAAGACACCCTCACTCCAAGACCTGTGGTTTAACATAGTAGGGAGCGTGAGGTTGAACATGGGTTAGCCAACCCGTTAGTCTCAACCCTCATTTCAATTTAAAAGAGGTATACGAGGGCAGTATATCCCAGCTAGGTAGAATTTACTGTGTTTTTTACCATGCTAATTAAACATGGACGTGAGAGTGATGAGGGAAGCATGTGGTCTGGCTAATGAAAACAGAGAGCACTAGGTGAGCGTGAATGGATAAGCCAGACCCTCACACCCATAAATTAAACACGAAGTCTGTTTATACCGCAGCATTCTCCTTGGCAGCCTCGCCCCCCCCATCTCATGTCCCATCTTCTCTTAAAATTAAGCCGATGTCTGAAACATATTAAGCCACTCTTGATCTGTCATACATTATATTAAGTTTCATCCTGGGACTGCTTTTGTTGACATTTCTATTTTCCAGCCAAAGTGTCTGGCTGACTGAGACTCCCCTCCTTTGTGGGGTCAGGCTCAAAGCTTCCTCAAGAGCAGCTTAGCATAATAGGGAGCAGATAGAAGTAATTTCACATTGATCTGTGTTGGGCCTGTCGGATAAAGCCGAGGTGCTTACAGGCACGCCGGGCGGCGGGGCCAGGAAAGGGTTATCTACGGAGGAAGCGTCCGGGTGAGCTCAGTGGTCCACCATGCTAGGCGCGTAACATTAGCGCTATGAGATTTTCACTGTGCCCTAATCATTACAGAAAATATTACATTTGAAGTGAGTTAACTGAGCCGTGGATATTTTTTTAAATATCGTTTCATGTTTTTTGAACTTTAGTGATGGAAAACAATCACTGTGCAGTGTTCTTGAAGATTGTTGTGTACTGTGGAACAATTCAGTTCAAACACATTTTGTTTATTATGCCAAAACATTTGAAATTGTCTCAAGGTGCTTAACAGAGCCTGAACCCTCAGCAAGGCAACAGTAGCAGGGAAACACTCACTTAAAACGGAAGAAACCTTGAGCAGACCATTGACTCATAAGGGGAACCCAAACAGTAGAATGCACCTATGCAGCACTCTGCTTTTCTCTAATGTATTCATGACTGACTGTTTGGGCTTCAACTCAAATGCAATAATTTGATGTAGTAAGCTCATGGAGTGGGTTTAAATAATGGCTAAAGAACCCCTGCAAATCATTCAGCTGTTTACACAAAAATCCGTCCTCACCAATGATAAATCGAAAATACTTCAGAACTAAGAAGAATGTTTTGGTCAGGGAGAGAGAGAGAGAGGCTTTCTTAAACACTTTACACTTTTAGACAGAAATCAAGCCAAGCCATTTTTAATCCAAACTCATTCCCCCTTCTGTCAAGCTCCCTCCCCAAACACTACGGCCATTACAGTTCCTCTGATCAAGGACGGCTGGTCCCAGTTAGCTCAGAGGAAGCCCCGCTGCTTGTGTGTGTCTGTGCGTGTGTGTGTGTGTGTGTGCGTGCGTGCGTGCGTGCGTGCGTGCGTGCGTGTGTGTGTGTGTGTGTGTGTGTGCGTGCATGTGTGTGCATGTGTGCGCGTAGGTGCGTGTGTGTGTGCGTGCGTGTGTGTGTGTGCGTGTGTGTGCGTGTGTGTGTGTGTGTGTGTGTGTGTGTGTGTGTGTGTGTGTGTGCCGCCCCCCTCGCAAACTTAAAACAGGGTCTGGGGGGGTTTAGGGCAACTTCCTCCCTGCTGAGCCAGCTTTAAGATGTAACGCTGATCCGCTGTCCTGGTGGGGGCCACGGGTGTTGAGTGGGCCTGTGGCGAACACTCAGGTGAAGAATGCATTAACTAACGCACGTCGACCGGGGCCCACTGGAGCTCCTAATGACCACGCTCAGCCCCCACTGAAGGACATGTGTTGAGAGCCACTAAAATGATGCGTCCTTTTTAAAAAAACCGTCTGCGTGGCCCAGTGGAGCTCCTAATGACCACGCTCAGCCCCCACTGAAGGACAGTGTTGAGAGCCACTAAAATGATGCGTCTGTGCGGCCCCGGAGGCTCGAGGTCTGGTGATCAGAGACAGCCAGAGGGTCGGTCCTGAAAGTGCCAAGAGCTTTATTAGCAACCACCAGCAGCACACTGTGCGTGTTCCACCCTTTGCGTGTTCAGTTGTCTTCTGCTGATGTGGACAAGGCCTGTAAAAACAACAAGACTTTTCAGCACTTTTTGATTGTCCTGTTTTATTTATTTTGTGGGATCTTGGGATGTCATGCAGCAGAACAGAAAGAAAATGCTGCTTTTATCATTCTGCATTCTTTCAGAATGTTTTTCTTATTACGTTGCAGGGAAAAAAAGGCAGTTTTAAACGAGATACATAAAATGGTTGATAATAGTAATTCAATATACATATTGCAGGAAGAAGCCCAGGATTTCTGGGAATGTGAATTAATATGGTCCCCTCCGCCAGTTCAGAAGTTCAAGAACGCTAAGGTAATCTGTCCTGGTTTTCCGCAGGTCTGTCCCCGCTGGCTCGTCTGGGAGAGTGTTTACTTCTCAGTCCCAGTGAGGACGACTTGAAGGAGTTTCCTAATGAAGTTAGAATTTAATTAATGAGTCTCTCCTCGTTTGCGCCACAGGCACATTCGGTGAAGCGGGTGAGCGGCTGTGTATTTTTCTTTTCCCCTCGTAGCCCTCGTGGTGACCCTTGGGGAAGAAGTGGTCACTGTATGGAGAACAAGAGCTAATGACCCAAATTAATCAGCCCCTTGCCTTTTAATGATGGGGGTCATTTTAAACAGACCCCCCAATTGACAGTTGAAAAACAAATTCAGGAATTTAATTTATATAATGAAGTTTTAAGGTGAATTTAAAATTCTGTAAGGTTCAGGTTAAGGTTGTTTAAAAATGTCTTGAAATCTTTTTTCCTGCTTAAATTGCTGGCGATTGTCGGGGGTACAGCGATACATATCAAATGGAGCAGATGCTAAATTATATTTGAAGATATCGGTGCTCCTGGCTTGTCCGCTCAGATGGGACTGAACTTTGCTTGGCCTTATCGTGACAGAGAAAACCTTGGGATTATGGGAAACACGTTGAGAGAGCCGAACGAACTCGTTCCTGACTGCCCAGTGCTTGGCTTGAGGGTGTGAAAGAGGTTACAGCAACATGGCAGGTTTGGGATGCTGATAATTGCTTCAGCTTGAGGGGGTCACTGAGAGTTCCCCTTTGTTTTGGAAGCGGTCGAGGTGCCAGAGTTACCTCGCTCACAAATATTTTATCTTCCATCGAGCCGCTTTTGCCCAAAGGAATGTTTCCTCGAGCTTTCGGTGGCACACATGGAAGCATGTAAAAAGAAAACACGTATGTGCAGACTCAGAAGGTCCGACGGTCGCCCAGCCATCACGCCGACAGCATCACGCCAGTGTTTGGTGCTAATAACATATTCCTGTCATACATTCTGCATAGGCCAGGAGTAGGCATCAAAGATGACCCCGGTGCCTGTTTAATGCACTCGCACGCAGAAGGCTTCGCTAGTACAAACACACGTCACTTACACCTCTATGTCTTCTTTTTAGAGGTGTCGGACACGCATGGGCTTGGGCTTCTGAGATTCTGCCTTCCCTTTACACGTTAAGGGCCTCTGAAAGTGGAGGGAGGAGGGAAAAAAATGATTGCAGCAAAGACCAGTAACAGGATCCACTGTTTATTATTGTACATGCATGTGCCCTGCTGGCGCACTTGCAAATGAGAAAAAGATGCAACAACCATCCGGGTTTGTTGTGGAGAGGCACGACACATCTGGAGCACAGGAGAGCTCTGCATTCAGGGCCGGTGACTCAGTCAGAGGCTGGAATATTCTCCTGCCCCCGTGCAGATTAGACCTGGGTATGGACGAGAGGATGTCTTCGCCAGTGTCTCAGTGTGGATGATTTAGGGGCCGTTTATACGATACGATTGCGAAGGAAGACGACAAAATATTTTATCATAAGTGCCTTTCGTTTACACGGCGACCCCGCCATCAGGGCTTGAAGACGCAAAAATCTGAAGACTCCTTCCAGAGTGTAGAGTTTTGAAGACGACCCGGGTTGCGTCTCCGTCTAAACGGCTAGACCAAAGATCCTTGATTACCTCTCTGGTTAAACTGTCAAATTAGAATGTCTGCGCCTGCCGGGGTTCTATCACACCACCACCCAGCGGTCTGGAATGCATATCCAATCGAATATCACATACTCTTGCGTCTTCATATAAACAAAGATTTCCCCCTGAGAATGCTCGTCTGAACGCGAATAAAAAAATGAAGACGAGACGCCACTTCTGCGTCTTCTCTTTTCATCGTCACCGTAGAAACGTAGCCTTAGTGTCCCTCGTCCACACATGGCCACCTAGAGCGCAGGCCCAGGTGTGCAGGTTATCCTCCTCCAAATCCCCGGGAGCTGGAAACTCTCCCTATCTGTCTGTCTGCCAGCGTGCCTGCCTGCTTGCTCATGGGACCGTGTGTGTCCACAGCTCTCTGTTCTGCTCTTTAACCTGCCTGTGTCCTGCTCACTGATGAATCCTGTGCTGTCTCCTCGCATGCCCTTTTGACGTGTTTGCTTCTCCATTTGAGTTTTTGACTGGCTGTCCGTTGGTCTGCTTGCTTGTTTGTCTGCCTGTCTGCCTGTGTGTGTGTGTGTGTGTGTGTGTGTGTGTGTGTGTGTGTGTGTGTGTGTGTGTGTGTGTGTGTGTGTGTGTCTGTCTGTGTGTGTGTGTGTGTCTGCTCTTGTGTGTGTGTCTGTCTCGGTCTACCCATCTGTTTGTAGGTTTAGGCCCAGTGTTCTCTCACTATTCAGGCCAAGTCTCCTCTGCAGCACTCTGTTTGTGTAGGCCCAGAGGAGCTGGCTACGACCACTCGGAGGGAGTGGGAACCAGGTTAGCGTCCACTCAGTGTCCACCACATGTGAGTGAGTGGGTGCGAGCATCGCTTTGTGGTGGTCAGGTGGTCTTAAGGGCCAGCTCCACGGTGGTGGAGCACTGATAGGTGCTAAGCTGTCCCTTTTCGGACTTTAAAGCCGAGCCTCCATCTGGAACCACTGAAATCAAGACGCAAAATCAGAGACATACAAAGAAACACAATCTTCACAATTACAGTCACTCTGAAATATGTTCTGCGGCATACAAAAGGAACCATTGTTCCGAGAAGATAAACATACCTCTGCAGATTTTCGTTTGTGGCATTTGTGCTGGTTTAGTGTCACTGAAGTAAATAAATAGATAGATGGAGTAGGACAGTCGTAATGGTTTCAATTATACCCCATTTGGCACATAGTCTCTGTAGCCTGGCTTTGCTTAACAAGAGACAAGACTCCATGCTATGTCTCCCCAACCCTTTCTTTTGTTCAACTAAGTATTTGTTGTTGAATTACAATGTTCGTCATTTCTCAGTGGGAGTGCGTAAAGGGATTGACCATGTGTTTGTCTTTCTTGCTAGCCTCAGAACTTAAGAGTGCCGTCCCATTTAGAATACACCACAGTACCCAAAACTGTTTGCAGCTCTTGTGTGTGTCTTGTGTACGTTTTCGGCCCCATAACATTTGGTTCTATTTTTAGGATGAAGGAAAAATGACGCCAATTTCTAAGATGCCAGTGACAGTTGCGTAGGTCGGTATTGTACCGTGGAATGAAACCATCCTCTCAGGGCCAGAAGGGTTTTTGTGTGGACGCCGATGATATTATGGGATGCCCAATTAGGTTCAAATGAAGCCTAAAACCCCCATTTTCTTTAATTATGATAATCAGATCAGTTCCTCTCCAGCCCTGCACTGTGGTTTGGCTTTGGGATGACTGTCAGATGCCATATAATGGCTTCAGGAACATTTAAAAAAAAGAAAAAGAAATCCCTTCCTCTTGTTCAGTGTCAGTCCTCACTCCACCTGTCGATCAAGCCTGTCATCGTTGCTGTTTTAAAGTGTAGAGACAAATGCTGCAGTGTGTTGTCCCCCCCTCACTCAGCCCCAAAGCAGACATCAAAGCCAGTAGCAGTATGTGGATGTTTAATAGGCTTCTTTTCATCTTGCTCTGTTTGGTTGCTGGGCTGTTTTGAAGCGAGGAGCACAGGATTTCTTTTTCAAGGGTATCAGTAAAATCAGTGTCAACCACAGCACTGATTTATTCAGGCTGCTCTCTGTGACCTATTGCATTACAGGATCAATGGCTGCAGGGGGTGTGTGTTCGAGTGTGTGTGTGTGTGTGTGTGTGTGTGTGTGTGTATGTGTGTTTGGGGTTGAGTAATACACATACAAAGGCTACAGAAGAATATGCTTACCCATGCTGATGGGGAAGGACCCTGGTAAGTGTTACACAGAAAATCAATCAAAAGATGGAAAAACTCTGAACGAACTGTCTGATTATACCCAGACCTCTATTTTGTATCAAGTCACCAATTTTTATTTGTTTTGGGACTTGAGAATAATGGAGCAATTCGATTTAAACAGGAAGCAGATGCTGAAAGATATTAAAATATTGTTATCAAGTCCAATTATCTAACAATACTGGTGAGAGAATTATTAAAAAACAGTATATGAAAGTATGAAATCAGTATATAATTCTCAAGTCAGGAATAAGAATAGGAATGTATGGCTAGACATAAAATGAGAGATCTTGGTCAGACAAGCACTTTTGTTTTTTTGCAAAGGTATTATTTACACGAGAAGAATTTATAAGTGGTTCATTGGGGTATAAGTCACAATAAAGATAGAGGGATGGTTGGAAAAAGCATGGATTAAATATAAAAGGAAATATCCCACAGAGGATAAATGTTTTTCTAGTTAGTTAATCAAATGCACCTTTTCTTATGGGAAGTGGCGCTGGGGGGGGGGGGGGGGGGGGGGGGGGGGGTTGGCGAGCTCATGTTACAGGGCGCAGATTCTGGAGGCTGAGATAATTATAATGGCCTGGGAGCACCAGAGAGAGAGAGAGAAAGAGAGAGACGTGCTCAGCTGGGATGAGGTGCTTTCTCTCAGGTTTTGTCCAAGCCGGGATCCCAGCTGTCTGATATAGCTGTCTGTGGCCCTCTGAAGTGCTGGTCATCCAACACCCTGGTGATGTAACACTCTGGAAGAGGGAAGAGGCTAGTCACCACGCTCAGCGTCAGATTTTTTTCATTTTTTTTCAATTGTTCAACAGATTTTCAATTCATGCGACCTGAGTTTCTAAATATTTTATCCAGTTTTGTTCTGTAAACATGAAATGGAAACCACCAGTACTGTCAGCATATAGATGCAGTAGATCAACAAGTAGGAGCTGTAGGTCATTATCGAAAACTCACCTATTTTCGCCTAATCTAAAAGGGCGGAAATTGGTTCTTATTACGATATTTATTCTCTATCATCATTTACCGGTATACGGTCACATTCTGACGTGTCTGGTTGGGAAAGGGTTCTTAAAATGTTAAAATGGGAAACAATAGTTTTTTTTGGAAACTTACCGCAACTTTATCTTCCCAGAATTCCAGTAACTAATCAACAGTGGAGTGTTTGAGGATTACAACCGGTATGGCAAGCCTACCTGTCCCTGGCTGTATGGGCAGTATAAATTCTAGCGGATTTCGGGGGGGGGGGGGGGGGTATTGTTGAATAATGAGAAACAGACCTGCAGCGGTGTCCACAGTCTGCACACATCCACGGAGTCATCCAGTGCAGAGCAGACACTGCACCCCTTTGATGACTAATAACTCATCCTGTCTGCCTGAGAGACCTAAAACAGTAATACGCAGAAAGAACGAACCTCCAGTAAGTAGACACGAGGCATATGATAAATATATACACAGACATAAGGCCACATATCATGCCAGAAGGAGGAAAAGACAGTGGCAGATATAGAGATTAAAGGCGAGGAATACACTCCATATGAGGTGGCCATGTGTGGGAAGGCCAGAGAGGGTTAAAGCTTTAGTAATCAAGGATCTTTGGTATGGCTGTTTTCATTCATTGCGTTGACGCTTGCATATCCCAGCTAATAGAATGTGAATGTGGGAAACTGTGAGTCCAGTGTTTCACATGTTATAAGCCCATTATGTATTTTAGTTTATCATGGTTTATGGCTATGTATGTAGATCTAAGGCCACCTGTGGTGTTTTGATATCTATGTAACCACCTGCACCTGTTTGTAGTTATGTACAAACATTTAGATGTTTTTGGTTTTATTACATTTAAGCTCCCAGTCAATAATAGTGTAGTCATGCAGACATCAGTTCGTTTGGCCAGTGCTAAAATATGAAAATGTGTGTTGAGCAGGGTAGGAATTTCACGGCGGCCACGACGGCCATGGCCGTCGTAGCCCCTTGCGTTGGCCGTGAGGCCCCTTTGAAAATCAGAGGTTTACAGGCCACGGTGGCCTTGGTGCCCCCTTCTTTCAATATTCTGCTTTGCGTCCTACTAATAGCGATTTTTATTTAGCCTGTGGCCTGTCAAAATAATCTTAGCATTCATCTTCATCTTCATTCATCTTAGCACGCAGTGGAGAAAGTGACAGCGCAAGAAAGAAAGTGCGTCCAAATTCACCCATTCTCAGTTGAACTATTCGCGAAGTAGCCTATTCATCACACACATCACAAGTATCAAACGAAAGAGCTTTTTCTCAGCTTTTAAACGATGTTAGCCGACAATTGCTGTGTTGAACGGTTCGCGAGAAAAGTAAATGATATAATTCAATTTAATCATACATTCTACTGAAGGTTTTGCGTCCCATGTTCTCCCTACCCATTCATCTCGGTGGAATACTTTACGAACCCTTCTTTTAACACATGACAAACCATATATCAGAATAAACAGGAGACCTTACCAAACACAAAGGTGTAAAGCAGTCCCCTGTACAGTTAGCCGTTCCAGAGTAATCCAGTTTTTGGGCTTTAAGTTTTACAATGTGTTTAAATTGTTCCACATGATTTCATAACGGGCCAAATACAAAATAAATGTTACAAATATCGCCTAGATATAGGTAAATCAGAGGACAGCTGACTAAGAGTTTGTGAAAGTAGCCTTAATGATCACAAAATGCTAAGCATGTATCTAGGCTATTTGAGTTTCTTAAAGCTGAGCTGTGCTTAAATTGTTCAATACATGATTTCATAACAGGCCAAATATAAAATAAATGTTATATATAGCCTAGATATCTGTAAATATTACATCAGATGATTTACAGTTCTATGTAATATGTCATGTTTCATGTTTTTGTAATGTTTCATACAGTGATGCAGGTCTACTGCAGTGAATAGGCTAAATACAACTTTGATCAACTTTGATCATTCACTACTGTATAGTTAACTTTGGCCTTGGTGCCCTGACATGTGGCCTTTGTGCCCCCCACCAAATATGCCCAACTGAAGGCCAAGTGGCCTTGCCCCCAGAATGGTGAAATTCCAAGCCTGGTGTTGAGGTTTGCTGATTGGATTTGAGGCTCTTGATTTATGTTTTTTCTCAGACAGTGTTAACACAACGGTCCGGACTTGCCTTTCCCAGCCTTCTCTTGGCTGTCAAAATGATGTCATGTGGGAATGAAATCCCAGATATTCAGTGACACTGGATTTATTTTTGATAATAAATTCAAGGGCAGAAATGAAATAGCAGACGAATGATCCAGTAAACACATGTCGTCGCCATCAATCAGAAGCTCAGAAGTCTGCTCAAGCTCATTTAGGAAATCAGACAGAGTCAAAGCAAATGTCAAACAAACATCTTTCGCCTCGCTGCAGCATTTGTAAACACCGTGGAGTTATAGATTTAAAAATGGTGGGGTCTCCATATCCCTGTACTAAGCCTTTTTGCTTAGTGCTGTTTGTTGTTTTCCTGAAGCGCTGTGGACACATGGTTCTGATTTGGTTTTCCTCTTGTGCAAGCAACTCTCAAACAGAGTTACCTTAGCAGCTTTTTTGTTGTGAGCGTAGCTCCACTGATCGCTTCCCTGGACCATTATGCTAAACTGGCGGTGCACCCCAACCTGTGCTAAATCTCAGGAAGTCCCTGGTAGAGCCTGCTGTTATTGTACAGTTGACCACAGCTAGACGTGGCTCTTGCCCATAATGTCTTTGACGGGAGAAGTCTGTTGATCAAACAGCTTGAAGCTCATGGTCTCCCCCTCCTTACCTCACTTGAGAGAGTCCTAAGAGCTCCACCACATCCCATGCTTGACGCTCACTTATGTCAATTACGTTTCACAAACTTGAGCCTGTGTTTACATCGTTACAAAACACTGGCCATCTCTCCCCAACTGGGCCCATCTGGAGAGGATCTGCCTTATAGACCTGAACAGCGGCCTGTTTTCACACACACATACAGTACAATACATACACACACACACACACACACACACACACACACACACACACACACACAAACACACAAATGAAATGCACACACAAACAGGTACACATGCAAACACACATGAAAACATGTACACACCGGCACACACACACAGGCACCTACATGCACAGGCTTACCCTCTCAAGCACACATGCGCATACACACACACACACACACACACACACACACACACACACACACACACATTGAAACACACATACACATGCACACACACACACACACACACATTGAAACACACATATGCATATGGAGAAACTTCTCAGAGACACACACAAGGTTCCTCTTTCTCCAAGGGTCACGGCTAAGTAAGCAAACGGCCCTGGTACTCCAAATGAAGCAACCTCCTGTATCTCCTCTCCTGCTCGCTCCCTTCCTCACTCTTTCCACTCGGGACATCTTTGGTGGCAGGGCGGAGCAAGCGCATGGGGAGACTGAGGGATGGCTTAGCAGAGACGTTAGGCCCATAGCCAGCACCATGAGGAAAGGGAATGTTTTCACAACTGGAGTGGATTTACTTTCACTGGAGAGTTTGTTATATACAGCCACATTGTTTTGCGACCAACAAACCCCCTCTGAGCTGTACACAAATGCAGCTATTGTAAATTCAGGGAGGTTTCACTTTTCCCAAGGCCTTTGTTTTACTTATGTGTCTCTATCCCCATTGTCTAGCCATTGAGGCTGTTGACTATATTATATGGGAGAGAATATGATTTATTGGTTATTGTAATGTAGCTGCTGCTAGTTTTTGAGGAACGCACAAGTCACCGCTGCCCTGGAGCCTAAAGGATAATGGCAAGAAGGCTTATTATGGTTTTGTTGTCAGGATTGGTTACTGGTAAAATGACGTTCTTCAAAACTCAATAGTTGTATCTATCCAACTGTAATGTGAATCATTATATCACTTCAGTCTAAGACTTCTCTAGTTAGATTTGATTTGAAGGAGTTTTATTTTTTTTTACTCTGAAGAAGACGCATGGGCGCCGAAACGTTACACGGTTTGCACTATAGGCTGATAAAAATCACTTTAAGCGTTGTGTGCTCCGGTCCTGCTCCTTGATTCTAGCTAGACCTTGGGTTTCCTCTTTTGACTTCTGCGTCCTGTTCCGTGAGCACCAACCAGGCTGAAGCGCAAGTGACCCCCTTCTAAGGAAGTTTTATAAACTGACAATTTTCTTACCCATTCATTTCTAATGCCCGGTAATTTTTGACCGGGAATACACAGTGTTCTAAAGTTAAGTAAAACACCTAAATTGTTATGAAAATTATAAAATTCAAATTCAAATTGTGTGTTCAGATGCCCTGTGTTAACAAAGTCATGAATCCTGTCAATGAATGAGTCAGAATAAATTAACAATATTTTTGAGAGAACAGAATTGTCAATCGGTCACATTTGACCACGACCACAACAGGAGGGTTAATTATAATCATATATACCCTATAGGGTTGCAACTTTTTTTATTTATTTTTTTGCAGTATGATAATTGTCTCCACATTCACAGTTCACAGTATAGTGTGTATAGTGTGTATAGTGTGTGTAGTGTGTGTAGTGTGTGTAGTGTGTATAGTGTGTGTAGTGTGTATAGTGTGTGTGTGTTTGTAAGTCAGGTTACCATATTTGGGGATGATTAGAATGATGCTGTACAAAAAGGGGCAAACAAAACTTTTTTTTAGCCACTTACGGCCACTATATACAACTTCACTGTAAAAGAAGGTGCAGTGGGCCACCTGTGTATCCTGGGGATTGAAGCATCACTTCCCCCACTGTACTGCCGGGTCACTGGCGTTCGTCAGTGCTGTCACTGCGCGGACCCCCACCTCTCCGCTCCACTCGGGCGCCCGCTTGATGGGGAGCGGCTTGACCTCCCCCTGCAAACGTGTCCGTCACTGCCGAGCTCGGCTTTCCGCTCTCGGCGGGGGTCACGATGCGCCGCTCCCCGAGCCCCCTTCTCCGGTTTTGATCTCACTGCAGTCATAATACGGGATTGGGTTTCCTCTGGCCGCCTGCTTCCAGGATAGCGCCCCATCGCCGTAGATCCTCTATTTGTTCAGTGGAAGTTTCTCATTTAGGAGGAGATCACAGAGAGACCTGCGCACTGTGCTAACCTCGGGGAATAGCCAGGCACAGCTCAATTAAATGCCTTATCTGCAAAAGCTGCTGGAGGATTTTGTGCTTAAGATGAGTGTTCTGTCTATGTCTCTTTACGAGCTGAGTGATTATTGTGCTTCTATGTTTTAAGTAGGGGTTGCATCAGATGAAGAGTTATGTGGTTGTACAGCCGTTAGCTATCTAACATGCTTGTTTTTTTTCCTCTGTAAATCATGTCCAGGCTCCTTGAGTTGTCAGATATCTCTGTCATGTGTTGGCCTTTGGGGAGCAGGTCACTCACCCTTCTGGAGCAGGGGACTGCAAGAGGCTTGACTGATTAAACAGCTTCCCTTTTATTTGACAGAATGTTTTGATTGCTTTGGCATAGCAACGGACCATATGTCCTGTTCTTTTGGTCATAAAAACAGGGATGAGGGTGGGGGGGTGGGTGGCTGAAAGATTTGCACCTGGTGTTCAACAAACAATGGCTTTTTTATTCATTTATTATTTATCAAATGTGTTAACAACTAGAGCACATGCTATGACACACATTACTTTTAACAAGATTGATACAAGTGGAATTTGTTTGTTTGGACTTGAATATAACATTGATGTCAACACAAATCAATCCTCATCTGATGCCATTTAAACATGAGGATCAACTCAATTAGGACTACTGTATATTGGTGCATTTATGACATGTAGGACATTCGGAAATCCCGACCAGCGACTCAGGAAAAATGACTTGAATGCAAAGTCGGGTTAGATTTTATGCTCTGAGACTTGCGGAAAACCTCACTCTCGTTACAAAGAGCCAAGGTACTGTAATTTATCACAAAATTGAAACTACAAATAGAAACATTCACCTGCGACATTCTCATTCTTACTCAACCATAGTAAGTAGTTCTAATAACTTATTTATGTGTTCCCTGTAAAGACAACGCAAACATGCAATCAAGTCACTGCTGGAATCCATGTTTGTTTCCCGAGCTGATCTATTGAACACACTTGCTTTGGGAGTTGGGATTTTTAAGGTCAGGTCGTCCGAGTTTACGGTCGCCGTGAAGGCAGTATATATGCATCAACACCGGGTCCAGCACAAAGATGGGTTTGATCAACCTTGGCTTCTTGTTGGGCTTATATTGTGTCCCCCGTAGGTTACACATGCAGGAGTCCTCCACGTTTTCCAGTGCACACATGTCCAAAATTGCACAGGCGTGTAATTTCATGGATTAAATGGACGTGAAAGAATAACAGTGTTCCTAAGGCTAGATTTCATCAAGGCAAGATTTAATGCTGCTTTAATCAAGCCCTCCAGTGGCGCTCGGGTAGAGTTTGATGAATTGTGTAATTGTTCCCCCATAAGTTTGAATAAGATACAAATAAACACAGTCAGTTTAGAGAGCTTTTCTGCCTTTTAAAAAATGCCAGATTTCCTCAGGTATCAACTTTCTGTGGAAACTCTTGAGTCCCCCCTGGATTTACTGTAGTTCTGGCAGTGTCATTGGAGACAGCGGCCCGTATTCATGCTGCACCTATTAAACCTAAATGGAAGTGCAGCTTCACTCAGTACAGTGCTGCCAGGAAAAGGCTCCCATAAGCACAGGTTGAGCATCAGGTTTCATGCTACCCAGGGACATCTCCGTCATTTTGAGGTAACTTTAGAACTGATCTCAGGACTGTGGAGCTGTTCACATGCACACATGTATGCCTGCTGGATGATGAGGTTTTTGTCCCATGTTTGGGTTGCAAATGAATCAAATAAGGACCACATGAACTTGACCTGAACCTCTCCACACACATTCAGATGTGTTACTACCTCTGTAGCGATTATAGGATACGTGTCAAACCGTAAATATGCGGCATTGAAACTTTCTCACTCTGACAATTAAATTGGTGGCTTAATTTGATTGAAAGTTATTGCAATTCAAATTGGAGTCGTTTATATAGCCTATCAACGTAGCCATTATGTACTGTATGTGCTGTAAACAAAATAATATATTCAGATATATTTAGATTATTTCTCAAAAAATGTAAAATGTGTTCATCATATAAGGTTAATGTTCTGGCAGAAATGACCAGTGAATAGCCTCGATGATATATGCATGTTTAGATGAGGTCAGCACACAAGGCTACCGCCAATGAGGTTTGTTTTAGCCAAGATGGTTGAGGTTAAAGCATTAACATGTCATTAAATGGTTACACATCAGTGGATAACAAACTATGCAACATGATGATTACAAGGAGCAATGCAGACATGTTCCATGAAAAATGTTTGGCAGCATTGTAATTTATTTAAAAAAGAAAAAAAAATGAACACAAGGAATTAGTCATTTAGAGGACGAAGCCAGGCTGTAGAGGAGAATAGACATTATTTTTGTATTGTGGAATTGGAGGTGATGTTCTGTGGGTTTCTAGTGTTTCTCTGTTTAACTAAGACGCTTATTACAAGAGACAGGCTGTGAGGTTAGAACCAACCATTCCAGTGAAATGAGTAGTCTAGGCTTGTGCTGCAACATGTGCTCGACAAACAATACAGAATAAATCAGACTGGAGGAACAAGACGCCCCGGATCTGCTCCTGACATAGTTTGTGTGTGAGTAACCCTCTGAGGTATAAACCTATACCCATACATCAGCATGATCTATTAGCCAATCATTCTCTTTCATTTCAATTCTGTCACTACACTCATAACTGCATTTGCCAAATTTTGATGACTAGTAAAAAGGCCTTTCTTGCCTTTGAACTGGAGTGGAATTTGCGAAACTTTTGTTGTGATTCTCTTGTGAGTTTTCTTTTTTCTTTACGAAATCAGGTAGTTCCACAAAGCAGGTTTAGACATAAAATTCATCACAGGTAGGGCAGATGTAGAGTAGAAATAATGCTTCAGTTTGCTGTCAAAATAAATGACAGACACACAAATGTTTCCTTTGATGTCCATTAAATCCTCAAGCATAGGACCAGGTATCATCTTTGCAAATGTGTTGTATTTTAGCGATAGCCTTGTATCTGTGCACCACACAGACTGTGTAGCTCAGGAAGAATGTATTTTTGGCTCTTCAGAACTCTAGTGATATAGTGTTTCATACAAATATGGACTTTGATTCGCATCATTAGTCAGTTCATAATTCAGTTCAAATCTCTGGCCAGGTTTCAGATTTGGCAGAGTTCTGCTAAACATTTTAGCACATGCAGGCTCGCTGTAAGTGCTACTGAAACCTGATGTAGACTAATGCATGCATGTATGCATTTGGGGAGCGAAAGATGTGTGTGTGGGGGTGGGGGGAGCAGTCATGTTTCCTGCCATGGTCATTTTTACTATTAGTTTATTTAAGCAGTGTTCTGCAACAGCGCCTTTGTATCCTAAGATGTGGAGAAGGGATCCTTTAGTGTGAGCCTGGTCTGAATTTGATCCTAAGGAGGTCGGCAGATGCTGAGGCCATTTATTGGATTTTACCTCCTTCTTTTCACACTTTTTGTGTGAAATAAGACGTTTTCAGATGTAACAAATTAGAAATCTTAACATAGAACACCTGTTCATTTAGTGGCTGTGGAATTTATCATAATTAATGCCGGCTTTGGCACCTTTCCTAATCCAACACTGATGGAGGCCTAGGCCTAGGTGTGAAGTTACTAATTAACAAAAGCCATGTTTGAAAGCCCAGAATAAAGGCCTTGTGGTGGTCATGAGTTCAAAGGTATCAATTGTTTATGTTTGTTTCTAAATGTTGTACTATTTCCTGTTTTATTTTTGTAATCATTTGCTGCCTTTCAATCTATCTCGCTTGTCCTCTCAAAGTGGTAATTTCATGATTCATAGAGTACTCGTTTAAAACTCATTTAAACAAAGCCGATGCTTTCCCAGTCGTGAACGGACTCGTAACTCTGTTCAGTCTGTGTTTGTGCTGAGGACTAAAAGAACCAATATAAACAGAGCAAAAACAAAAACAGAGTCTGATGAATCACTTCCTCATGGACGAGGACTGGATGTAAGACAACTGTGATGATCTTTTAAGGACATGTTTTGTAACAATGAACAGACAACTTACATCAACTAACATCCATTAAGTGTAGTTGTTAACTTTAAAGTGTATAATACAACCTGTCATATTAGTGAATGTTTATTCATGTTGGTGTGACATATTTTATCCGGCGTCATATTAGGTTACCAATTTACCAAGCTCTGGATGTGAGATCAAATAGATAGAGAATATTATTCATCCCGAGGGGAATTCTTCCTCTGCATCTCACTCATCTGTGGTTATTGAACACACACACACACACTAGGAACAATGAACACACAGTGAGTAGTGAGAGCACACAAACACCCGCTGCGGTGCCCGTGGAGCAGTTGGGGTTAGCTGCCTTGCTCAAGGGCACCCCAGCCGTGTATGTGGACAAGGGAGAGTGCTCCTACCGATCGGGGATTGAACCAGTCCCACTCACCAGTCTGAATCCCTAACCCCCGCTGCCCCCAATCAGCATCATGGTACATGTGCTTTGGGTCAGTGCTGACCACAACACACAACTTAAGAAGTCAGACCAGCTAGTAAACAGTGCTGAGCATCGCTCAGAGAACATTCCAGATAGCACACCTGAGTACAGCCAGTCCAGTCATATAAAAATATACAAAGTTTATCAGCCTACCTTACTGGCAGCCTTTCCAACTTCACTGCTTTTGTGTGTAGCTGAGGCAGGCCAAGCAGCAAATGCAAACAGCAGCACTTGTCAAACAAAAAAAGTACACTATCCTGCCAGCAGTTGGGCTAACGACAACAACATCTTACCTGCATCTGGTTTAACAGTCTTGGCCTAAAAGAAAACATGGAGAGTAGACCATTACGAATGCCGAGCTTTCCCGTTTGGCCACAGGTCTTGCCATTCCTATGTTTGATTTCCACTGATTTGAAGCAGTGGACCAGTGGTATCTATTACCTTATCAAACCTCCCAGCTTAGCTCAGGGGATTAGAGGAAGAAAATATAACAGCATAATCAATGAGATGGTATCAAACAGGGGTAAGCAGTTCAAGCTGTGGATTAAGCTACCACTGCATAGAGAACACCAGTCAGGCCTTGTCATGTTTTGTTCTGTATGTTGGGTTTTCTACACCCACTGTTTAGTCTGCTGTTATCACAGTAAAGATATTGTTTAAGTAAGTATTTTTGTTCTACTCTGAAGTTGTCAGCAAGGTGAGAAAGCCAGGGATTGTGTTACCTACAGCTTGTATTGATAGCTGTTATGTCAACAGTTTTTGGGCAGACCATGGTGTGCCATGTATCATTGTTTTGTCTAATAGGTAGCGTTAGCTTTGAATCACTCGTGGCCATCTTTTGCTCTCTGAACTAAGGCCAGATAGTAAAGACAGATAACGGATATATTAACGCTAAGACAAAAAGAAAACAGCTCTGTCAGACTGACAGTCTGTCAATTTATTTTGGTTCGTGACAAGTTCTGTATAAACCTACAGGGCAATTTGACTTGAAACATGGATGGGAGTGATTAGGCGCTTAACTGAGTTTGAAATGTCTTAACTGCTCCCACCCACGCCTTGTGATAGCACACTTCGAGTAGTCGGCGTGATGTGAACATCAAAGTGCAGCGGCCACTCTTGTCAAGACTGATCATGATCTCATGGGTGTAGCCCATGTCATGCTATAGATTTCATCGCCTATTCATTGGCCGTCACTCAGCCCTGATCTAAAGGGAGGCGTTATCAAAGCGAAGGGGCTCTCGTCTTCTGGCGTCTTTTGTTGCTCCCAGTCACGCCGAAGGCAAAATCCCCCAGCTCCTAACAAACCTCAGGGATGTCTGTTCCGAGACATGCCTTGTTATTAACAGAGCAACAAATCTTCCATTCTACGCCGTTTAGTCTCTCATGCGACGAGCTGGCCGTGTTAACAATTTAGTTTGTTTGCTTGGCTGGCGTGATGTCATTGTTGGCAGAGGGGAGCTGTCCTCCAGCTGAGAAGGGAAGCGTGAGGTGGTCACCACGTTTCCTCTCTGGCCGTCAGGAATAGCCCTTTCCCAGAAGAGCTCTTATCGCCCGCCGTGGACACTCCTCAGGACGTCTCGCGCGTAATCAGCCAGGCCGCGTCCACAAATGGGAAGCGGACCTGCCTTTTTTTCTCACGCTGGACCCCCCTCGCCCCCTTGTTCTAGGTGCTTGAAGACCATGAGAGATATCCCACAGTGTGGATGATAAAATGCAAGTGAACTGCCGAGATAGGACTGAAACCATGCTCGATGACTTCAGTTGACTCTTTGCAGTCTAGTTATCTGACTATGTTATCTGTCAACTGGCATAAGTCACAGCCAAACCCAAACAAAATGATGCAATGTGCTCACCCCCAGTCATTTGTGTTTGCAAGGAAACTGGGTTATCTAATCAGCTGAGGAATTATCAATATGTTGGGGTAATGGGGGCGGTGGGAGCAAAAACAATAGACTGAAAAGTGTTTTGATTCTGATATCCTTTGTAATGTTTGGCACGTCAGTCTATGGTATTTCAAGATTTTGGCAATTAAAGATTTCAAATAACTTAATGTTATAAAGACTCCCAAAAAGACAGATACCAATAAAATACATGCTATATTCCATTGGTCTGGACAAGAGAAAACATTGCCATTGTTTTAAGTTGACAGATTACAAATGGCTGTTATGAGTGCTCGTGTTGTTAGCCGTCCACAGTGAAGCCACATTATGTCACGTCTGTTTTCCACAAATGAAATATGCTTATGTTCAAAGCAAATCAAAATGAATGATTAAAGTAATCTACCCTGTATTTACTCTCACTTTTCTTTGTCTCACAGGGCCTCCTGGGAAGCGTGGTAGAAGAGGCAATCCTGGTGAGTTGGTGGAGTTTATTGTCTCTCTTTGAACTGCTCATTTGCTGAACATCTGTGAGAAATACAAATCAAGTTCTTGTGTGTGCTCTATTCTAGTATGAGCAGAGTATAGCGACAAAGAAAAGAAATTAGAAAAAGAGATTTTCATCACATCACAGTTTACATATACAAACATTTCAGACAACAGAGCTTGTCCTGAATAAATGACTTCTTGTTTTGTGCCATTTTCTGTTGTGTACATTTTGCGATAAATTCTGGGGAAATTTCGCTTTTGTCCCAAGCATGGCGTGTTTGTGTATGTTTGGGCTAGGCTGGTGAATTAAGCTGGTGAGATAGTGGAAAGTGCCTGTCGGCCCATAAGCCTGTTTGTCTCCACAGAGTTGAAGCTGCCCTTGTAATTTCCCAGTGAGTCATTATGAAGGCTTATTGTTTAGGTGATAGTGTTCTAGACTAACCGGATCCTTATAAGGACAGAAATGGAGAGACAAGTAGGCTAATTTGAGTTCCTCAGACATTTTGTTGAATCACATTGTGGCCAGAGTGACCACAAGCTATCAGGCCTGGAGGTGAGTGGTTCAAATCAGATGGCTCGGAGATCCAACTGAGATTGTAATAAAGAACATCTTGTAGACCAGGTCAAGGTTTACCACGAGGTGATGGATTGACGGCAGACATCTGAGCGCCTCTGAAAGGGCTTGTGTGTGATAGTAGAGTGTGAAACCGACAGGCAGGGCCTTCTGGGCTGTACAGTAGCCTCGACTCGGGGATCTGGCACCCAAATGTACATTAGCGCGCTCCTAGTGTATCACAGGTGGGGGGCAACGCTCGTAAATCTTCCTGCTGTCTTTCTCCCTTGGTGGTCTGGCGATACTGCAGGGGATTTGCACTGACACCCTAACTGTTATTCCGTATTTACCGAAGGGAGCAGACCAAGTCTGTGACCACCTATGGTTTTGCATGTACATTACTTGACTTGTTCGAAGCTGTGTAGATAGGAGGGGAGATTATCTTCAGTGTGTGTTTTGGGTGGGTTGTCGTGGATATGGACCCCCACCACACCCAAACCCCCCACCCCACACCCCACCCCCCACACACACACATGCAGACCTGAACAAGACTGCACTAATACTCACTGGAGCAAGCACAAACGGAGAAGAACTGTGTCTTTGTTCTGTGTTTGATTTCTTTGGCTGTCATGACAGGGGGCTTGGGGGAACGGGGGGGGGGGGCAATTTGACAGGCTCCAAAAATCACAGCGACATCTCCATAAAAAAGCTCCCCTGCAGCACCTCCCCTGCTGTCTGTGGCCCGGTTTGATCTGCTGAAAACGACCTGTTTTTACATCCAATTGACCATGCGGTCTCCAGGATGGACGCACACACACACACACAGACACACGCACACACACACGCACACGCACGCACACACACACATACCATACGCTCTCCAGGATGGACGCGCACACACACACACACACACACACACACACACACACACACACACACACACACACACACACACACAATCACAATCCAGTTGTTTCCATGATGGATTGAATGACAAAATGTAAGAGACCAGAAAACAGCTTATCTTCTGGGTGTCATTGGTCATTGTGCAAGATGGATCATTTGTTTAGCCGATAGCATGATTTTCTCCAGGGTCCGAGTCCTCCCCTAGGCCCCCAGTGTCATGAAGCTCTATTCAATGTTACATTCCGACCGCGATATCAAATCTCCTCAGGCATCTGAATATGACCAGAGACAGACCCCCTTGAACTGTCTCATGCATACATTTCTTGTCTCTTCTGATGAGAGATCAAGGGGGAAACTATGCAGCAGGCATGGGAAATTGCTCTCATCTTAGCGCCGTACTAGCCTAGCGCCTATCTCCTCTTTATGTCCTGTGACACAGAGAGTATGTGAACGTATGACCTCCCTCCCCAGCGGATTACAAAGAGAGAGAGAAGAAGAAGAAGAAGAAAGGACTTCATTTCCATCAATGTAGCTTTACATTCCTAATATATGTGCTTCATCTAAACTGGTGTCATGTATGGCTAGGCTGTGCATGCTTCATGCCCAGTCTCTTGTTCCGCTGCACCAAAGAGAGCTCTCCCTCAGCCCACACATTGCTTCCATGCTGGGCTCAAATGTTTTTGGATGAGCTTTTGGCACCTGGATCTAATTCCTCAACGTTGAACAAAAAAAAAACTAACAAAAAAAACTAATTTGCATTTATTAAAAAATGCATTGCTCTGTGGTGCCCGATGGCACATCCATTCCCACAACAAAGCATCAATTGGGATGGATAAAATATCCAGCAGTTGTGACCTTTGACCCTTTCTACCCAGCGTAAACAGTTTACAAAAAGATTGAGGAGATTGTGTCTCCATATGCTGTGTTATTGCATACATTATCATAGTACATAAACACACATTTGTAAACAAATTGACTTCAGGGCATGCAGCCAGCAGTAGGGACCCTGATGGCCATGGGGTTGTGGTCATTCCTCCACACAACAAGCCCATGCAGGCAGAGAGGGATACTGAGGACAAACATATTTTTGTCTGTTCCTGATGCAGATGTGGACTTGACGGAACATGGTAGCGCATTCAGGCATCAGGAAATTGAGCTGAAACCAAATATGTCGCAGTAATGCCTTAGTCATCCTCAGTCAGCTAACTACGGTGAGACGTGAGGGACAGACAGCGCTTGTGTAATACTACCTATAAAGATGATCAGATAATGACTTATGTAATGACTTAATAGACGTGAGGCGGGTGAAGCTATTGAGCTGCACAGGAGGTCTGGCAGGAATGATGGAGGCTCTGCCATTAAGAGGTTGAAGTGCAATAGCTGTGGTCTAGTCCAAGTCATTTAAACATCAGATGCCATAAAGATGCACATAAGAGTGGTCTAACCCTTACCCTAACCTTGTCCTTTAGAGGGAAAGTGATGGACAACATGTTGTATCCTATTGATTTGAGTGACAATGGAACCAAATATATATATATATATATATATATATATATATATATATATATATATATATATAATTTTTTTTTTTTTTTTTTTTTTTTTTTTAATGTGTCAATGCATGGATATCTTCAGAAACATTGTGGATTTTCCATAATGAATGCATACTCTTAATTGTAATAGCTATCCATGTCGGTACTTGCTGATTAGTTTGACACATGTGTCCTCAGTGTTGTGGAGGAAGTTACAAGGCACCAGGAGGTTTCAAATGTGAAGTATTTTGAGGTCAGACATGAGATCCAGGAGGTCTGTGTTGAGATGACTGATGTTAAATAATGAGGAGATTTCAGCCATTTCTGGGGAGAGGAATAGGATAGTGTGAGAGTGCTGGAGGTCCTACATATGCATATGAAAGGCTCCGTTTCAGCCAATTACCATGTGGATCTGCACACCAGCCGCTCTGTCCACAGTGAGGCTTGGACATG
Source organism: Alosa alosa (assembly GCF_017589495.1). Classification (NCBI taxonomy): domain Eukaryota; kingdom Metazoa; phylum Chordata; class Actinopteri; order Clupeiformes; family Clupeidae; genus Alosa; species Alosa alosa. The sequence continues at coordinate 31,129,169 of NC_063190.1, read as the reverse complement.
GCTTGCCCAGAATATTACAGCTATTCAATAGTGTGTGCGTGTGCGTGGGTGCATGTGTGTGCACACGTATGTGGTTCTCCTCATGGAGGCTTGATGATATTGATACAGTAAGTCATTCTCATCAATCAATGAGTGAAATCCAATAACGCCATTATATACCATGTACCGGTATACATTTGATTTAGGCATGATTGAAATCTGTGCGCCAGGTATAATTACCAGCCTAAATATTCTTGTTAAAATCTCTCTAGTCAATCTAGGTATCTGAGAACAGCTAAACAGATAGCTAGATCAATATGTGTTAAAACCCAGAGTGCATATAAACCACTGCCTATAAAGATAATGCTGTTATATCTGTACTGTAGGTCATACAGTATGACGGGATGGAATCCTGACATGTGCACTGTGTCTGTGTCCTTCTGCATGCTGTATTTTGCTGCTTTGTTGTTGGATAATCATGAGAACCAGTTACAAAGCAGAATGCTGTGCAGATTTGTCTTGATCAGTCTTTTAATCAAGGTTAGCAGCCACATTTGTGCATGTATATTGCCCCACTGTAATGTAATCAAGGTTAGCAGCCACATTTGTGCATGTATATTGCCCCACTGTAATGTCTACATTTCTTTGCTTCTTGTGTTTCAGGAACACCTGTGAGTAGCTTGCCGTGGTCGTCTTGGTAACGTAGAACAAATACTTTTTGGTTTGTTTGTGTTTTTTAAATCCACATCCACTGGGCTCTGATCTGGTGAGAACCGTGGGTGGTTATGCGTCATTACCCACCATCATACCGCTTCTGGCAAAGCTGCTGTCAACGCCTCATCAAACATATCCACCACTCCACTTTCAACTAACACTGATATTTAGGTTATATTTGAAAAATGAAAAGTGAAAGTGTTTTCTATGCATAACAAGTGCCCAGTGAAATGACATTGAGAGGTAGGCTACTGAAAAGTCAGTGCGCTGATTCTGGAACTACTGAGAAACATAGTATTAGTTTTATAAATCCCAGGTGGGCAATCATGTGTTTTAAAAAGCTCATGGCAAAGACAGAATGACTCCCGAGTAAAAGCATTCCTGCGGAAGTCCTTGGACCATGTGTCAATTGGTGGAGTTACCGCACAGCCTTGAATGGTCGCCACCTTAAATGGCATAGTCCTTGGCCACGCTGAGATGGAGTCCTGTCACTCTCGCTTTCAGGATTGATTATGTGCTGCTTTTATGGGAACTGCAGATGAAAGAACGACAAAATAGAGGCATCAGTGGGGTGCATGTAGGCCACAGACACAGCTCTCTCTCCCTGAGACACAGATGTCTCTGTCCCTTATGAACCACTGCTCTCGGCTGCAACTGGGAACTTTATGACACCACAGAGGACCAGATCTCTCTCTCTACATCTCAAGCCAACATGTTATGGCTTTCGCAGATGATTTGTCGTCACAACACGATAAAAACATAAATACACATACAGCGAGCAGCTGAGTGTGTTCACATATCCCACAATCTGACACTTTGGATCCACTGGCGGATTTTGGAGGTCGAGGGGTTTTTTGCATGTGGAAACATGGTCATTATGTGGTTCAAGAGGATGAATGCATGATGATGCAATATGTATATATAGTACTAGGATTTAATTCATGTATAGTTTTTTTTTATAACGACTTTAGTGTTGACATCAGATGCAGCTACGTTCATCACAATGCTACTACCTCATATTTATGAACAGCAAAATCCATTTGTGTCGTAATCCTAATCCTGGTCTTTGTCTTGTTTTGCTTTGTTGACTGTAATCCTCCAGGGAACGCCAGGACGGGATGGCTATCCGGTAATGTCCATTTCAGTGTCCTCCTTCAATTAAAGCGCAGCTCACATCTGCTGTCCTGCATGAACAGTATTAGTTGCAGTGTTGTCTTGACTTGTGCTTGTTGTAATTCTAGCAGTGCTAGTTTTTGGGGTCAGTACCCTTCTAGAGTAATGGCATTGTGTTGCGACAGAGCAACACCTGGTGGTTCTGTTCAGAACAACACTTTAACAGGCTGAGTGTTCAAATGAGCTGTTGCTATACTAGTCTCAACATATGGGATTATAATTCATTCAACATATGTGGAAAAGTGTTCTTCTATATATAGTGTATAATTTTAATGTTCAGCAATTTGTCTCCCTGATGAAAGAAAACCTGCTGCTTTAATGATGTGTGATTTTGCAAAACATAGGAAATGCTACATGACTACATCTAGGATTTGACAATTAACAGGGAAGCATCGGCATGTCGCATGTTTTCCATCAACAGGCCATACGTTTCTGCGTCCATGCATCAGCATTATGGCTGTTGCTCCAGAAAACGTTAATTCCCGATATCATAAAAGCAAGGGAACAGTCAGAGAGCATAGCCAACCCCTGCAGACAACCGGGGCCAGATGCAATTGGTTGCATGCCTTGGCAGCCCTCGCGCTGCCGTAAGATCAACAGGGAAATGCAAAAGCCTGTGAAGTGGCTCCAATAATAACAAGCTGAGCGGCTCGGTGCTGGATGTGCTGTGCGTAGCCACATGTGGGCTTAGCTGGACTTCCAGTTCCCTTCGCAGCGATCACTAAACACTATATCCATCTCGCTCTCACCATGTGCTAGCGTCTGTTAGCGTTTGGGTGTTGTGTGTGTGTGTGTGTGTGTGTGTGTGTGTGTGTATGTGTGTGAGAGAGAGAGAGTGTTCGTGCTTTCCCTTTCACTGTACAGCACACTCCACTGTCCAGGCCCTGTGTTATTGACAGGCATTAGTCCGGTTTGGAATCAGTCACAAGTGCATTGACAGCTGCAGTGCTCTTGGCACGGGTCATCCACTGACCCCAATCGACGTAGCCCCAAACCCAAGCCATGCGTGTTGTGAACTGCAAGCTCAAGTGTTTAGTTTCCCAAAAAGCAAACAAATATGGTCAGTGAGAGCAGGTGGCCTGCAGTGTACTCAAGATGTGTTAAAAGGACAAAAAAAGTTTCAAACTTAAAAGCCCGAACAGAAAGGAACAAGTCCATCATCAGGTTTCCCCCCTGAAAGGAGAGCTTAATGTTTTTCGTTTGATTTAGTTTATTCACTGTTATTGGCTGTTTGCAAACACACTGCCCAGTTGAGAGCGTCCTGTGGGGGTCACGTCTATGTAGACCTTTCAGCACCTTGATTGCTGTGGACAGCGACCTTCCCTGCTCCCTCTAATGAATGTGCCTGGCTGGGTTCGTGAGGTGGGACCTACAGATGTAAACGCTCCCAGACTCTCCCAGACTCCTGAACATCAAACGCAACGCTGGTTGCAGTCGCCCTCTATTTGTTCTTTTGTTTGATTCACTTTTTCAGTTCTTTTTTTAAAAAAAAAAATTTTTGAGAGAGGATTCGCTCCGTGGCCTAACACATGTGTGTTAATAAGGACCATGGTGAACACTGACCCGGAACTGGTGCCGTCTTCTGGGCTCTGCCCATTCGTTGGGGGGTACATGTGGGCCTCGGAGCTCTGGGCAGGTCAATGTGGTCGTTGTCAGCGGGGCTGTCTGAAGCGATTGAGTTCCTGCCCGTCAGGGGAGCAGAAACAGACACATCTGGGGAACGTCTCCACATGTCTTTCATGCACAGACCACAGGCCCTGGACTCCCTGATGGCTACCTGATCACAGAACATTTTAGGCTTAAGGTCAAAGAAACACACATGCTGAAGACAAACACTGCACGCTTACCTTGTGCTTGTTTCTGCCCTGCATTATGTTTTTCTGTATACATGTGTATTTAAAGTGGAGGGGGGGTGCAGTTAGGCAAAGTAATCCCTTAAGTAGTGGAATCTGAGACCCTTTGCTGGGTCCGAGCAGTTGTGGGAACGTGTTACGACAGCCACGGTCATGCTGACAGTGTGCAGATGTGAGTGTTCTTAGATGACCTCTTAATGGGGAAGCCCCCAAGAGGCATGTGATTCTCTGGACTCCTGTCATAACGTGTGCGCCCTTTATCCCTCTCTCTCTCTCTCTCTCTCTCTCTCTCCATCCAGGGCCCTCTCGGCATGGACGGGAAGCCAGTGAGTATCCACATCTGTCATCGCACTGTCAGATTAAGGCACAGAATAACGTGTTAAATGGGGTATAATAGAGGGGCTGTTTCTGCTGTCTGCTCGGTCAGTTCATAGCCCGGCTGTGACAGATATATGTGTCACCGAGAGGTTTTCGAACGCAGGGCCACGGGCCGCCGAGCTGCTAGAGGCGCAAAATTCAGTGTTTATGGGGGGTTTTTCTCTCCCTCTCTCTAAATGTCAAAAACCTCTTTTTTTCTCTTCTGCTGTTATTAGGGCATACCTGGACCAAAGGGAAGCCAGGTATGTGAGTCTCTTTTCCTTTGTCAGAGTTGTTCTAGGCAGAGTTGTTGTAAGTGCTTTGCGAATGGCAGAGTTTATGTAAACATAGTCATTAAACCAGATACTGGGAAAAAGCAAATGGAATATGTTCTCAGGCAGATGGTGGAACAACAACAACATGTGTTTGACCAACTTATCTTTTGCTCCAGGATATACACAATATGTCAGAAGTTATTTATCGGTTATCGCATACTAGTTAGCTCATAATCACAATGCTCTCTGGGCTGTAGAGTTGCAGGTCTAAATATCACCCTGAGTTCTCCTTCTCAGTCTAATTTGTTATGCACTATTTCAGCCAGCATGGATGTGTTTCAGGAATTTGGGAGCCAGAAGTCCAAGTTGTAATTGTACATCAACAATACTTTATTAGTTATTTGAAAGCAACCAAATGGGCTGATACTGGTAATTGTAAAAAAATATTTTTCGTGCTTGGGCAACCTTTGTGTTCTCTGAACACAAAATACACAAAATTACAGACTTAGGTTGGCTTGAGTGCTGAAAATTCCATAAGTAAACCAGTGCACTTCCACAATACAGCCACCGAAATATGCAAATTACTTGTGTCATATCCACTGACATTCCACTGTGTTGCTGGTCCAACAGTAAATGCATCTGCAGCATCATTCTGCCAGTAGTTAGACAGATCTCAGGGGTATTGTTGGTTTAGTATAATCTCAAACAGTCCTGTAGTCACTGCTCTACCCAGAATGTGTCAGCGTGGAACATCAGGAAAATCAGAACATCATGAACACGAGAACATCCAAAACCGCGCGAGAATAGAAGGATTTTCAAGTTAACACACTCAGTAGTGATAAGCCACTTGACCAAAACTTCCCCTTGACGAGATCAACACCAACTCTGCTTTGTGTCTCAGTTCTCTCTGCTGCAGTCTCTCAAGGCTAGTCTTAATCCAGTCTCCAGATTAATCGCTCTGCCATACGCATATGTGTTTACATCGGGGGGCCTAAGAGGCATGGCTTGAGCAAACGATGGAGTGTCACACACACACACACACACACACACACACACACACACACACACACACACACACACACACACACACACACACACACACACACACACACACACACTCACACATGCACACAGACACACACACACACACTCACACACACTCACACATGCACACAGACACACACACACACTCACACTCACACATGCACACACACACACACTCACACATGCACACACACACACACACACACACACACACACACACATGCACACACACACACACACACACACACACACACACACACTCACACACACACACACACACACTCACACATGCACACAGACACACACACTCACACATGCACACACACTAAAATAAATGAAGTGTTTCAAACTTGGAAGGGGGCTCTTTAAAATCACATTAACAGTGAGAGTTTACACATAGAAACCAGAAGATCCTCATAAACAGGTTATAATCGCTCCAAGGCACAGAAAACGGGTCGTGTTTTGTGGCTGTCATGCGAGCAAGAAGACAAACAGCTTCATTCCCACTTCGCTAGATGTGCACTGAGTTATTTAACTGCCATCAAAAAATCATTTTTTATAGGCAACTGGATTTTGAATCGTCAAATTCATTCTTCAAATTCAAATACTGTACTGCTATTTTAACGTGAAGTCATTACATTAGCACTCCCTTCATGTGTAAGAGATCTCTCTCTGACGTGAGTGATCTAAGCGTATGGACTGGGCTTTTCAGGGGCTTTAGTTAACACATGGGAAAATGCATTCGGAACGGCAAGGGCCTGAAACAACAGCCCCTGCATTCTGAAACAATTTTAAATGCTGTCCATATGTCAGAGAGCTGTCAGAGGCGGTGAAGCAGAGAGGCCCGCTCATTTTCAAAGACAGTATCAGCAGATGTACTTCAGCTCAATCCCCACATGCGTCCACATCAGGCCCCCGGGCCATGAGCGTCCATGACATCACAGGATTAATTGTAATCAGGAGAGAGCTGAGGCTCAAATGTGCCTGCAAACTGACTGTGTATGCATCACGCTCTCGCAGATTGTCACCGAATCATCTTTTTCTGTGCACCATGTTCCTAGGTAAGGGCTTTGAGATCTTGGCTTGAGCAATGAGAAAGGATTGTCATGTTATAAAAATAACAGTTCACTTGTCCAGTGTGCTAATTTGGAAAAGAACCATGAAACTGCTCTTTTGAAACAAAGGATTTTGGAGGAGGGGGGATGGATAGGTTCAGATTTGATCCTTTCATGTGAGTCTAACTCCTGATCCCGCTGTTGATTTCCTCTGTTGCCAGGGTTTGCCAGGAACCAAAGGAGAAAAGGTACGTTATGAAATCTGTCCATGTGCATTACTGTGCAGTGCACCCCGCTATAAAAGCACTGTAATAAACGTTTGGGCATAATGAAGACCAGACCCTCGACATTACAAGCAAGTGGAACAATGGCCTCTCTGAAGAACACAGGATCGAATTAGATGTCATTTGTGTGGTGCCTGTGTCAAATCCGATTGGCCAAAACTGACTCTTTTTTTTTCATTCTTTTTCTTTCTTTCTTTCTTTCTTTCTTTCTTTCTTTCTTTCGTCTTCTCTTTCTCAGGGTGACCGAGGAGACATCGGCCCCAGGGTGAGTTCACAACCTTAAGCACAGCCTCCCTTTGGTAACCCAAGCAGAGATGCGGCCCCAGCTGCCATTGTCATCATTGGGAGCAGCCTCTCTGACCATTAGCAGCACACTTATCCACATCAGTTAGCCTGCACCGGACAGCGTCGTATCCCTCCACCACTCCCACCTCTCCCTCTCCATCCACCTCCCAGCGGGAGAAAATAGAGTCCGTGTCCAATCAGGAATTCGACCAAAAGGGTCATAATGGTTTTCTATTTATAACAGCCCTAGCCATCACGGGCCAGCCATTTAGGCTGTTTAACGGCAGTGACCTGTAGGCCCCCCATCGCCCACGAGCCAAATTGGCTCTATTAAAAACAGTTGCTGTCGTCCAGGCCCACCTCTTAAACTGATTATACTGAAGAATGCTTTGAATAGTTCGCATTGCAATATTGTCCACGCGATACTCACTGACGATGGAAATTCTCCCCCAAAACCATTAAGTCATATGAGTGTATTGAAAGAAAGGCGCTTAATTTTCCCATTAATAATCATACGTGCAAAGGGCTGAGTAATGAGAGGAAGTCCGCCTTCTGTGAAATCGTATTTTTAACAGTAACTTGGAGGGAGTTCCTGGAATCACTTAAAAGTTCTTATGGGAAGAACCTCACAACTTTGACTACCCCAAAAAGCAGTCAATTAAAGTGTTTTTTTGTTTTTTGAGCTCTGAAAAGAGTTTTCTCCTCACAGATGGCAAATTGTTGTGTAACCCAAGTGCACTTAACAGGTGGACCCGTAGCCTTTCCTCCGTACTTGACCCCTGCGCCCTTGAATGGAGCAAATTAAGCGCAGCCCAGGGTCAGTCGGCGCTGCCTCGTCCATCCATTACTGTCAGTGCTGACGTCCCGCAGCTGCAGGGGCATGCTTATATGCTTATACTTTAACCCATGTCTGTTTGTCTCTCATTGAAACGGCATTCTGCATTTTTTAAAATGCATGAATATAAGATGACTAAGGGGAGAATGTCAGCGAATACACAAGCTTAATTACTCCAGGTCTGAGCTTCATGGATTCACTTTTTTAACTGTGTTTTTTGTGGCGTTTTGCCTTCATTTGTGTATGACAGTGAAGAAGGTCCCTGTCAGTGCTTGGACCCGAAAGTGGTGCAGAGTCTGCAGCCGCGGGCACCACAGCTCCCCCATCTTTAACTTGTCTCTGCTCATTTCGCATCCATACAGTATTCCGCATTTTTGGGATGGATGCTTGTAGCATCACTAGCCAGAGAGAATGTGGGCTGATAGGCGAGCTTGATTGCTCCAGGTCTGAGCGTCGCAACACAACAGCCATGTGGATGTCGGCCCAGACCGCTGTGTTCTGGGTTCCATCATCACTATTGTGAACTGCGCTCAATAACCAGTGTCACTGTGGGAAGAGAGTGCAGAGAGAAAAATCACTCCGGGGAAAATGTGATTTTACTCTCCTCGACCACAACTATCCGAGCAAAAACCACGGCCCCAATGCAAACCTCATGGCCATTATGTGCGTCTTCCGCTGCGCCAGCTCCTCCAGGCTCCGTGGGAGAGGTGTGGCATCTCCAGACGCAAGCTGTTGTGACAGTTAGAGTGGTCAGCGCTGCAATTTAGTCCTATGGAAATGGAAGTCACGTTGAGCTGTGATATTCGGATTGTCACATTTTGCTCTGAACTGCTGGCCCCCACCATCGGCCTCACCTAATGCTTGAGTAAACAGTGTCTCTCTCCCACTGCTTCTGCATCTGTCATCATGTCCCATCATATACCCCCACCCTGCTCTCTCCTCGCCCTGCACTATACCCCCCTGGCCTTCTCTGCCCCCACCTCAAACTCCATCAATCCATCTCTCTATCTCTCCATATATCTATCCATCCATCCATCCATCCATCTATCCATCCATCCACCCATCCACCCAATCCTCTTACTACCTTATTGTCTGCCCTGCTCTCCCCCACCCTGTCCTCTCTTGTTACCCCCACCCTTCTATTCCCAGGGACCTCCTGCGTACCCCATCTCTGCAGGCCTGTACAATAGAGACAATAATCAGATTCCTATGAAGGTTTGTTCCTCGTACGCCACCCCTTGCCCCCCTCCCCTGCACACACACACACACACACACCCACACACACACACACACACACCCACACACACACACACACACTCACACACACACACACACACACACACACACACACAGAGCTGTCTGTCTCCAAAGCCGTGACACTAGCAGATCTGTGCTGGGGTCCACGGAGGCCCCCTCTGAAGGCTTCTGGTTTTGCAGGTCTTTGATGGGGTCCCGCAGCCTCCTCTCATCTCTTCTTCCTTTCAGACTCTTCCTTTGCTTTTGCTTTTCCTCTTCTTGTGGTGAGGAGAAGGGTGTGTCAGTCACGACTGTCCTCTTTTCACTAGACGCCTTTTGTTTTCAGCCTTTTGTTGTTTTGTTTTTCTTCCTTTCTTCCATTTTCTCTCTCTCTCTCTCTTCCTCTGCTTCTGGGCTCTAGATGGTCTTCCCTCGACATGACCACGGCTTTCTTTCAGGTGACCAGCATGTTTTTCCAAGGCGCCTTCTGAAGGTAGAGCAAGCCTGTTGCATGCCTCGGCTGTATCTTACACTATCTGTCTTTCTCTCTCTCTCTCTCTCTCTCTCTTTCTTTCTTTCCCTATTCTCTCACTTTCTATTTCTCTCTCTATTCTGCTCAAATCATGCATGTTTTCTTCCTCCTGGCCTTTCCAATTACTGTTATAAGTTCTTTTATAACTTTTTTCTGTTGGGACCCCTGTCTGTTTCCAATTAAAACTTAAGGCTGAAAGTTGGAAAAGTTAAAAACCCCTTCTCATAAAGGCCATTCAAATGAATTGCTTTGTTTTATGGTTGTTAAGTATAAACCTGCCTCACCAAAAGAATAAAAATAAAGTCTTTTCTCTTGTCAATGCAAGTGCCCTTTTGTAATGTAATTGGGCAAAAGTTATTTATGTATAATGCCATAACAATCAACCGCAAAATTTTCAGTTTTCCAGCCACATTGGACTGTATTTAACACATTGGGTTTGGCAAACGTCCCCCAGCCTCTGCTTCTGCCATCACGTGACTTAGAAAAGACACGCATGCAGCTGTTTTTTTATTGTTACCAATATATGATTATTACATTTGAGCATGAAATTGTGACTCATTTTGATGTGTTGTTTTGGTGCCTGCATTTTCGCCACCCACACATCCACCCACCCACACTAATGTTGTTATGTTAGGGAGACCAAGGCCAAGTGGGGCCCCCGGGCCCTCCAGGGCCCCCAGGAACCCCAGGCCCCAGGGGACCGCCTGGGAACACCGGGAGGGATGGACCGAGGGGGTTCCCTGGCGAGCCGGTACGTACCGTCCCAGGATGTGTTTACCTTAGGGACAGCAGGTCTGATTCACTCATCGATGAGTCACACACTCACTCACGCACACACAACACACACACATGCACACACACTCACTTACACACACACACACACACACACACACACACACACACACACACACACACACACACACACTCCTCACACACACACCCTCACACAATCCATCACACAATCCATCACACACACACACACACACACACATACACTCACCAGGTGCTGCAGCGCCAGAGAGGGAGGTGACTCTCACTCGAGCCTAATGACTCACCATTAGTTACTACGATTAAACACATCCAGCCTGTCCCTCCAATCCACACACATGTCTTATCAGTGAGCCATACAGATCCCTGCCACCCAGACATATCGACCAGGCCAAGAAACCCACTGCTCCATCACTCTTGGAAGGGAACCAATGGGCAAGTTCCAATGAGCAAGTTCTACACCCAAACCCCCCCCCCCACACCCACCCCCACCCAAACTCGCCCCTCTCCTCCCCTGTCCCGTGTCTGTCAAGCACTGAACCCAAAAGGCTCCGCACACACAGCCCGGGATACCACAGATGCGACAGCTCAAAGCTGGCGTTCACATTGAGAGCAGATGTTCCAGGGTCAGCCAGGCTCAAAGGCCATTTCCTGTTGTTGTGTCCCTTAATTGTGTTTATCTAAGCTCACTGAAACCACCTCATTAGCAGCTTGAGAGGGCTGATGGCTGAGCCTGTTGCTTCTCACCAGACGCGTGGTGTTAACAGAAAAGACACTCTGACGTCGCAGAGATTTATTTACAACCCGGACTCTAGTGTCCCAGCAGGCTTTGAAGCCCATCCCATAATTCAATGCGTTGAGACCTGTCACCAAGTCTCATCATTAGACCATATGCATGCGAGTGAAGCATAGCCTGTTATACTATTTGAAGTGTCTATATGACATATCTTCCAAGGACATCAAATGCCTCTTCTGATGTGGAAGATAATGATGTAATATTTTTGTCTTAAAGAGTTTTGACTTGAGGATGTAAATCATTTGGTGGGACCTCTCATCATCGAAAAGCATATTTTCATTAAAGGACGCCTGTTTAAAGGGAGAGAGACTTTCCCTTTAAGGCTACTCAGAGTGTAGTGCTTGCTGTTTTAATGCTGGGAGAGTTTAGAGAGGCTTTGTGTTTGTGTTTTCGGGCAAACAGGCCAAAGAATTTATGACGGGAAGAGAGGGCTTAACATTTCATTCTGCTATGAAGTTGTTGTTTTTTGTCTGTTTAACTTGTGAGGTAAATTGTGCTTAACTACAAAAGAATGTGAGGCAAGGACATAGGAGCCCACAACTCAGCAGTATTTCACCGAGCAGACCCACAACCAAGCTGTATACTGACCCCTAGTGGTTATTGAAAGAAATTACTCCTCATAACTGTTCGCATTCATGTGAGGTGTTTTAAACCTTCATCTGTCTTTCACAGGGACCTCCCGGACGTGATGGCATTGAGGTGACATTTTGTGTTTTCTTTACCTCTTTACTACTCACATACAGTATATTTTATTTATTAACACTTCTATTAATATAATGTATGTAGTTAGGACAAAATAGGGGTAGAATAGAATGCTATAGAATAGATTTTAACTTAAAATTCTAACCTTTAACAGGGACCAAGAGGGCTCCCAGGCATTCAGGTCAGCAACTCAAATACACTTAATACAATAGCCACATGTAATAGTGCATGCATACATAGACACATGCGTGCAGACTCTTTCACACACTCTCTCAAGGTGACTTGAAATGTGTATGTGCTTTCAGGGTGATGACGGTGAAGATGGCGGGCCAGGGCCACAGGGACCTCCAGGAATAAAGGTACTGTTGTCTGGTCTGCTGTGACGAATATAACGAATATTTATAGTAAAATCCAGAGCATTTCTTCTGTAAGAACTGAGAAGTCTAGAGCCCCAGTATCAGTGTGTGTTCCCTGGTCACAGTACTGGTCAGTGGTCGTCATGAGTTCATGTGTTGTCTTTGTCTCCTGATGGTGATGTGCAGGGAGAACCTGGCATGTCGGGTGGTCCTGGAGAGAAGGGCATCGACGGGCTCCCAGGGATGAAGGTGAGCTACCGGCCTATCTGCCATCAGAGTATCACATAATCAGCAGGGCTCAGCATCTGGTGAGGTTTAGGAACAGAATGAGGGGATGAGGTTTAGCAACAAAAAAAAAAAACTAGAAAAGAATCTATTGCACAGAAGGTAGCCTGACGTCGTCATACTCAAATTCTAGTCAGAATATGAGTCTGATACTGCTCCATTGGGACATGATTATGGGGCGTGTTTCAACTGATACAGTGGGGAAAATGCCTTTGCGCTTAATTGGATGGTCCTAACCAATCAGAGCAACGAAATAACTTAACGTGAGCTGTAGGAAGAACACCCGAACCATCTTTCTTCTCCACAAATGCCTTAACATTGTTTTCTGGTCGTTTTTCAAAGTTATTGCGCTGTCAATATCTTGTACAACACCCGGAAGCTAAATCTAAGACAACGAAACACGTAGCAGGGTAGAAACACGTAGCAGGGTAGGCTATTCGGAAAAACTGATATTTCCCCTCCTTCCTTTTTAAAAATAATTCTGTTCATACCGATGCTAAAAACAGCTGGGGAAGGGTGTCGCAAACCCCTCAAGCAAACAGGTGGCCAATCAGAGATTTCAAAAAAACGAGGGAACGACATGTCTCAATGCAAAAACACTGTTTCCCCTTGATGAAGGTGAAACTGGAGTTTTCCCAAATATCCACTTTAGCCGGAGTTTTCAGAAATAGTCTATTTCAGTGATAAAACCTCTGTTTTCGTGTAAATAAAAGGCCAAATCGCATGGAAATTTCGCTATGTGTTAACAGCGTCTTAGAAGCCGTCTGTCTAGCTTCTAGCAACAGCGTTTTTGTTGCAAACAAAATCAACCTAAGCGTGCTCAGTGCACTGTTGCTCTGTCCATCATCGTACAAAGCCCAATTTGATTGGTCAGAACAGCTCTGGTCCGGGCCTAGTTGCTCCACAATGGAACAAGTCCAGACCAAACTTCCCCACCTCAAATGTTGTGGGCAGGGCTAAGTTCGGCTGGCATCCAGGCTACACATAAGGCACTAGACCGAAACACATTTGACACTGAAATCTATGAATCAATGAAATTCTAATAAATTAATTAGTTCATTTAAAGTGCAACTCTTTCTCTTTTTTTCTGATTACTAAATCATACGTTTGGTCCAGAATATTGAGTGAGCCCTGCTTCCAGGTTTAACAAATATCCAGATAAGCATTGCTTATGCTTTAATGGCATCTGACAGAGGATTAGCGTGTGATAGTAAGCATATGTCTGGTGTATATACATAATGTGGTGATATCTCTACAGGGGGAGAAGGGTGATTTTGGAGAGCAGGGGCCTCAAGGAATTATGGTGTGTAATACTCTCTGTGTGTGTATTTTGTGCATCGTATTTGTGTGTTTGTGTGCAGGTCTCCCTTTGTGTATGTTTTGTACATCGTATTTGTGTGTTTGTGAGTAGTTCTCCCTTTGTGTACTTTTGTATATTTTTGTACACCGTATGTATGTGTGTTTGTGTGTTAAGTACCTGGATGTTTGGCTTAACTCCATCTCTTGTCTGTGTAGGGTTTACCTGGTGAAAAAGGAGCCCCTGGTTCATCCGAGGGAATTGACCTCACTGGAGAACTCTTCCACGCTCTTAGGGTCAGTTACTATGGAAAGCTGGTATTCTGGGATGGAATTTGTATTCCGTTGTACAAACAAAGCATTCATATGCACTGCACATGTGCACTGTATGCATCTTTTGCTTTTGTGTGTTCACGTCCATTGTCTACAAATTTCATGCAAATATGTCCCTGTTTCCCTTTAGGGAGCTCCAGGGCCGCCGGGAGAACCAGGACTCAAGGCAAGACCACCCTGTCTCTACAGATATTTAGTTTGACAAGGCACGAGGCAGTACAACTGTTGTACAAATGTTTGTGGCACCACCCTTCCCTCTGCCCGTGTTTAGTTTGAATGCAGTGGGTCTGGACAGATGATTGCAAGTGATGTGGTAATGCTTGTCACATGTGTGTTTGTTTGTATCGCTCTTGCAGGGAGAAGACGGCTTCCCTGGCCTACGCGGAGCAGATGGAGCACAGGTGGAGTAATATCTGACCATATCTGACCTGCGCCCACCATGATTATCATTCAGCATGAACTTACCGAGTAGGACTTGCTAGAGACGTGTTTGAAATGTGAATGGAAATGGGCCTTCTCCTCCTCCACAGGGCCCGCAGGGCGAGAGGGGAGAGGACGGGAGGCCAGGGAACCCTGGGGAGAAAGGAGAGAGGGGGGAGATGGGGCTGTCTGGCCCGTCGGTGAGTCTGCTGATTATACACAATACATATACATTCATATGTGCATATATACATACATATATGCATACATGCTTACATACACAGAGCAACTGAAAAAGAGCAAAGTATGTTGCATACAAACTAAAACTATATGGAACATATGGAAGCAATGCAATAACCCACAAATGCACACAAATGTACCTGTCATATGTTTAGAGAGATTTTGTGTAAGGTGGCAGCATTTGAAACTGTGTGAGAGTGGGCCTGCCAGAGGACACATTGTGTTTCCTTAAAGGAGAATTCCGGCAATTTTTAAAATCATGCCCCCAAAGTGTAGCACTGTAGCTGCCTGCTCTAGCTGTTAGCTGCAGTATTTTTTTGTCATTTAGCCGACAGTACTCTGGGAAACAAAGATCTATGTGAAAAATTGCTAGAGTGTGAACCAACACAGCCTGTTTGGTCATTATAATTTGACCACCCATTTTGACCACCCATTTCATTTAAAAAAGATTTGACTTGCCATAGTATTGACATACTTGCATGACTTTGTCAGGGTATGGATGGCCAAAAAGGAGAGAAAGGAGACGCCTGGATTCAGGACAACCTGGTAAGAATAGCATGTCATCACCTGTACAGGGAAAACACACTGAATGGGAATGGTGCCATGGCTTGTTTACATACATGCTTGCCAAGCTTAAGAAGTTACATAACAATGGGAAATCAGACAGGTGTTATGGCCTTTTTAAATCTCTCTTTCTCTCTCTCTCTCTCTCTCTCTCTCTGCTATATTTAAGCAATATGGAACAAGTGAGAGTTGGGTTGGTAAAGGATATCCCCACAGCTGTGGTTTGGCAGCAGATAACCACAGCCGTAGGTGTGACCTTTACCAACACCATGACCATGAGTGTTATATTGCTTTTATATAATAGTTCCACTTGCAACTAGTGAACCGTAAAGACATCAAATTGTGTTTTTATCATTCATTTTGATTTTGGCTCGTTCCTCCTCTGCCTCTCAAAAATAGTTCTAATCAATAGTCTTGGCAGTTACTGTTGCCAAACAACGGAAACTCTGTACATATACTTTGTATACTCACTTGTCCTCACGTTACATGTTAATCTGAACACTCACCCTACTCCATTGACTCCGTCTTCTCACTCAGTAACAGTCAAATGTGACATTATGAAATCGATGCTCTCTCGTTCATGTCATACATGTCAGACGTCATTCATGTCAGACAGTTTAGTGCTAAATGTGGAGTGATTACGAGTGGGGATGTCCTAAGATATTGCCTATCATGGAAAGCCTCTCGTCCAAACAGACGCCAGTAATAAATGTAGCTTTGTTTAACTGAGGTGTACTGGTCCCCTTCTCGCTGCAGGCACAGATCATTTCACTGCCTGGACCTCCAGGGCCAGCTGGCCCCCCAGGGCCCCCGGGTCACCAGGTGAGTCTAACCAGATGCAGAGAACATCTGAACAACAAGGGTGAAGATCCTCCATTATGCCAATTTTGCGAAATGCCCCTGTCAGTGAGACATATTTTGACCTGTTGCCCTGCCTTGAAAACCAAAAAGCAACAATTTTATCACCAAAATTCTATAGCTGATTTTTTAAGTAAGGTCCCACCTTTGTTACTAGCATAGTTTTTTTAAAAACATATTTAAGCTTCTATAACACACAATGCTCTGGTCATTAAAAGCCTTAGTTGCTGAAATGGCCTTAAATTAAACCAACAAACAAACAATCTGAAGGACAAGCCATTGTAATAAAAATCTAATCTAAATGCATTTGCCTTTGAATAGTGTAGACTTTCATTTGAAGCGTGACCACTTTACAGGCACACTAACACAGGCATTGTTTTTCAGGGTCATGGAATACCTGGCCCCAAGGTAAGAATTCTTTTGACCATTACATAAGCTACTTTAGACGGGGAAAAACGTTGCCGTTAAACAACAATTTTGTGCTTTGAAAAAATATCTACATTTGTATGTATGTCAAAACACAATATAGTTTTACATGTAGCTTAATGTTCAACCCAGAGAGTATTCATAACATTCATTTTTGTGTGGAACTTTTTCATTGGATTCAAATAGTTAATCCATGCAAATTGTTTGTATGTAATAACTTCTGAATAGATCAAAACATGACTGAAAAGATTGTACCAGCTCAAAGCTCACTCCAATGTTGCTGACATAAAGGCACATAGAAAGAGAAAATCAAGCTCACCAAACCAGTACAGCACTGATACATTTCCTCAGGCCATTTTCAGAAAATCTTCATGAAACTATGCACCTAAGCTCAAATCAATTGTTCACTGACTTGTAAGCTTTCCTGAAAGAGCTTGTGTGGCTCTGAACGCTTTGTACCACATTGTACTACCCACTATTTTGTACTACCCAAAGTTGTCCATTATCCTTTACGCAGTTTTTACTTCACAAATAGATTTTAGCCACTAATATGTTCCCCCTAACCTGTCCTTAAAGTTGGAAAGCTTTACTTAAATCAACTCTGGTGGCGTAGAGCCAAAACATACAGTGTGTAACAGAGTGAGAAGTGTTGTACTACATCATGACTACAGTCCACAGTAACTCATGGCGGTAGCCTATACGAGTGTGCAGACTCGTGTGATAGTATGTGATAATGAAGTGATAATGTAGTCATGTTGTGTTAATGAGGATGTTTATTTGGTGTGATGTGTGAAGTTGGACTTTGTGCACTCAGGGGGAGCCGGGCGAGGCGGTGAGAGGAGAGAAGGGAGAGGTGGGAGAGCAGGGGGCCCCCGGCCCAAGAGTGAGTCCCCAACAGCACTGCACACGTCCATGCCTCACCAGCCACTAGACACAGATGGGCCTCAGCTCAGACAGAATCATGTATAGAATAGAATAGAATAGGATAAAATAGAATAGAATAGGATATGATAGAATAGAATAGAATAGAATAGAATAGAATAGGATAGAATAGAATAGAATATCTGAATTGTCATTACACAAGTACTGTAGCCTCTGTAAATAATGCCATGGAGGACAGTAAATAGATGTAAATAAAAATAAAGGAATATGATTAATAGCAATAAATTAACAAAAGGTGTAGCCCAAAACAGTCTCACTGGCAAAACACTGGTTGTGTCCATCCCCTATCCTGTGCTTCTTTTGAAGATTTGCCTTGTGATGATTTTGTTTTGAAATGACGTGTAACTCTCTCTCCCATGCCCAGGGCGCTCCTGGTTCACCAGGTGCTGATGGATTAGTCGGACTTCCAGGTTCCAAAGGAGAAAAAGTTAGTACCTTTTCCATCCATTTGTGTCTGTCTCTGTGGAAGTGTACACATCTTAATATGTGACCTTGAATGATTCTTGTCCTGGTAAGAATCAGCGACGTGACTTGAATATTTAATGCACTTTTATGTGAATGTAAAGCTATTAATAATCAGACTCTCATCTGGTCGGAAACATTGTTTCATTATTATTCTCTTCTTACATGTGTCTGGCCACAGGGCAAACAAGGCCTGCCTGGATTAGATGTGAGTATTGGATTCCATTTGTGGGGGAGTGGAGTCATGCTTAAGATTGGTTGCATTTAGTGTGATAAATGGATCTTTTCTGGGCTGTGATTGGTCCTGAGAGTGTGTTTGATGTGCAGGGTTTCCCAGGGCTCATGGGGGAGAAAGGGGACACGGGAGGCAGAGGAGAGAAGGTTGGTGCTGCACCTATTACACTCAGTAACCAGCCAGCCAGCTGGAGAAATGCGCCCAGTCATGTGCTCAAATCAAGGAGTCATGGGGTTATGGAGGTTATGATCAAATGTTCATCACTCTCTCTCTCTTTCTCTCTTTGTCTCTCTCTCTCTATGTCTTTCTTTCTCTTTCACTCTCTCTCTCTAGCTGCTTTCAGACATATCCTCTGCAGTATATGTGGAGCTTTGTCAAACGGAGGTCTGATAGATAAGATGCTAACATGATGACATTATGCGATCATATGTGTGAACAACACCTATGATCGCACATTAACAGAATCTCTGTGTGGTTCAACAGGTTGAACGTGGTTGAACATGCACATGAACAGAATCTCTGCATGTTCTTTGCTTCGTTCAGACACAAGCTCATTTACATAATGTCCGTCGTAAATACTAGGAGGGTTGTAGTGTAACAGTCGGCTAAGTTTAGAATTCCAAATGGCCAGTTATGTTGTTCAGATATACGGCTCAACCGCTCATCCACAGAACATGCAGACTTACACGTAGGTCTGACAACAGCTTATCTCTTTCATTCTCTTTCTCTCTCTCTCCCTTTCACTCTCTCTCTCTCTCTCTTTCTTTCCCTTTCACTCTATCTAGCCTCTCTCTCAAACATTTAACTAACATAACAACCAGTGACAACGTATTGAACAGCATTACTAAAGTGGTCATTTTGACCAAATTCCATACTAACAAACCAATTAAACTGCAAATAGTTTTTTGTCAACCTAGGGCACTCAAATTAGACACTGCTTATCGTACCAAGCGATCACACTAGACTAGCCAAACACACTGAACTTTTCCGATCAAAGGTTCTTGAGCATGGTACGGATTGTCTAGTGTGAGTACACCCTTGAAGAGGAAGAGGAAGAGGAAGAGGCGTGTCTCACCTCTCTTCTCCGTCCCACAGGGTGACCGTGGCCCAGGGGGGAAGAAGGGCCTGAAAGGTCAGAAAGGCGAGCAGGGTCCTCCTGGATTGGACCAGCCCTGCCCTGTGGTACGTCACCAACTCATCTCATATGTATAGAAAGTGGAACTCTAAAGTGGACTGCTTGTTTAATGCTGTAGACGCAGTAACATCCTACCTACTAGGGGCTCCATGTCTTTACTCTAAGCTGTGAAACATGAGGCTTCATGATAGATAATTTTTTTTACTCAACTTTAGAAGGATTACACTTTTACAGATTCTTTATACCCATGAAAGTTATATGAGTGTTCCGTGTATGGTAGTGTGGAGATGTGGTACGTGAGTGTGGAAAGATTCAGACAGACATGAACATAACAGAGAACTGAATGAATTTCAATGGCAGGCTGCCAGCGTGTTAAAAGGACATGGCGGGAAAGCAGGGCTGCTCCCTGACGCCCCCTGCCCCCTGGTACAGTATACTGTGTGTTCTGTGTCTATGTGTCTCCCACGACCCCCTCATCATCATTCAGCTAACCCGCAGGCAGTGGTTACTGTACTAGGTGGAAATTTAAAATAAATACCTCACCAGTCTCAACATACTGGGACCAGGAAAGGAGTTTGACTTGTGTGTTTGTTTAGGTGGATGACGTCAATAAATAATCAATGATGCAACTCGATCAGGGATTCTGAACATTCGTATGATTGCCACTTAGTCAGTACATGCATGATGGCCTAAAACTGAAAGCGGGATAACAGGAAGCAGGAAACCCCCTATTACTACCTCCCTTCTCAGCTCACTGCCTTTAAAGGCGTTTTCGAAGAGTAGAATTATGCATTTCCTGATTACCACAATGACCACTGCCGGTGGGGCCTGTGAGTATGGCTTGTGTTGTGATGTCTCTTATTGTGGCTCAGGGTAACCAGGCTCTCTTTTGTAGCATTTCAGTCAAGTAGCCTTGACTGTCAGTGCATGGTACCAGTACTTAACCTGCATATGTTGTTTAACCCAGCCTGGTTACTCTCTGTGATTTCTTTCATTCATGACAGATGATCACACCTTATGATATTGCACTCCATCTAGAACCATTGCCCCTAAACACACTCAAATCAGAGTTGGACACATTCTAAATATGTGTGGAGATGTATTGCCTGTGTGCGCATGGTGATCAATTTGTTTGAGTTTTTTTTTTTTGGTCTGTGTTTTTTTTTACCCTGTGTTTTTGTGTGTATGAAAAATGACTCCTTGTGTGGTTGTGATTGTGATGGAATGACCTCATAATGTTTGTGTTCAGTGCCCCCCCTTCTCATTAAGGGTGCAGATTGCAGATTGCAAATCAGTGCAGTGATTGCCTGCCTCTTTGCGTTTGCCTGCGGTGGTCCTCTCCTGTCCCTCAGTATGGTCAGAGCTTTGGATGGCATGCAATAACTACACCTATTCTATTTCTGCCAACAGGGTCGAGATGGGCTGCCCATACCAGGATGTTGGAACAAGGTCTGTATTCTCTGTCCTTCTGTCTCAGCATTCTTAGACTCAAATTTCTACACGGTTCATAAATACTGTTATTATGTGATATTGACGTTTCTCTCTTTTTTACTCTCTTGCAGTGATCGTTGACTTGGAAGCATGGGATTTGTACATATCGATATATATTTTGCAGCTAACACACTTTTTGCCCTTTTTAACATTTTCTATTTAATATATGGAGGATTTATATAGGATCTGTCTATTTTTTTTTGGTGTTTTGTTTTTATATAAACTATGGCACTATGGTTTGAATATTTGAATGAAGGATGATTCTATGGCATTATAGCATGATGCTTTGTAACAGACACCTGAATGGAAACGTATGGGAGACTAGTAAATGACAGCGCTCATAGGATGGACAGAGAATGCTGCTACACCTCTTGAGGGAAGGATATGAGGTCAAAAAATAACAAACACGACGTCATATGATTATTGGAATAGGATGTACATTCTGTTACTTACCATATGCAACATACACACCAATAGCATGACCCTCTTTATCAGCAGAATATATGATGTTCTGGATCCAAGACAGCCACGGCCTACATTTTGTCTACCAGGCTTTCTGCAAATGGTTTGAATTCACGTTAAAGTGACCTCAACTCTCAGGAATTCTATCTTTTCACATTAATCATATCAACAAAAAACTCTGCAAAGCAATATAATTAGAACAGAAAACACCAAACAGGTAAACTAAGATAATGCAGTGGTGAGGTATGAAGTTGTATTTTTGTTTGTTTTGTACTTTTTAAATAATGTGTGTTCTGAAAACTGCTTAGCTATGGAATCTTAACGAAAGCCAGTTTGAATATTAAGATACTTTGTTATTACCTGATCAGTTTAAGATCTTAATGGTTGTTGATGTAATGTGCACATAGCTGGTTGTAAATAACATGTCTATAGTTAGAATTATTGAGGACATTTCAGTGTCTTAAGTATGTGTGTCTTTTCAGTATCATTTGTGTATATTTCTTTAAAATACCCGTTGTATTAAACAAACATTTTGTTAATTATATCTGTTACAAGTTCTGTGCATCAAATGGACATGATCGTTCAATCCACACACATCATATTTTATGGACACTGTGTAATATTTACTACACTTTTGATGCAGTACTGCACCTGTGCCTGCCATGTTGTAGAATACACCCATCTTTCCTGGGAGATACATAGTTTTTTTTATCTTTTCCAGTTGCTGTTGACGATACTGTAAAGGGATTTTCATGGAGTAAATCTAAAATACCAAATTTTTCAGGAAACCGAGATAATAAAAAAGTTCAGATAAACATTGTTTGTTAAGTGAATTATGTACATGTTATCTGTTTGCAAAAGAAATAACTAGATTTGTGTCAGAACCCCAAACTCAGGAGTGAATTGCCAATGGAGGTTAGCCGTTATGACTATCTGTGGCTCTGTTTGTCAGACAGGCTGCATGCAGGATGTTGCACATCTGTGTAACCTGACCCTACTCAAGTCTGGTCTGATTGTGATGTGGTAGTCAGGGGTGCTGTTAGAAATGGTGGGCCCTATGACAGAATGTAACAAAGGACCTTCCCAATAATGGCAACTTTGGTCATGAGGGCAATATTGGTCAAGTTCTATGTGGGGAAAGCAATGTGCATTCTATTGGGAGAATTCAGACTGTGTCCACCGGGTAGAGCATTGGCCACTGCAGGCCACCAACCTATAAAGAAAGCAGATAAGGTCGTAAGCCAGAGACAGGATGTTTGAGATACAATATACTGGAGAGGTATCAGAGAGCTTTGAAAGTGGATAATAATTCCTTTGAGGCTGATCTTGTCACAGTAACATGTTGTTTTGGCAACTGTTCTGCTAGAATCTAAAGATAGGGGATATTGATATACCCATAGGTGGGCTGGGTTTTTGGAGTTTTGCCATTGCCTTTCCACTGCCCTAAGTTTAGCCCATTCTCGGATAACATCAGAAAGATACAGGTTTGTGCCGAATCAGATGGTGTACGTGGTTCTGGTTGTTGGGAAACGGAGACGGTACAGGCAAGAGGTGAGAGTTGTGTTAAGCCTCTCTTGCATCATTAAGACTAGCATCATTAGCAAGCAAGGATCATTCTACTGGTATTAGTACAACAGTGGACGCTGAGGAAGAGAAACAAGTTCACATTAGAGACCCCGAGGTGAAGGAATAACCATAGTGGCCGGGAGGAAATCTGGTAAGTGCAAAGTGGTGTGGGCAGTGGTAACCTTTTGATTGGATACAACTCATGACCACTATTGTAATCAATTGAATAACTTAACCACAGACAAATCATTGTACATTTTCTGCAATGTGATGTAGGAGCTCATTGCTTATGCATGTACAATTCAGACAGAATTATAGCCTATACCTTGTAAACGCTCTGACAGCGGAGAAGCTGACCTGGATATGTTTAGCTGTGGCCAACATACATTTGTGGTTCAACAACCTGATGTAAATGCAATAGAGCAGATATAAATAGCTTGGTGGAGCTCCACTCCAGCAGGAACACCTCTGGCGTGTGTGTGTGTGTGCGTGTTTGTATATATGTGACCAGAGACATTCCCCCTCAACAACACTTGAAAGGCACTTCTTGCTGCCTATAAAGTCCTATGTCCACAGTATAGGCCTAACTGCATTGGCTATTGGCATTATGGTACAGCCATGAATGTCCCTGAAATGTCCATAACAGACCAAAATGAATAGATCACATTTTTTTTTAGTTTTGTATTTAGTCTGAACCACTAACATAAGTGTCAGTAGATTGTCATAAATTACAGAAAATTAGTTTCTGAGTGCTACTTATAATCTAATAAGACTCTGCATTACCCAGATGGCCCACTTATCATAAAAACAAAGGCCAACACCTTTCAGTGTCACACCTACACTTGGATCAGGCAGTTAATCTAAATAACAGACACATGGGTGGGAACAGGGGGAAAGCCATCAAGCCCTGTTCAGAGAAAGGAACACAAAAACTTCATTATCATAGAGACAGTATTCATTTGCATCAGTTCATTTATAATGTGGGCAGCAAACTGTTGTCTTGGTGCTGCCCTACCTAACTGTGCACACGGTCTGTAGTTGTTCATTATAAGTGATGCAAATGTATATGCAATCTGATTACTTTCCCATGAGAGAAGAAGTTTGAACAATGAGGACATTTGAAGATCTTTTAAAAATGTGCTTCCAATCAACTTCACTGCTGTTGTAAAAGCACATTCACTTACCACCTAAACCCTTGCTCTCAGGGTGAGAATGTGGACAGCAGTCTGACAAACCCTTCTCAGCTGTGCATTTTCAGACTGCAATCATAATCATAACCAGATTATCAATCCATATAAGAGGCTATTTATCAGAGGTTTTAGACTTCTGCTATTCATGGTCCAAGTATCCCATGCAATACCTTCTAATCAAATGTTTTGTTAAGGTAAGTTGTGCGATGGCCTGTGTGAAAGTCTTTTCATTTCAGCAAGCTATAAGTTAGATTTGGTATAGTCTTCCTCAATTATTCATTTGCAGTTTGTTTGTCATATAGCAGCCTATGAGCAGGCTTACTGCTAATGCATCTACAAATAAAGGCATATGGACATTTGGTAGATGATCTTTGGAGCAAGCCACAGCCTGCCTTAGCATCAACACAGGCTGCATGTGAGAAGCCCTGGAGGTCCTGTGTTTATATGTCTGTTTGGTTAGCTAGTAGCCTCAGCTATTTAATAGATTGTCATACTGAATTAAAATACATTTTGAGGAGAATTCTGGCATACATGACAAATGACTGCTTACTTCCTATCCTTACTTACCCAGGACTATGAGAAGACCACCTCCTACACCCCTATTCAGTGTAAAGGCACAACACATTTAAATGACTACATCTCTGAATGGGCTACTTAGGAAATAGCAAGATAGTGGACTTTTGACAAATGGCATCAGCAAATGTATGAGCAGAGATGTAAAGTAACTAAGTATACATACGTACTATGAACGGGGAGTATCTGCATTTTACTTGAGTTTTTATTTTTCTTCCTACTTTTACTTTTACTTCACTACATTTCGTAAATTAAATGTATACTTTTACTCTACTACATTAGCAGCATAAAGTAGAAAGTAGGCTAAAATAATGTGCAAATGAAAATAAAAGCCACAGCTTCCATTCAGAATGTTAGATATTTGCAACAAAGATATTCTGACCTGATGTCATCACAGGACACAGCAATGAATGGAGACATAGTGACAGAGTTAAGGCCTAGCAAATATAGCATATAGATATAGCACACAAAGGCCTAGATCATGCTGTTGTAAGGAGCTGAATTAAATTAAAATTCTAACTGCTTGCTTTTCATTAATAGCACTTTTTTTTAGGCTTTCAAAGTGTGAACTGTGGTGTAGCTGCCTTTCTAAACATGTTGAATAAATTTCATTATAGGCTTATAAAAGGAAGCAGCAGTGAAAAATTAATGGCAGCCATACCTTTTGTTCAGGCTCTGAAGTAATTGTGTATGAAGTGTAAGCACCAAGTTTTAAGGTGAACCTAATAGCCTATCTAAAGTTCTGACTGCTTTCTTTTTCATTAAAAGCATAGCTATGGGAGGGCTTTGTCACCCCACCTGGCCTCGAAAGCTTTTACAACTACTTTGTACTTTTACTTTCAGTTTAAGTTTGTTGAGCTTATGTCACTGAAAGTTGACAAGTTGTGTTGCCCCACTTATGGATCAGGCTTCAAGCATGCAACAAAAGGCCTATTTTATCTGTTTCCCAAATTTGTATCAGTGCAAGAAAGAGATTGAATGTGTACATTTCTAGTAGCCATGCGCTATAGGCTAACCAACAAACATGGAGACGAGTTAAGATGCTGAATGATCTCTCTATCCCTTACTACTATTCCCATGTGTTTGGAACTTTAGTTTCTTTCAGTTGCACAAAAAGGATTTTCATCACACACTGCTGCTTTAACTTTCTCAAGCCTAAAGCCAAAACTATTGAGGCCATATTGTTTATTTCCAATTCGGTTCTGATGAATGGACCAACTTCCAAAAATAAAAGGTAAAAAACATACTGTTTGCATTACAAATGTTTCCAATACATATTTGTATCCTGGTAGGCTAAGCTATATTAACAGATCTCACAATTAGGTGGGCTATTCGGCAGTAGGCCTACTATAAATTGAATAGCAATAACATGGGAGGTTATGCCCTGTTAACAGTGTGAAGAAACAGCCGGTACAGACTGTTTACTGGGTAGCCTACAATAGGCTATTTTAGGTAATGTTATGTGTTTGCAAAGAAGAAGAAAACAGATTGATTGAAAAAGACTTCAGAATTTCAAACCAATAATTTCATTATCACATCATGTTTAAAAAATGTTACTATTATATGCTGAGTTGCATACATTGTGAAGGTGGAGTGAAAAGTTATGGTCGTATGTAGGCTTACTTAGACAGGGGCACTTATTCCTCTGGAACATTTCGTTCCAGACCAGTATGAGAATACGTCAGAGGGGCGGGAACCTTTTGTATGACCGACCAATTGAAAAGCACTATTATCACCACGGCCGCTCAGATACCAAATCAAGTTTTGTGTTATTGAGGGGGCACTTTATTCCGGTTAGATATCCATGCTGCCACGAGTTGGCGGTGCAGGGGAGAGTCCATTTTAACGAGATTGCTCCGGCTGAATTAGTCCACAGAGTAAGCCATTATTTAGTTATTTGTTTGTTTATGTGCATTATATGTTACTGTCGATGATCGGTGTGATCGGTTCTGTTTATCCAGCAGAATTCTGTTGTGTGCATGGAAAAATAGTCAAGGAGTTAGGTAGCTAATGTTATGTTTTATTCGGGGATTTGCTGCCTAGCAAGCTAACGTTAGCCGACATGCTAGTACATTTGTGAAACGATGGTAATATTGTGTTTGTTTAGAATGTATTAGCTCGTGTAACCCCGCAATATCAAGTAATTTGTTAATTGCTTTATATTTTTATTGGTAGTACGGTTTGCAGAAAACGCAATGCAGCGAACCTGGGCGATTCCGTTTTTGGTAGCGCTATGAAGGCTAGGTTGTAACAATGCCGCGTTAGCTACGCTAACTAGCTAGTTTGGTCATTTACGTTTTTCATCAGTTGTAATCCTCACTAGAGTTAACTTGTTAACTTTCGGAAGTGCTACAATGTAGTTTCACTTTGCAATAGTTACTATTTAAGCCTGGCGGATGGGTAGTTACATTTATGGGCTTGCTTTAATGAATGGACTTTGAGCAATCTTCAACATTAAGCATCCGTCTGGAGATCCACCCATCTTCTTTTTGCTTTGGCGGCCGGCTAGCTAACGCGGAGCATTAGCCTACGTAGCTAACTTAGCATGTATCTACTTAGCCAACATTAGCCGATACTTATTGTGTTTTACATTTCAGACGATCGCACAAGATCATGATGTCAGAAACCGAACAGCAATTTATGGAGACATCCGAAAATGGCAACGAAGTGGAAGAACATTTCAATAGCGAAGAACCCGTGGAACAGCTAGAGGAGGAAGAAGAAACGGCTATCGAAAAGGTAGAAGACGCAGCAGAAGACGCCGCAGAAGAGGCAGAGGTAGCGTTAGAAGCAGAGCCCGAGGGAGACGCAGAAGGAGACGCAGACGCAGAAGATTCTCAGAATGGAACATCAGAAGGCGGGCAGATTGACGCTAGCAAAGGCGAAGAAGACGCGGGGTGAGTATAAACAAAAAAAAAAAGAGTGCAATTAATTTATTTGGTGTTTAATGCGTTTGGGCATTGCTGAAAGGGCGCTTTTGTTCATTCGGCTTTTGTTGGCGCCATGTGTCCTCGTATGGGGGATGGGCACGGGCTAGCTGGCAGGCGGCGACATTAGCACATAGTGTAACAAGCTGCAGAGGCTTGTACACTAAGGTTGTACAGGCTGCATTAAATTATATTTGTATGTGTAACAAGTGTAAGTCTGTTGGCCACATGTCCTTGTTGACATTTGCAAAAACAATAATGTATCTTTTGTGAATAACATACATCTGTACATATAACAAAGGTCACTTACTTGCATGGGTTATAAGCATGTAGTAATGTGCTTTGCCAGTAGGTTATTTGGTCATTGATTTTCTTTATATTTTATGACTCACTCCTACAGTAAAATGTTTGTTGGAGGACTCAGTTGGGACACCAGCAAGAAAGATCTGAAAGATTACTTCTCAAAATTTGGAGAGGTCACTGATTGTACGATCAAAATGGACTCAAATACAGGGCGTTCAAGAGGATTTGGTTTTGTTCTCTTCAAAGAAGCAGCCAGTGTTGAAAAGGTAATGGCATCAACTGGATTTTGGTGGTATTACATTGTATTCCTTAAAAGTTGGGTGTATTTCTAACAATACATATGGTTTCCATTGTAGGTGTTGCAACAAAAGGAGCATAGGTTAGATGGACGACAGATTGACCCCAAGAAAGCCATGGCGATGAAGAAGGAGCCGGTAAAGAAGATATTTGTTGGTGGCCTTAACCCTGAGACAGAAGAGGAAAAGATTAAAGAGTATTTTGGGACCTTTGGAGAGGTTTGTTTTCCATCCTTGCTGTGCTGTCTGTTTTGTAAGTGTCGGTCCAGCAAGAACTCTGTCAAACCGTTCTTCTTCCCCTATTTGATGTCCTCAGATTGAAACCGTTGAATTGCCACTGGATCCCAAGTCGGAGAAAAGGAGGGGGTTTGTCTTTATCACATACAAAGATGAGTCTCCTGTCAAAAAGGTCCTGGAAAAGAAGTTTCATCATGTTAATGGAAGCAAGGTAAGGAAAAAAAACGTACTTCTGTTTACAACTGTTTCTGTTTAAATACTATCTTAATGGTTATTTCCTGTAGGGAAATTGAAAAATGGCAAAGGCCCCATGTCTGTGTGACCCAGGATCTGTGCGACCCATGATCTTTTCAGTCTCTTAATTTTCTGTGTGATTATGGCTGGTTGAGCAATATCAGTACCATCAGGGCGGTCCCTGTGTTGGTCAACAAATTACAAAACCCTGATGGAATGAATGGACGACACTGTATGGCAAGGCTGATTTCATTGCTTGCCGCTGCAATCTTTTGTACCCTTTTATACATTGTGAGTCATTATGACCAAATTAGCCAGTGCAAACTTGATTTAGCAACAAAGATGTGTACAACTAGGGAGGTGACTTAACAAGATTTCCTCAATATGTAATTGTCCATGTCTGACTTGTTAAACATGTGTTAAAAAGTGGGTGAGGAAAGTTTGACTAGAACTAGCTTAACTGTTACAGAAAGTGGTATTTAAAGATGCCCAAAAGAATCCGTGCAAGTAATTATGTCACTGTGAGATGAGGTGTCATTTGATAGATTTTTTTTTTCCACCTTGTAAAGTATGACTTACAGAACTCATGTTTTACTATGAGTAAAATGAGCTCTCTGAATTGTGCCTAATAATATGAAGAGATGGTATAACCCGTTGACTTGCAAACAGTGAACATTTATTGTAAATGCAGCCTTTGGTAACTTTTTGCATTAAGACTATTTATCCATTTTATTATTACTTTGTATGAACTGTATCACTATGCAGACATTGAGCACACAGACTTGGCAAAGCTGTGAACATAGTGGATGAGGTTTCCCGATTCTGTTTCAGTGTGAAGTAAAAGTGGCCCAGCCTAAAGAGGTCTATCAGCAGCAGCAGTTCGGTAGCCGTGGGGGTGGCTATGGAGGAGGAAGAGGAGGAAGGGGGCGTGGTGGTGAGTGAAGTCACTTCATATTGTTAACATCTACCAAAGCCTCCACAAAGGCTCTTAAAACTCTCAGAAGGTTTAGATCAAAAGTGTTGACTATTTTGAATGTTTTATATTGTGGTCCAGCATCAAATTTTATCTGAGGAGTGTCGGAGGAGCTTTTCTCATTATAACACTTTACAATTTGGATGTGGAGGCAACAAGCTCTCTCATAGTAACACTCCAGAGTATTCAGAAAATAGCAACTAGTGTAGTTTCTTTTCAGTCATTCTCTAAAAGAAGTATTTTGACATGGTTGTGCAAAGTCAGTGCTTGCAGCAGTATGTGTAGTACCCGTGTTTGTGCTGAGATAAAAAGCAAAACATTCCTAAGTATCTAATGTTTACACAGCACTTGTATACTTGACATTTTGCTGTTAAAAGGAGAGGGGCTTTGGCCTGCTAGTTAATGTTGAGTCTGCTTGTGTTTTGACACATTTTTAGGACAAAACCAGAACTGGAACCAGGGCTACAATAACTACTGGAACCCTAGTGGTTATGGCAACCAGGGCTACGGTTACGGCAGTCAACAGGGCTACGGCGGCTATGGACCTTATGGCCAGTATGACTATTCATCTGGTTACTATGGCTACGGAGGCTATGGCTACAGTAAGTGGATGGGCCCCTCCCCCCTTCATGTGCTTACCTGATCACGATGTTTAACTTGTCTCTGCACAGAGAGCACTCAGTCCTCTTTCTCTCATCCTCCAGACCAGGGCAATACAAACTATGGGAAAAGTCCAAGACGTGGAGGCCACCAGAGTAGCTACAAGCCATACTGATCACATGTAGTGCAGGTATGCATTTTTTTAGATTTTAGATCATCTCCTCATACATCCTAGCTGTTTCGTTCCTTTTTTTGTGGTAGACACTCTCGTTGCCGTGGTTTCCCCACGGCATCAGTCTCCCATTTGAATTTGGATGCAAGAACTGTGGTGTTAACTGTCATCAGTTTATTTCCATAAGAGGAGGGCTGGGTTAACTACTGCAAGAACCAATTTTGACGAAACCAATCCAGTTTTGTGCAATTTTGCATCAGTTTCATGTTGCCTAATAAAGGTCAACACGATATATAACTACACTACTTGGTCAATAAGGGTTGAGGTTGTGGTGGACCCTGCACAAATGGGTTTTTCTTACGTGGGAGAAGGGACCTGCTTGCTGTTTTCATGCTTTGAGCCTTGTTCTTCTTGCCTTCTTTTGCTTAGTTCAATCTAACAAGCCTCATTGGTATCTTTAATGCTTTTGTGGTTCTTTTCACGCATGCTCCTTACACCTCCTCCGTTTCCTAGTAAATGTGATTTTTCTGTCCATGTTGGGATGTGTTTTTTTTGTACCTGCTTAAGGACCACAGTGGCACCTCCTCTCCTCTCTTTTCTCTCCCCAGGACCTAAATGATCATGTGACGGCAGGAGGCCTGCAGTGCAAGCAGCATGGATGGAGTGGAGGGGTGACGGGGACCTGACTTTTACCTTACAGATGAACAGACTCACACCTCATTTGTACAGACAGACAGACAATTGGGGAAGCAAATGTCACTTCTCCTCTTTTTTTTTGTTCACATTTCCAATGATGGAAGTGTTATTTTTACTGTACTTTTTGGTACCTCTATGAATTTAATGTATGTTTTTTTTTTTTCCTTTTTTTTTCGTTTGTATTTTTCATGTCCTGGATTTACAGTCGAGATTGAGATCCGTCAACGTTTTTAGAAAAAAAAAAAAAAAAATAAAACTTTTGACATTTATCTAGGTTTCCTTTTTCCCTGGTGCTGTGAGGTGCATGGCTGAGTGCTTTAGCGAAGAAACTGTTGAGTTTTTGTCATGGAAAAGGGATTTTGAGTTAACATTAATATAAGTAATATGTGAACGGGGGGGCATCCTAAGTGGAAAACAAAGAGTAATTGGATTGCAGTACTATATTTGACATAAGTTGACTTAAGTTTCTAATTGTTTTTGATCCTGCTTTATGTGGCTTTGATAAATAGTGCAATTGAAGTTTCTTCTCTGCTCTAAAGAGTGGGCTGCTGCCCAACTGGAATTTTCTTTTAGTGTCAAGTTAGAAATAAACATTTGA
The DNA here is from genome assembly GCF_017589495.1 of Alosa alosa. NCBI lineage: Eukaryota > Metazoa > Chordata > Actinopteri > Clupeiformes > Clupeidae > Alosa > Alosa alosa. The sequence goes on along the minus strand of NC_063190.1, from coordinate 31,097,411 downwards.
TTATAATACGTTTTGAATCTTTGTAGTCTTTTTCTGGCTAATATTAATGGCATAAGTGACTTGCCCACAGTTACAGCGCTGGTTATGTACTGTTGTGGTCTGGTTTGATGTTTGTTCTTGCACATTTGTTTTTGTAATGTGGTAAATGTTACTGGTACATGTTAACTGTCTGGTAAATGTTAGTTTGTGTTAACGGTATGTGTTGAGTTACAACCTTGCGAGTAATCCCAAGAAGCATTATAGAAAGGTCTTGTGCGCGTTTCAGGAAATGACCATACACCTCCAGATTCACCTTAGTATTGACCCCCCTTATGTCCTTATTTCAGTGCATGTTTTTACTGACCTCTTTAGGCATCATTGACCAATGTTTTTTTTTTTTCTGTTTCACCAGGGACAAAAATGTCATTGTTTTAAAAAATGCACTTACTGACTTAAACACACAAATAGATGTATTGCAAAATGTCAACATATCAAGAATGTTTTTAGTATTCCACAATCTTGTATAGTACGCAGGTGTTACCAACACATTTTTAAGAACACACACAATGTGATTGCATACATGTAGCTGGCAGTCATTTTGGTGTTTCACATTGACTGTCTTTGAAGTGAAAACTGTGGTTCATTACTTTTGGCCTTTAATGTATGTGGTGTGTTGCGAGACAAAGACTAAGTTGGCTGGGTCACTTTTAAAATGACTTGCACTCCTGTGTTGTGACAGAGAAGGGCTTAAATGACTTGATAAACTCAGTTTGAGGGCAGTGTATTGGTCATGGCTGTCCAGGCCTAGTTGAGCTGCAGAATGGAGTATGAATGAACACTGACTGGTGGCTCTTTGCCAAGTAATGATAAGACCACTGTTATAGGGGCCAGCCAACTGTGAAATTCCCTGAATAGAAATCATCACTTTATGAGGAGGTACTAGCGGGTATGCCCTTAACAATTATGCTACTTAAAAAGGAGGGCATTTCATTAAAAAAAAAAAAAGACTGTCTTCAAGTAATCGCTGTGCTCCATTTGTGGCCTGACACTCCACTTAGCCGCTGCCTTGTCTTGTTAATCAGTAAGGAGGGCTCCTCAGGAGTGCCATGAGTCAACGCAGAGTGTGACGGGTGTGTCTGTGTGGGGGAGGAGGAGAGGTCAGTGCATGTTCACACACATAAAATAATGGTGGTTACCAGGTCAGTCAAAAATAGTTTTGTGGAATCTATTTGAGAATGCTATACCGCTTAGATGAGCAGGAATATCTGATTGCAGAAACAAGGGAGATGAATTTTGTTTGGTTTTCTCCAGATGCCTAGCTCACTGATAAAAGCTGCTTTTGAAATGTTGATTCATCATCTCCTGCATGTTGTTCACATCAACCATGTATGGTGCATCAAATTCATATGGTTAAGATGTGCTGGAGGATGTGCACTTTGTTGACTTTTAGGTTCTTGTCTTTTTTCCAAACAGAACCCCAAAGTGACACTCCTCAGAGGCCTTGTGATGTTTCAAATGGCAATTTGTCCCCATCATTGTCAGCATCATGAAGGTAGCTGCTGTCTCGAGCAATTTTACATCTGTGGAATGAAAGAGCTTCTGATGGACGTAGCAGTCAGGTCAACAGCTCCTGCCTTCGCTCCAAGTCAACAAGAAGAAACAAAAAAGAAATGTATCTCTGAGCCGAACTAAAGGTGTGTTATTATCTTTTTTGTAAAAACTATTTGCACATTAATCATTATTTGGTGCAAGTGAAGGCACTGAACAATGAACATGCAATTAACTGTCCTTGGTGGAAAACAGCTAAATATGTTTTTCGGTTTGGTTGGCACTTTTACAAAGTTACAGTCGTATTAACAAAGTTTTTTGATCATCTATTGGCTTCTGGGAGATTTGGCTTTTAAGTTATTGCAACAGGTGATGTATCTAAACTTTATATATAAACTATATGTTGCCAAAATACTAACAGTGCCACCAGAGCAGGGAGGTCTCTTTCTGCCTTCAAAAAACTCTTGAAGACCCAACTCTTCCAAGGATATCTCCTCTCTTCTAGCGTTTCTGACAACCTGACACACCTGATGTGCACTTACCAGGCACTTCCCCCTCCATCTTCTACCACTTTCCTCTCCTACCACACTTTGACTAGTGCTTATAATGTCTGCACTCGTACTGAGCAGGTATACTCTTTATTATCAATTTAATAGTTAATAGTTTAGAACAGATTGGTTGATGGAACACGGTGAGGTGTGTGAGGGCAGAAGCTGGTGTGTGTGTATCCGGTGTAAGCTGATGCACTAATGGATTTAGTTCTCTCTCTTTCTCTATTTCCCTCTGTGCTTTGTCTCCTCTATACCCTCCTTGCTCTAGCATCAGTATTGCTCTGTCTTTTTCCTCTGCCTGCAACAACAGGTCAATCTGCTTAGACATATCCAATGTAGCATGGCATGTAAAACATCCACCATAGAAAATTAATGGCAGGGGCAACTATACAGTGTCAGATATTATGCTTGTTAGACATTAGTTCTGTATCAGAACATAAAGGGCTTGTAATTAAAAGCTTTACCTAATCTAAAAATATTTTATTGTTATGATGGGGGAAAAAAGTCTCGGATTTCCAAGCAGAAGATCTCTCTCTCTCTCTCTCTCTCTCTCTCTCTCTCTCTCTCTTCCCTCCTCTTTCCCATTCTTGTGAATAAAGGTCTTTGTTAAAAATCAAAGGCCTCTTTTGGTGTGTGTGTGTGTGTGTGTGTGTGTGTCTGTGCTGAGCAAAGATATTGGCATGGCAACAAGTACAACCTTTAACCACTGCTCTTTCATTCTTACCCTCAAAACATGAATGAGGGAGAAGGATCCTATGCATGTGCGTCTGTATGTGTACGCATGAATGAGGGAGAAGGATCCTATGCATATGTGCGTCTGTATGTGTACGCATGAATGAGGGAGAAGGATCCTATGCATGTGCGTCTGTATGTGCGCATGAATGAGGGAGAAGGATCCTATGCATGCATGTGTGTCTGTATGTGTACGCATGAATGAGGGAGAAGGATCCTATGCATGCATGCCTGTATGTATAATGCATGAATGAGGGAGAAGGATCCTATGCATGCATGTGCGTCTGTATGTGTACGCATGAATGAGGGAGAAGGATCCTATGCATGTGCGTCTGTATGTGTACGCATGAATGAGGGAGAAGGATCCTATGCATGTGCGTCTGTATGTGTACGCCTATATGTGGTGCCCTTGTAGTTAATGTATATAGTTTTGTGCCCTTGTAGAGAATATGAGGATGAGTGTGGCTTCAGAACACACATGTTGTGCCAAATCTGAGCATTTTGTGAAATGTATGTACAGTACATGTATACAACCCCAATTCCAAAAAAAGTTGGGACGTTTTGGAAAATGCAAATAGAAGGAAATAATCTGCAAATCTCCTAAACCCATATTCAACTGCAAAAAGGACATAGACAACATATCAAATGTTGAAAATGACAAATTGATTATTTAATGGAACATATAAGCTCATTTTAAATTTGATGCCAGGAACAGGTCTCAGAAAAGTTGGGACAGGACCAACAAAAGGCTGGAAAAGTTGTGTAGCGTTAAAAGAAAACAAGAGGGACATTTCCTAACTAATTAGGTTAACTGGCATTGTGTAAAAAGAGCATCCCAGAAAGGCAGAGTCTCTCAGAAGTAAAGATGGGGAGGTATTCATCACTCTGTGTAAACCTGTGAGGGCAAATAATGAAACAATATAAGAATAATGTTCCTTAATGTGAAATTGCGCAAAAACAAGGGACAGGGCTGAAAAACAATATTGGTTGACCGTGGTCTTTTGGTCATCAGATGGCGCTGCATTATAACCAGACCTGTTCCTAAAGAAAATCATTGTCTGAGCTTAGGAAAATGTCCAATATCCATTGTCTATGAGTTGTATGCTCCATCCATAAATGCTAGTGTAAGCTCTACTATGCAAAGAAGAAACTATATTTAGACATGATACAGAAATGCTGCCGTCTTATCTGGGCCCAAGGTAATTTAAGATGGACTGAGGTAAAGTGGAAAAGGGTCCTGTGGTTAGACCAATCAAAATGTGTCATTCTTTTTGGAAATCATGGAGTCTGTATCCTCTGGGCTAAAGAGGAGAAGGACTATCCAATTTGTTATAGTGCACAGTTCAAACTCCAGCCTCTATAATGGCATGGAGGTGCATTAGTGCCTATGGCATGGGCATCTTGCACTTCTGGCAAGGTACAATAAATTCTGAATGATGTACACAGGTTTTGAGCAACATATATTGTCATCCAGATGATGCCATTTTTGGGGAAGACCTTGAATATTTCAGGAAAAATATAGCAAACTTTATTCTGCACATAGTGTAGAAGTGTGGCTCCACAAAGTGCCCGTCTGCAGTCCAGACCTGCCACACTGGGTGCATCATGAAATGAGAAACACGGTTAAGACGACCCCAGACTGAAGAGCAACTGAAAGTCTATATCAGGCCAAGATGGGACAACATTTCCTTCACAAAACTGTAGCACGTGGTTATTTTTGTTAAATGAAGAGGTGGAGCAACACAATGGCAAACATGCTCCTGTCCCAACTTTTTTGAGAGGTGTCGCTGGCATCAAATTCAATCAATTTTCCTCAAAACAATACAATACAACAGTTTTAACAACTGACATGTTGTCTTTGAACTATTCTCAATTAATTATAGGGGTAACATGATTTGTAAATCATAGCATTCTGTTTTTATTCACCTTTTACACAGTGTCCCAACTTATTTGGAATCGTTTGGGGTTGCATTACATTAATACACAGGATTAGATGTTAAAATCCCTTGTGCCAAAATCCAAGGTAAAAACACATTCAGAAGCCCCTGCTCAAGTTTAACTTTAAAAAGTACACTACCCACCAATCCGCCAACAAATGGTCACAAGCACAATACAAATGGCCCATCCAACAGCAGTAGCCTATATAGTATGCGGCATGTCATTGGGGTTATCACATAAGCAGGAATATGAGCTGCATTGTAGCAGAGGAAATTATTAAATGGGGCAACATTTCTTTTGATGAATTTATTTCTAATGCATGTTGACCTGGCATTGTTGTTACTTTTAAGAAATCCACACAGATAAATTAATCATATATCACATATCACAATCCATTAGAAATATATGCATAATTAAATGGTTCTATTATACAATACTAAACACCACACAATTCATAGTTAATAATGTTAAAATAAAGATTATAAACTATAGGATGAAGTATTAACTATATAGCATGTGATTTTGTTATTTAGCCTAGCCTCAATAATTGAAATTGAATAGTCAAAATATAATATAATAGTCTCAGTTCTACAAAATAAAATTCATGAACACCACAAACTGTACCCTCCAAATTTAACACATGCTGAATCAACAGATCCTTAAACGAGTTAACAAATACGGAATAGTGTAATTTTTATAAAGCTAAAAGAGTTGACCAGCAATTGAGTGTACTATGGGGACCTAATTGGACATGAGACCTATGGTGTCCTGTCCTCTGAAACAGCTGCCTCTTACTGTTCCATCTGATCCTTAAACGAAAAGTAGTAGGAATAGTGTAATTTTTATAAAGCTAAAAGAGTTGCCCAGCAATTGAGTGCACTATGGGGACCTAATTGGACATGAGACCTATGGTGTCCTGTCCTCTGAAACAGGTGCCTCTTACTGTTCCATCTGATCCTTAAACGAGTAGTAGGAATAGTGTAATTTTTATAAAGCTAAAAGAGTTGACCAGCAATTGAGTGCACTATGGGGACCTAATTGGACATGAGACCTATGGTGTCCTGTCCTCTGAAACAGGTGCCTCTTACTGTTCCATCTGATCCTTAAACGAGTAGTAGGAATAGTGTAATTTTTATAAAGCTAAAAGAGTTGACCAGCAATTGAGTGCACTATGGGGACCTAATTGGACATGAGACCTATGGTGTCCTGTCCTCTGAAACAGCTGCCTCTTACTGTTCCATCTGGAAACCGAGGCAGTGGCAACACCAAGCTGTTGAATCTAGAAGGTTCCTGGCCCCCTCCACGGATATCTGGAACAAGTGTTAGATGGTAGGTCAATACAAACCAGTCCAGTCCCGTCTGTGTAGACCTGTGTAGTGGTGGACGCTGACATCAAAGAAAACTGCCACAGCAGATAGCAGCTGAAGTGTTTCCAGAAATATCACTTTCCATTTGAATATTTATATAGGAGACTGGGAGATAAATGTCATCAAGGGCCATATATGCTGAACAAGTCTACATGTGTTGGGCATGTTGCAGTTTACTTGGATTTAGTATGTAATAAGTTAACCGTCACCACATAAATCTGGAACACCGCCTGTGCATACCATTATCTCCACAGCCACGGTAAGTTCACAACTGGACTGTCTGACTGATTCGGGTGAGGAGGATTGTCCCCTGTAGACCTCTGGATGTGTGGAGGTGAAGAGTGATGCTCGTGAGGCTGCATTGATGTCTGCCCTTAGACCCATCCTGGACCCCACGGGGGGCTGAAGGAGCATCTGTTTCTCTTAGTATTTTCTGCTCCCTGTAATGGCGGCTCCCTGCTAGGTCTAGCCTCCAGGTGTTTTGAGTTTGGAGTTCTAGGTCATGGGTTGTGCTCAGTTTCTGCCACATGATTTGGTGTGGGTTGCATGCATGCATGCCTGACACTGGGAATCCAGGCCATGTGCCAATGTACAAATTCTCTCTCAGAGCAGCTTGAATGACTAGAGTGACCAGTAGCATTGATTATATTATTTTTCAGTCATACCAGTCAGTGAATATATGGATATATTAATCCATCAGTGTATTAATTAAAGATCTTTTTTATTCTGTTATCCAGAATTACTTTTGAAATGGAACATTTTAATGGCTTGACATAAAACTAACATAAATCTGTGGCATGATTTTTATGTAATATGATTTAAGAGCACCAAAATCCCTTATAGATTGTAAATAATAGATGGATTTATAAAGATGCTGATACTTTTAAATACCAAAAGCACTATACCATCACATATGATTTCATATACTTACATACACTGTACATATTCTGTGCTGTAGACTAGTATTTTTAGAAATATTTTTGACTAGGCCCTCCTGTAAGGTTAACAGGCTGCCACTAGAGGGCAACAGAGAGCTTTCATTGAACACAGAGACAGGAACTGAGTCAGTCTGTCTGCAGTGCCTGTCCCTCCAGTCTCAGCCTCTACCATTACTCACCATCTTTGTTAGTCAGACACCTTCATGTAACACTATGGCCTCAGCTCAACCAATCATTCACTGCTGCTGGTGTTTTCTATTTCTGTGTAATGGCCTCCCTCTCCTCCTAGGCTTGAAAGATCTCATGTAATTCAGTGAGAAGAGAGCACAATTGCAGAGGCGAACCCTGTCACAGTAGTATAACAATGAGCTGTAGGCTTAAAGTGTTAGTACAGGATCCTGATCCTACGGTGGACCCTCAGCTTGGACCTCACTCTCTCTCTCCCTGTTCTCTTTTTTCAGTGTATGTTTTGTGGCCTGAAATAATGTCAATTTTTGAAGTCAGGAGCCTTTGGCTGCTCTTGATGTACGCAGTGAACCATCCAAGTTTTAAAGCCAGCTCTTGAAAAAAGTAACAAAACAAAAAGCACAATTAGGGCTGCCTTGAAGTCACAGTTCAGTGTTACTTGAACTCCACAATACAATCTTACTGGGGTGTGTACAAATGTACCAACCGTAAGCCTTCAGGCCCTGTAAGGACTACTGAATACATCTGTAGGCAAATCACCCCCAGTCCTTGTCTCCCTTCTACTCATCCTCCAGCTCCAGCTTTCTTCTCCACCTCATCCTTTTCTTTTAATCCCCTTCTCTCTCTCTCTCTCTCTCTCTCTCTCTCTCTCGCTGCTCGAGGCTGAATGCACTTGACGTGTTGCAGCTGTGCTCAGCAGAGCAAGGCGATGTCCCCGCCCGCCTCCCCTTGTCAGAGTCCACTTCCCACGCACTCACCCCTCCACCCCGTTCACCTCACAGTTATCAGCCCTTCCACAGAGCATTAATCACTGTCTTTTGGAGGAGGGCTCGGCGTCGGCGGCAGCGGCAAAAGCCGCACAGCGCTGTGCCACGACCGAGCCGAGCCAGAGTCAGTCATGCGTTCAGAGGTCCGCCCGAGCCACTAAAGGAGCTGTTTTTGTCTGTCTGGAGGTGACTAGCACACAGAGGGAATGAGAGTCTGAAACGGTGGAGATAGATGTGGGGCCCCCTCCATTATGCTCTTCAGCAAGAACTCCAATTAGCACAACGTGACCCGGTATTGTGCGCGAGTGGAGGAGTTGAATGCACTGAAGGCTTGTGATGACTCACCTGCTGCATTTGAAAATGGACGGTCACTAGCCCAACCACAGACCTCTTTTCAATAGGGAGTGATTAAAAAAAAAAAAAATTCTCTCACATGCTCAGGCTTTTGGTAAAAAACATGTCCTTCATAAGCCTTATAATTTTACTGCACTTCTGCCTTTCTCTTTCAGAAACTCTCCACATCAATGTTTTTTTTTTCTTTTCTTAGTTGCGAAATGATCTCTAATTTGTTGTCCCTGAGTGATAACACTCGTGCCTGATGAGATTGTGTTCACAGCTTTGTCTGTGGTGCTCCTTGCCTTAGTCCCTCAGCAGTCATACAGCATCCATTCTTGGAGACTGCGAAGAGCCACTTTCCCGTTGAAAAGGGCCTGTTGTCATGGCAACTGTGTACCGATGGAAGTCATGACAAAGGGAAAGCGCATGTCGGCCAGCCAGCAGGTCTGACACAGTCACAGGCAGCTGTTGAGAGGGAAAGGAAGCGAGCGAGTGAATGCATGGCTCCGGTGACCCAGTGCAGAGGGTTGACGCCAAAATCCTTTGCCGTGTGACGAGAGCGTTATGAAGATGCGGCGGTGGCGGTGACGGTGGCGGTGACGGCACTCTCGGCGCTGTTGCTGAAGTGGAACTAGTGGCTCTCATGTGCTCAGCGTGTGAGGCGAGGAGTGGGTTGGGTTGGGTGGGGGGGCTTGAGACCGGGGACAAGGGTGGGGATAAGTGCCACCACAGTCGGTGTTGGGGTGTTGAGGGGGTTGGGGGTAGAAGGGTGGGATTGGCTTACGATAGTACTGCTAAACTCCTGCAGAGCTGCCTATGAAATGTATGGGCTCTCTCTTACATAAAGGCTCGACGGATGTGTAGGCGGCTTACATAAGGGCCGTGGCATAGCGCTCCATTGCCATGCTCCTCACTCACTGACAAATCACAGTTTCCCCCTCATTAAAAACCCTCCTCTCTCTCTCTCTCTCCCTCCCTCCCTCCTTTTCTCTCGTTCTCTCTATGCCCCTCTCTTCTTTCCCACAGTGCATTCCTGCCTTCACCACTTCTCTCCCTTCTCCATATCCCTCTCTCCCTCTGCTCCTTCGCACCACAGTGTTGATTAGCGTTACCAGGGTGATTCTCCTGCATCAGCACTGAAATATCTCCATGCCGACAGCACTGCGTCTCACTCACCCCCACCCCCTCCACCATCACTATTGCCACGTCCCTTTGACCGACTTCCCAAATGACTCTGCTCACTCCACCACTGAAGGAGTCCTTCAGACTAATCCTAATCTGTGGGCCCCTCCTGCTTTGCCTATTTACTGTCATTTCTGCCGCTCGATATCCATGTCCTCTCAGACAGTGCCATGAAGGAGACCAATGGCAGATAAGCCACTGAGACTCTGGCGATTAGCGCACTGATCCAGCGGTCCGCCGCGGCCCTGATCCTGCCTCTGGCCTACCGTTTGCTCCTCCGGTGAAGTCCCTGTGGCCCTCGGGGGGGGGTGGGGAGGGACGCTCGGGGTAAACGAGGCGAATCATACAGCTGTTCCCAGGCCGCTCCGGTGGGAGTAGTGTATGGAATCTTGGACGCAGTTCTCCCGAGGGTGACCGCTTTGTCTCCGGTGGGACTCCACTTCCATTCCCCAAAGGTAGCCGTGGCAACTCTGTCATCACTGTGCTCGCTGTTAATGTTTATGTTTTTCATGTTGCCACGTGTGAGCGATCACACATGTTCCCAAGCGAGTGTTCCCGCATGTGCACATGTGTTGCTGTGTCCTTGGTATGTGATATGATATGCTATAGGCGCTGCTCAGCTTGTGTTGGTTTTTCAAAGCCTTCAAGAAAAGGCAATTTGCATGCATCTTTCCCTGATGTACAATGTCAAAACATATCGAGTCCCTGCCTCGAGGCACTAATCTTATTTTTCAACAGAGAAGCTCACAGTCTATTATTATAAATTATTCTCGACTGCGCACCGCAGAAGAATATCTTTACACACTATGTAACAAAAGTTATTATTCATGGTTGGTTGCGTCGAGTGAGAAATACTAAAAAAATAGATTTAGTAGATAGTGCTCTGAAGAGAGTTGTGGAAAGTTTGTGAAGAGGACTTGGGCTTGCTCTGTATCAGTGCCCATCAGACATGCTCTGGCCTCATGCAAGCCTTTAAAGTCCTCATCTCCCTACTCAGCTGTTTAGCATCCTAGCATCAGTACAGGGCTGATTGTTCTGTGGGTAGACACAACATCCTCTCTCTCCCTCTCTCTCTCTCCACTAACAACCTGGGGGCAAGCAGGCGCCTCATCAGCAGAGAGATAGAGAGATAGAGAGTGAGAGAGTGTGTGTGGAAACACTCCTGTCTGTTTCTTCCCCTGAAGGTCACAAGCACCCGTTTCTCTTAAGGATCAAAGGCTTGGCTCTCTCTCTCTCTCTCTCTCCCCCTCCCTCTCTCTCTCTCCCCCTCTCTCCCCTCTCTCTCTCTCTCTCTCTCACTCTCTCTCTCACTCTTCTTTTTTGTGGAGTTGCAATAAACATATACAGAGATGCAGGATGAAGCCCATTGCAGAGAGGGCAGAGAAGAGAGATGGTACATGTGTGTGAATATGTATGCTATCAGGTGTTTGAGGTGTGTGTGTGTGTGTGTGTGTGTGTGTGTGTGTGTGTGGGGGGGGGGGGCTGAGGTATGATATTAATACTGGCAGCCAGTTAAAAGAGAAAGAAAGAGAACAAAAGAAAAAAAGAGACACTCCACTCCATCAAGGGTCAGGAGAGGACAGGTGTTTCTCTAGGAGCTCGCTGCCTCCCTCCGATAGCCGGGGCCAGATTTAGGGGCTGGATGCGGTGTGCTGCTGACACAAGGTGGGTGGTAACCTACTTATCTGTCATGGAGGTGGCTGGTGTGAGGAGATTGTGGCAGAAGTGCTTCCTGGGTAACCTACGGCTTTGTCACAGTACACAATCCGCTGCTTTTGATTCGGGGGATCATTCATGTCAGATATAAAGGAAAATATTACAATGCTGTGGGTTTCGTCAGTATTTTTAGACTTACAGCTACACATTGTTGTCTATGAAAGGGAGCAGATCCAGGCAAAATACACCTCCACCAGCCAACATATGTCAAGAAAAACAATTGTAATACCGCTGCTGTTAAATATTTGGGTTAGAGATAATTGTATGTATATATAAATATGTTTTGTATAATAAAGTGTGTGTGCACACACACACACACAAACACACACACACACACACACACACACACACACACACACACACACACACACACACAAATGAGAATAAAAGACATAAGCTTAAAGAAACCTGGAGGAGTTTCAGAGCCAGAGGTGTTATGGCATCATTGGCGACAGCTGAGGGCTGGGCATGTTTGTGCCGCCCTGCTCAGTTATTTAGGCCACTGCGTAGAGCGTAGAGAGCCTTGTCTTGATGACTTGACTCACTTCAAAGGCCCAGACCCCATTCCAACTGACACTCCTGCCAAGATCGGTCAGTTTGTCTTTATGAGAAATAGATGCAAGACAAGCATACCAATGTCACCATCTGTCTCTGCATATTTCCTCTATCTCTCCCTCATGTGGTCTGGCTCTCTCACCCTTTCACTACATGTACTATTATACTATATAATAACCCGCAACATTTGGAAAATGTTTTTAAAAAAGAAACCAGAAATGGAGAACATTCCTGAGGGGCTGACAAAGGCTAACTGTCTTACGGAGAGATTTTCCACCAATCATGGTGAGCTATTCCCACTGTAACCCACTGGCCATTACTGCTACAAGCTCCTGTTTCGCGACTCATTAGACAAGCCCTCATTAATCCCGGCTTCCATACTAAGCGGTCTAATCAGAGCCCCTCACCCTCTCGCCTGTGCATTTGATGGGATGACATTCGAAAGCCATGGCAAGATGAAGTAACTGGGGATCCTGGCTGACATCTATACGTTCAAACGCAAGCACAGGCAGTGAGCCAATAGTGACTGGCTTTTGAAATGGTAAGGCTATTCACATTCAGCGTTTTTTTTATAAATGAGGTTTATCATAAAATCACACATAAGCTTATATACTTAAGGATTTAAAGACCAAATCCAGAACAATAACAACCTACATATCTTGTTCTTGGCAAAGGTAGGAGGAAGCTTCACAAAATAATTAAATAATTTAATGAATCTATTGATTAATTAAATTAATCTATCTAATTAAGTTATTGATCTGAAATAGAAAACACCAAATCATATGTTTACTCTTGGAATGTTCCTTCACTGAATACCCTTCAACACACAACAATTTCTTTCAGGTAAATATGAATCGCATACTGTCATTTCCTGTGTATTAGCCACATTGTGTATAAACCGCAGGAGAGTGTTTTATGCAAGTTAAAAAAACAAAACCATATTAATACCATATTAACTGCCCCCGTGTATTAACCTCATAGCTGAAGAAATGTTGAAAAATCGGTGTATAAACTGCAACTACGGTATGATCTATGTGGTGCCCAACACTTCCTTTAGTGCTACTGAGTGTTCCACATTGATTATTATAGTTGCTGAGTCATATGTATCAGTAACATTACAGCAGGTAGGTGTCAGTGTTCTGGGCTTCAAGCTCAATTAAAATCGAACAACTCCACCTGATGCACAGGGAGGAAACCAGGAAGTGAGCATGGTTGGAGCGTACCTAATGCACCGAGGGAGGGAGACAAGCCTCCTCTGGTCTGTATGTGTTGACGCTCCTTCTTACACTTCACTCCATGATTCCTTTTATTTGTTTTTTTTGTCTTAGCATATATTATTTAGTTATACATTTATCTACATGTAACACTATGAAATGAGTCATCAATGTGCATGCGTATGTATAAGGTTGATTACTACAGGGCAGGTCAAGCACAATGAGCACACTGATTTGCATGACATTCTCATAGTGACTTTCCCATCTACTTCCTGTCCCTTTTTAGGTGCCTTGTTGTTTAGCAAATGGCAAAAGTAAATCCATTGTCGAAGTAACCTTTGTAACCTCCCATACATACAGACAATGGACACAGTTGCCCCCTCCCATACAGACAGTGGCGGGAGGGGGCACTCCTCCCATATGAATAAATCTCTACTCATCCACAGAGTTGGTGCCTTAGGCAATTAGCTACAATAGCTATACAAACCACACAGCTGGCACAGCAGCGGAAAATGAAAGATTTTGATGCGGATTTTTAACACATTTACCCAGATTTGAAGGAAAGTTGCTCTGTACGAGGTGGAACGATGTAGGCTTGCGCCCCCTAGTGGGTGGAATTGTGCTGGTGTCTCTCTTCTTAATTGCGCCTCACCTATGTGCTCCCACAGCAGCAGCGCTGGATATTTGATGTGGATTATTAGAGGAGGCAGATCTGCCAGCGACAGTGATGAAGGAGAGGGAGGGGGCGCAGTTGGCCTCCCCCTCTGCTCCAGCTGCGGTGGATAGGGAAGGGGGTCGATGACGGTGGTCCTGGGGCCCTGACAGGGGGTCGGTGGTCCTGGGGCCCTGAGAGGGGGGGGGGGTCGGTGACGGTGGTCCTGGGGCCCTGAGAGGCGGGGGGGCGTGGAAAGGAGAGTGGGATGGGGGTGGTGATCATTAGGACAAATCACAGAGTCCACACATACAAATCTATCATTTCTGCGGCGCCAAAGGTGGGAAAAGACCACCCACGGCTCCCGTTTACAGCGTCCTTCGGATTTTGAAAATAAGTATCGATAACACAATGCATGATTGGTGGACACAGACAAATTGACTGGTGATGCTGAGCGTGTAGGTGTGCTTTCATTTTTACCCAGCATGATCCATGCTCAACTTCAGACGCATGTGAAAGAGCAGCAATGCATTGATCATGTCAGATGCCTCAGGTGGGGACCAAATAGCGGGACATTCTCTCACAGATGATAGCGGCCTTCCCAGTTCCCTCCTGTCTTGCAGACTGGGCAGTCGGTTCTCTTGGTGTCTTATTTATTCAGTCACAGTGCATTGTGGGTAATTGAAATAGTATGCAACTTTGCGTTTAGGATAAAAGAAACATGAGAGAGAGAGGGAGAGGACAAAATAATAAATGACATTTTCAGACTGTCAGAAAGCATGAGCCTTTGTCTGGCCAGATGAGAGGTCAGCAGGTCGGTGCTGATGGAAGCCCATTCTTCCTTTGTGTCATTGTGATCTCGAGTGAAAAATGGACCTGACTGCACTGGCACTGAAACTCCAGTATCAGAAAGAAGAAGATAAAAAAACAGAGAGAAAGATGCATCGGACAAAACACTATGGGTAAATATGCCAATATTCTTGACAGCTTATGTGATGTATCTAGGCACATATCAGAAGTGGTAAAGAGGACTGAATGATTTAGTGATATGAACTGATTGTGAGACTATTAAGGATCCATTTCACAGCATCTGAGAAATCAGTACATTTTCCAGGGGAGATAGGGTGGAAATAGAATCCATATATATTGTGTCAGTATCAGTTCAAACTAAAGTCAGCAATCTGTCTCCACTTTTTTGCCAAATCAGTCAGACCAAATGAGTTTTGGGCCTGTGCGCTTCATTCCCCATAGCAGCATGAGTAAAGACATTTCTTTGAGGATGGCTGCTTTATATCCGGCGCCAGTTCAACTCGAGAGCCTCCGGGGATCCAGATTTTATACACAAAGCTATCAGCTGTGCCGAGCAGCAACGAAACAAAAAAGAAAAGCTCCCCGGTCAGCTGTCCTTCACACACCCACTGCCATTGGTCAACAAAACATCCTCAACCTGGAGAGATGGAACTGCCCCCTGAGAGGTACTGGACTGGCTAGGAAAAGGAAAAAAAAGAACACAACTCTCGGAGACTGAGTCTGTGTCGGTGTGTGTGTGGCATCCATCTTGTGGGTCTGTTTAATTAAGCCACATGGCTCCGAGGCTTCCATCTCAGAGATCAGGGCTTTAACACCCCGACTCAACCACAGATGATGACAACGTGCCATCCCTGGAGGGCTTAATCTATTAAATGGGTCCTCATGTTACTCCACTTCTGTTAATTAGACATGATGGAGCATTAATTACATAATGTGAGCTGGGTTCATCTGACTGCCACACATGTCTATATAGGTCATTAAAACAATGACAGTGACCCCTTCAGATGGACGGTGCAACACCGTGGTCTCGTTCTGGAGTAGAGGCCCCGTCCACTGGAGTAGGAACTTCTGCTGGCCATACTGACAGTTGTTAGAAACTGTTACATCCTCCCAGGAGTTCCCTCACACACACACAGGGCATCTGCAAATTAAAAAAAAGAGTAAACTTAAAAGGGATGGGTTTGAGGATATGTTGCGCAGGCAAAAGACCCTTTTCAGATGGTTGTGTTCTGAAAATCTGCATATGTTCTCCAATCCACTTGAAGCGGCCTCCAATGGTGACACAGCAGATGGAGCTTCAAGAGAGAGAGAGAGTCTGAGAAAAAGTGCTGTCGAGAGGTGGATTTTTACTTCAGTCCCGTCCATATTGGTGTGAGTGGAAACATGAGGGGTTCCTCTGGGAATAGAGGCTATCCAAACCACTAAGAACCTCTTGAAGTTCCATTAGCAAAATAGTAGTTCCCCCTCTTTTGTCGCAATGGGAAAATGTGGCCAGATTGCCACATAGTAGATGTGTGAACTCATCCTCATCTGTGGGCAAATTGAGCTCTTAGAGGTGGCTGCAGGCACAGCAGGCTAAATAGAGCAAGCAACTTCTCACTGACAGTTTTGGAAGTGCCACTTTTTGTCACTGTGTTAAAGGAGACAAACTTGACAATCCCATAACGTTTGTCTATTGACATCTGGACACGGCTAGAAAGCAGTTTCATTTTTTTCCACTCCCTTATTAGGTAATATTTAAAATAGGTCTTCAAGGTGTTCAAGAGCTTACAATTATTAAATCAGTAAAATCCTTTGCTCACAAACATATATTAGAATGCCCTTGAGAAACACATACCAGTGTAAACAAATGAAATGTTTGTAATTCTGCAGTATTGCTCATGGCCAAGACAAGGTAAAGCTAGTCTCCTAACACTGAGCCCCTCCTCTGCCTTATATATTGTGTTTCTGCTTGGCGTGACATATCGGCCAAAAGGTAAGCACACAGCCATAAGAGGAAGAGAAAAAGAAACACACAGAAACAAAATGAGGGCGCTCAAAATATCATCCTCCTCTTCTGAGTCTTCATTCACAGGCTGCACACGCATGGCCTCCAGCTGTTCAGATGGCCATGTGTTGTGGGAGAGCCATGTCTTCTGCACTGCCTCAGCGCTCGGCCGACAAATGTGTCCCTCATTAGAGGCTGCTTTAAGACTCCTGACAGTAGGGGCCTCTGAACGCCCACACGACTGCCGCTAAATAATATGTGACAGCCAACATGAGTGGAGAGTTGCTCTGACTGTTTCTCTTGCTGAAAAATGTGTTAATGCATCGACACAGGCAGGGCCTTACAAACATATATCACATCCTTTGTTATTCTGCTAATGTTATCCAATCAAATAATCGCACCTCTCTGCTGTGCAGACCTAATACTCAACTGTAACAATGTGTCCATAATTTTTTCCATGAATATTTCAGTGTTGAGGATTCTGTAAATACCTAAAAAAAAAATTGTTTTTCTGCTTCTGGATTTGGATGAGTTGAAGAGCATTAAATGGAAGGTCCTGGGTTGCCCTGTGGCTTATGTGCTTCAATTACTGGATCCAGCAGAGCCTGACCTGCAGATTACATGCAACATAGTGGGGAGTGGGAGGGGGTAGGTAAAAGGTAAAAGGTTCTGGTAATTTGGTTCAGGTAATTTGCATGAAGCAATTTGCAGGAAAGTTTTGCAAACCTCATCTTCCCGTGGGGCTTAGCTGTGCCGCTATGCTAACTTAGCAGGTGTCACCATGTCAATATGGATAGAAATGAGCAGCAAACAGCCAAATCTCCAAATCTTACATTCTTGCGACAACACTCCTGAATATGTCTCTGTCAGATTTACATGCATGTTTAAACACATTTGTATACACCGTGCTCCAAATTATTATGCAAATTGGATTTAAGTGTCAAAAACATTTCTTTTTTTGTTTTTCAATTAAAGGTGCTCTAAGCGATGCCACACGTTTTTTAGGCTAAAACATTTTATGTCACTTACTGCAAATATCACCTAACCAACTGCTAGCTGTCTGTGTCCTGAATACCCTGTAAAAAATGTGATCTCTGTGAACAGCCCAGGCTCCAAAAACGGCAACAAAAACAACCTGGGCAAACCTAGCCCATAAAAACATAACAAACTGTTCCAGCAAATCACAGACGAGATGCGCGTTTAAAAGAGTTTCAATTGCACGGGAGCAGCACGGGAGGGAGGGGGAGGAAGTAGCGAGCTAGCTCTCTGTTTTGTTTGAAAGTCAACAGAAGTGACGTTACCTAGCATCGCTTAGAGTACCTTTAAACTTATGGATGGTATTGCGTCTCAGGGCTCTTTGGGTCATTGAAATCAATCTCAGACACCTGTGATAATTAGTTTGCCAGGTGAGCCCAATCAAAGGAAAACTACTTAAGAAGGATGTTCCACATTATTAAGCATGCCACAGGTTTCAAGCAATATGGGAAAGAAATTGTGCACGACCTTGGACAAGGTATGAAAACATTGGATATTTCCCAAAAACTTATGCGTGATCATCGTACTGTGAAGAAATGTGTCGCTGATTCAGAGCACCGGCAGACAAAGGCATCATTAGGAAGGTTTCTGCCAGACAAATTCATAGGATTAAGAGAGCAGCTGCTAAATGCCATTGCAAAGCAGCAAACAGATATTTGAATCCGCTGGTGCCTCTGGAGTCCCGTGAACCTCAAGGTGTAGGATCCTCAAGAAGTTTACAAGTATGCATAAACCTACTATTCGGCCACCCCTAAACAATGCTCACAAGCAGAAACGGTTGCAGTGGGCTCAGGAATACATGAAGACTAATTTTCAAACAGTTTTGTTTACGGATGAGTGCCGTGCAACCCTAGATGGTCCAGATGGATGGTTGGTGAATGGCCACCATGTCCCAACAAGGCTGAGACGTCAGCAAGGAGGTGGCAGAGTCATGTTTTGGGCTGGAATCATGGGGAGAGAGCTGGTAGGCCCCTTTAGGGTCCCTGATGGTGTGAAAATGACCGCGGCAAAGTATGTAGAGTCTCTGACTGACCACTTTCTTCCCTGGTACAAAAAGAAGAACTGTGCCTTCCGTAGCAAAATCATCTTTATGCATGACAATGCACCATCTCATGCTGCAAAGAATACCTCTGGGTTTGGGCATAAAAGGAGAAACTCATGGTGTGGCCCCATCTTCCTCTGACCTCAACCCTATTGAGAACCTTTGGAGCATCATCAAGCAAAAGATCTATGAGGGTGGGAGGCAGTTAACATCCAAGCAGCAGCTCTGGGAGGCTATTCTGACATTCTGGCAGCTCTGGGAGGCTGTTCTGCAAAGACATTAAAGCAGAAACTCTCCAAGAACTCACAAGTTCAATTGATGCAAAAATTGTGAAGGTGACTGAAGGGGTCCTATGTTAACATGTAACTTGGCCTGTTAAGATGTTTTTGATTGAAATAATGGTAACACTTTACTTGACAGTATCGACATAAGAGTGACATGACACTGTCATGACACATGAACCCTAGCCCTAACCCTAATCCTAACCTATAACTCTAATCCTAACCCTTACCCTAACCCTAACTCTAACCCTAATCCTAGCCCTAACTTGTTATGACAAAAACCGAATGTCACTTAATAACAGAAGCGTTATGTCAACGTTTATGACTTGTTTATGACACATTCATGACAGTGTCATGTCACTCTTATGTCGATACTGTCAAGTAAAGTGTAGCCGAAATAACTTTAATAACCATTTTTAGTTCTTTACAACCTATAAAATGTCTTGAAACTCTGTTGTGCATAATAATTTGGAACAGTGCATTTTGAGTTTTTTATTTTTGAAAAAAATACTGTTATCATTGGGAGGTTTGTTCAATAAAATTCGAAATATAGCTACTCTAACGGTTGATGACTTGAAAATTATACTGACTGTCATTTGCATAAACTATTTAGGAAAATTGGATAATTTGGAACGCAGTGTAACTTTACAACAGATTCTGACAATGGCATTGTCCAGTTCTTCTGCCATCTTGTTTGTCCCCTTATTTCCTTTAGTTTGTGTTCCTGTCTGTCCATCTGACACTTGTCACGGGCATTTCCCCTTGCGTCAACTCCGTCCAGCAAATTGACTCTAAACGCTTTCATTTGCACCAAGACCACCATTAAAGTGTGAAAAAAAGTATTTTATCCCAGTGATTTTCCCTGTCACTTACTCCATATGTTTTAGCCATGCTAGATAAATCACTCTGACAGGCAAACAGCAGTTTGGGTAGCCCTGGGGGCACATCATGTTGACTCCTGCTGAATGCCACACTTTGAGAAACTCATTACAATAAGCACGGTTTGAGCGCCAAGGCATTCCCATATGTTGAAGGGCTTTTAATACATACGGCACACTTACAGAAAAAAAAGGCAGGCAGGGTCCGCTTGGTCTATTTGTATCCAGTTGTGGCCTCTGTAGAATAGTGTGTGTGTGTGTGTGTGTGTTTCTGACTATGACAAAATGAGGATGACGGGGATGGGGGAGTGTTGGCACGGCAGTAACTGTCACCTGCCGTGGGGGGAGTGCTTAAGAATCCTGTGGTTTTGGTGAGGGGAAACAAATTATATAGAGATGAGAGGCAGGAACATGGCAGCACATAAGGCTCTCTATAATCTACTTATTTATGGTATGGATCAGAGGCTTTACTATGCATGCAAAGAGTAACAACTCCACCAAGCCATGACTTTCTTCCTCCTTTACTCTCTATCTCTCTCTCTCCCCTCCCTCTCTCTCTCCTCCCTCCCTCCCTCCCTCCCTCTCTCTCTCTCTCTCTCTCTCTCTCTCCTTTTCCCCTTTCCTCCTTTTTCCTATCCCTTTCATTCGTTGCTTCCAGTTGTAGGGTCGTATTTTATTTATAAATTCCACCCTAAAGATAGGAAATAATTGTTGTGTTGTATACTGTGTGATTCACTCTAAATGTCACCTGCCGTCTTTCATGTCTGTCTTTACGATGAGTGATGTGAAGGTTTCTATCATCCCCCTTGCCAAAACTCAAAATGGGGAATTCTGTTGGTCAGGTCATATTCTGTTCAACCACACAGAAATTGTTAGTCTGATTTCAGAACAAGGCAAAAATGACATCCCAAATCTCTCTCCGCCACGTGGAGTAGCTTCTATAGGGAGGTGATTTGGTCTCCCTTGTGTCCAAGAAGCACTGATATGCAATAATAGACAGCGGATCTGTTGCCGAAGCACAGATGTTTTGCCAGCCAAACCCATTTGTCTGTTTGTCTAGTTGCCCGTCAGCTATGGTCTCAGTGAGCACACACACACACACTCTCCCTCTGTCACTTGGTCTTCCTCTGCGTGTGTGCACTTAGTGGATATGTGAGTGTGCACTCGGCTCATGTGTGTTGTTACACTTAGACGGAGACATGCAAATAAGCACACACAAAATGAAAGCATGCACAGATGCCACATTCTCTGGCCCTACAGATGGGCTTGCCCAAGCTCTGACAGAAACATCTGCTTCTCTGTAGGATTGCTTTCGGAAATATTTGGAATGAGATCAACCTCTTTAAGTTAATATGGAACAATTTTACCAGATGATTCAACTCTTACTCCAATTTTCAGTTTGCTTAAATCTGGTAAACCCTAAACTCTACTCTGTGATGTCATTTTGAAAGCTGTACAGCACATACATAATGTTTCGGATTCCTGAAAGTCATTATTGATACATAATTCACACCCATATACAAATTCACCACAATTCAAAAAATGTCTTGCTGTGGCAAATATTTGCAAAATATTCAAATAGACTACTGTATCTGGTTTTAATGTATTTTCTCACACCCTTGAAATGGTTAGCTTTTATATGTCTAGAATCAATATTCCTGTTTACTCAACCCTATTTCATTTCATGAAGTAAAGCATTTTGTGTGGCCATCTCTCACTTCCACAATCTATGTTCACTCTGCACTTAATTTTTACAGGGCGAGCTGTAATGGTTTAATTGTCCCCCACGGCACATTCAGATGAAATGTGATAATGCCTCTTTATTTCCCTCGTGGCCCCGTCTGTGTCACGGCTCATGGAGAGAGAGATGGGGGTCTACCTACTGGGCCATTTCTTAAAAAGCCCTTAGCCTCTACACATATGTGTGTACAAACATGTGGCCAGAGTTCAATTGTGTGAATGAGTTATGGTTATAAAATGGCTCCCTTGTTGGTTGGTTGGTTATCTGTGGAGCGTTAAGTATATCGAACAGATTTACTGTGAAATATTCCCTGTTCCTGTCTCCTTTTACACATTAGGAGGAGTTATGGATAAACGATTATCAAGTTACTTCAGAGTTGTAAAGAAAAGGACATAGGAAGGACATGTTTAAAGCTTGGCATCCTTGAGTGGACACCCAATATTCAATAATTCAACAAGTGTAACTGTTTTCTGTCTAGTCTGCAAATGTCTTTATGTGGAAAAGAATGTTGACAGCTGATATCTCAAGGCTATATTGTTAAGTTCAAGTATTCATTATCTTATGCTGGTTCTTTATAGCCCACCCTCTGATGCGTTCTGTAATTGATGGAGCTCTCTGTCTCCATAGTTCAAGTGTAACACCTAATATGTGAACCTTTGTTTGCATGATAAAGAGACCAATTTGGTGATGTTGATTAAGTCAGTTCCGGTCAAACCTACAGCTTAGGTTAGCCTACTTTGACAAGGTTAATACAATCCTCTGGGGTTGACATGTTTAGATTAATTACATTTATTACATTTTACATTTTGTAAATATTCTTTATTTATTCAGAAAGCCTATTATTCCATCATTTTGCTTCACTGATTCCAACACATAAAGGCCAGGACACTTTAATATGTGTGTTCCTGTATTGTACATTAGAGGCCACTGGTAAATTATGCTAATTTACAAGCTATTATATTATTTGAGTGTAACCCACCAAAATAGACAGAAGGTGATAGCTGACCTGAAAAAACAAACATCGAAAGGTCAACTGTTTTACCTTATTAAGTAGGTTAATTGATTTGGTGACCCCACTGCTCCCCATCTCTGTATTTTCTGTCCCTTTCAAAATTACCCTTATTACCATTTTCCCAAAAGCCTCTTTCTCAATAGTTTTGTCATTAAAACACAAAACAGTCAAGGGATTTGGCTTACCCTTTCTCTGTTTTACATTAATATAAAATTCAGTAAGGCCTGTTGAAGATTAAATTATTATTTTCAGTCATGTAATGAACTGTGGTTTAATCACCTGAATTTTAACTTGAATACCGTGACAACGATAAAACACAATCACCATGTTGCCCCCTGTAGTCCGGTTTTACACCTAATAAGGCTTAGACCCCCTGACATTCTGTAGGTAGTCAAGAGTTACAACCTAAATATTGCCATTCTTTGTGATTATCTCGCTCAAAGGTTTATGAAAGTGTATTGAAATGTTGGGATTTATTGAGCCCTGTTTGATGTAGTTCCATTTCATATAACTCTTGCCCCCCTCCCCAGTTTACAGCAGTAATACTAATTCACAGGAACGCCAAGGGGTCTTCCATGTGGCCGGCATTTGTAATAGATTACTAAACACCACACTTTCCTCAGTAAATACTCCAGCACTGCACCATGGGTAATCTAACAAATGCCAAGGTCTCCCAAGAGTGATGGCTCCCGGTGTTTTGGTCAACAAAGAAGCATTCATTTTTCCTCACACTCCCTGCTTGGCCATTTGTAATCATTTGCTAGGACACTGAGGTAATGCTATAATATATTGCATCTCGCTGCCATTTGAAATACATAGTGTTTTTCTCGCACCCCCGCCGAGCCCCTGCTATAAGACGAATGTGAGTCATTTGCCACATTATTGATCTGGTGATTACGGCAAATGAAAATAAATTGTGGCGTGACTCAGGGAAGAACTGCTCATGATATAGAGTAAAGGGCCATGGAGAGACTAACAGTGATGTAACATGCATTGCCGCTGTCTCGTGGAAACTGTGTCTCTCCAATTTAAGAGGCCTGCATTTCTTCCCATAAATTACAAACTCTGTGACATCAGAATGCCAGCTCCATCACACACAAGTGAACAGCCATTAAAGCCAGAGTTGGAAATACATGTGAATATGAAAGTATGCTAAAAATTATGCATTATAAAGGCATACAATAACGATATACCTCAAGTTGCAGTGGTGTTACTCATTTCACTGCAGCATTGAAAGGTTTATAAAGATCACTCTGAATATACGTATCACAACATATTTACTCTGTGGGCCAAATAGTGTACCTTAAGGTATTTGACATCCTCAAATTCTGTGGGTGTATAGTAAATTCAGGCTGGCTTCCAGGCAAGGTTGAAACACACCCCATTATCAAATCCAAATGACATGTTACCAGGCTCAAATTCTGATGAGAATATTCTGATAGAGTTTGAGCCTGGCTATGCCAGGCTAATTGCTTACACTTGCAGTCCTCAATCCGTGAACATATATTGATAAATGAGCTCTTGAATTTCCTATCTATCTATCTATCTATCTATCTATCTATCTATCTATCTATCAATTGCCAAATACAACGTACCCTTCTATGCTAATGAGGCAACATTGTTGATTGTCTGGAAGTATTTATGGCTCTGTCTGCACTTTGTTTCCCATTCACAGAATTATTATAACAGGACTATAAATACCCCTTTTGAGTGACAGAATGGACAGCTAGACGAACCTGAGGAGAATTTCACCGTATTCAATGAAAAGTGTGATGGGTTACAAGGACTGTTCCTTTAATACCTCTTCTTGTGAAATGAAACAGGACTGACTTTTTGACACTGTTTTAATTAACAGTTTTGATGCACATTTTTGTTCATATGTTATTAATACCACTGTCATACATTTTACACTATCTTCCTACTTTATATCAAGGGCACAGAGTCTCAAACTTGTCAACCCTTACACAACAGGTTTGGCACTCATTCAACTCCCAACCTAGGCATTCATTTTGAGTTCGGCGATGGGTGAGTGGCTTGCTACATTCTATAAGAGTTCATTTAAGATCACACTTACTTATAAATCTGCAGCTCTCTGTTTTATCAGCAGAGTTGTAATTGGAATTGGCTTGTTATGCACATTTTATCACTTCCCTAATTCCGAAAGTAAAGTCTCATGTTCTGTCTTCCCCTTTTGCCGAGCAGGCAAGAAAATAAAAAGAAGAAGAAAGAAAGCTTCAAGCCTTTCAGCACATGAAATATAGCACCTCCATGTATTGAGTTTATTGCGGAGGACATTTGCCACATCCCACCAGGCCCATCTAACCTCTTCATCTGTGGCAAGATTGATATGGCTCTGCACCTTCTGCACCCTTCAGGGGACTCGGTAGCACAAGTTCACTTTATGCCTGAGAGGCAGCTGCTGTGTGTGTGTGTGTGTGTGTGTGTGTGTGTGTGTGTGTGTGTGTCTGTGCCTCGACCAGGCACTGAGAAGGAGACACAGTCAACACTGTTATCAATACCAGCCAACGCCTCTGTATGCCCAGAGAGACAGAGCAAGGCTTAACCAGAAGCCTAGTCTAGCACACCAGAAGGAGTTGCTACAACAAAGGTACTGGAGTTTGATCAATGTTTACACATAAAACATTCCTGAAAGAGAATGCAGAAATAAGATAGGACTTTATTTGAACCAGGTATTCACACAGAATTATGAACATGTTCATAAAGTATTCAGAATGCATTACAATGAGTGACAAATCCATAACTATTTGTACAAACTAATAACTGTACAGCAATATGATGTATTAGCCATTACAGCTTGAAGCATCAGAGTGTAGCTTCTTCTACCTCTTGATCATAGTATTAATGACATCTTTGCCTTATGTTTTATTCACCAAATTCTCTTTATAGCCCCATATGTGACTCTATACAAGCTCTCCTAATAATGTATATGATTCCTCAAGCTACAAAGGCTTATATTATAGGCTATACAATCATACTGCATTATCAGTGTTATCATCACCATTTCTATTGCTGTATAAACATGAGTTTATGATGCATTATGGAAATTGGGTTCAAGAAAAGTGTTACCTTGGTACCAAGGTATCTTGGTACCATCTTGGGTGCCTTGTTTCGTTTCAGAGGGTCTCGATTGATTGCACAGTAATACGGTGTGTCTCTAAAACTCTCAGCTGCAGTGCTGTTGTGATTTTGACGATCCTCCCATGCATCATTCATGTGTGGCAGGCAGGCAGCACAACATGGAGTGGTGAGTTTCAAAACATCCCTTTTAAGGCTGCTGCCATTTCATCTGGGTGCTAAGCAGTGGCGGGGGCTTAGAAAATCCTCACAGAACATTTGGTGGTTAAATGTGCCTGGGCGTCTTTCGTGAAGCATAGGCGTTATATAGTAAAAACAGCACGGCTCAAGTCACCAGATCCCGCTCGCTGCTCAGACTGGGGAGAGACTTTGATGAAACAAATGAGTCAGTCTGAACCATGCACAGAAGAGCCTGTCCTGAATACTTCATTCTGAGGTAGTCTCTGAGCGCTGTCATTTTGATCCACTCTGCATTCACGCAATACACAATATGGATGAGACAGGAAAGGGGGATTAAATGCACTATTTGATGTGCCATCTGGCAAAGGATACTGCCAGCTTATTTTAAACTGAACATAAACTTATTTGCTAAGTAGCAAGATTGTTTAAACATTGTTTGAGTTCAAATAATGAAGGCAAAAACCTTTACCAACCCCACAGATGAAGACCAGATCTGTTGTTTGTCTGTTTTGAGTGCATGGATTTATTGATTATAAAATATTCTGCAAGCACAAATCAAACTCCATAACTTTGATTTTCTTAACTTTTAACTGTAAAAAGCAACATGAAGAGCATATCAGTATTGACCAGATGGCATTGTAATGATGCCATGTTTTAGCCTGTGACACAGTCCCACACAAGACTCAAGATTGCAGCCTCAGGATGGCCAAGCTAGCATGGAGGACCCTTGGGTGTTAGCGAGCTAACTCATCTCTTAAGATATTGGAGAGTCGCCTATTTCACGCCGCCATTTTGAATATCGCTAGGGGGTATTCTCAATTCCGGTTAACAATAGTTTATGGAGAATCCAACGTAGGTTTACTCAGTGTTGTGAGCCTACTGGCTATCGTTACACATGCACATGTCATTCGCAAGCTGTGTGAGACGGCAAACTGTGTGTAATATACCTTTGTTAGTTTGTTTGTTTTGTTTGTTTGTTAGTAGGTAGCCTTGTGTACTTATTCCACCAAGCATCATTTTGTGAGTACTAATATAAGATCTTCATAAATATATGTATTTATGAGTACTCATAAGCTATTCAGTGCTTATGGATGTGTTAAAAAAGCCTAATGTGAGGCCACTGTAGATAGGGCTAAGTGTCTGGTGTATAGAGATATTTGTTGCTTTGGCCAAACGTGTCTGCTAAATACCATAACCATAGCCATATTAAATTGGCTATTGTATTTTGTCAAGTGGACATTTTTGTTCAAAAGTGTTTAGTCCTTTATATGATTAACTAGTGCCATAGGCCTGTTTTGTTTTGTTTTTTTCACCTCTGCCTAACCTGACTCCGCTAGATGGATTGCTTCGTATTTGCTCCGCATATCCATCTGAAACTTTCCGTTGGAGAACGTTTGGGAAGGGGCGAAAATATTGGTTAGCTGGAGTGGGGCCACTTTTCAGCCCGGGAGTTTCAGGGCCAAGACCGGCCCACTTTTTTAGTGGTGGTAGAAAATTGGCAACATTTCAGCTCTTATCCTGTAGTTTTTATTATAGGCTACCAATATTCCACTATTCCACAAGGATAGGTTGATAAGTTAACAAAAACAGGAAGGAAGAAATAAAGCATTTGAAATGTATCCCACAATTCCACTAAGAGGCATATTGAACTACTGTATTGTTTACATGTTTTTTTCTGCATGGGTCAGCTATCATGTTGTTGTTTGGTGATTTGCTCCTTTACTACACCCACTTCTGAGCAAACAAGGCATATACGTTGATCATGTAGCCTACTGCTGTCATATAGCCTACTGCTCTTTCTTACATAAAATAACTTTAATTCATATGGTTAACTATTATCTCACTTGTCCCAGTCTAATTTCGGGCTCATCATTTTCAGCGGGGGACTGGCTGATCTGCTGCTCAGAGGCTACTTTTGTTTTTATGCCTAGGCTATACACAGATCAAGCTTGAGTTGTGTTATCAATATTTGCATAATATTTGCAAAGTCTATGAATCGCCATATTGGAAGATACAAAAAGGCTAATATTTTAATTCATTTAATATGTTACTTGCGAATAGGTTGACAACGCTACAACGTCCAGTAGGTTATTAGCCCAATTACGCCGTTATAATCATGGTTATCTCTCTTTAGTTGCCACTTATGTCTGTCCTCTTCAAAAAAAAAATGGAAGTTTGGCACATTTGGCAGCATTTTCTTCCAATACTTTTCGTCTTTTTTTCCTGGCCTTTTCAGTCCCTCATGGCGTCTTTCTACCATCCATCCTCCCTGACACTTATCACTACGGTAGGGCCGGCCCGGCTGGTAGGCTATCTGAGAAAACTTTTTAGGAAAGACGGGCTATTATGGACCCAACCAGTTAACTTTTCTTGGGAGGGGAGAACAACCCATGCAGAGGCTGCGGTGTTAGGCATAGAATGCGAACGTGTGTAGCCAACTTTAAGAGAAGATAGATTAACGTGACAAATGTCAATATTCTCCCCTCGACCGGCCCAAAAGTGAAACGGCCCACCGGGAATTCTCCCGATTACCCACTCCGGGCCTGCTTAAAACCAACGCTGATTGGACGTTCGTTTGGCGAACTGCTCCAAATTTTCTCTATCTGAGAGATGCCAGACTGATCTGCAAGTGAAAATCTGAAGCTCGCGAGATCAGGATGGTCTCACAAGGCTAACCACCACTGCCCACTTCAACACACAAAAAAAAAGGAATAATCGGTATGGATTAGGGCTGGGCGATAAAAACGATAGCGATATCAATAAAAAATGCTTTCGATAAAACATTCGATAATTAAAAGCAACACACACCTCCCGCCTTACGTTGTCCATAAATAAATAGGCTAAATATATCTTGCATTGTAGCTAGTATGTGCAACTCTACCAGAACTCTACTACCTCAACACAGACTCTCAATGAGTCCTTGCCCTGTGAGCGCTCTCTCTCTCTCTCTCTCTCTCTCTCTCTCTCCTCTAGGTGCATCCCTCCTCAGCATGCGCATGTAATCCAAACATTCACAATCGTGCAAGACGACTGAATTGCATTTAAATCCGGTTAGCATCATTAGCACGCTGCACGAATTTGTTCAAAACTGTTGCATTCAAATTGACTGCTAAATTCTAATCAACTCAATCCCGATGCAAATGGAAAAGTATTTTCCAAGACTCAAATGGGCCTGTCCCAAGGAGAAAAAGTATTCATTTGAAACTTAAACACACGTGGGGAAACTGAACAGTCTAACCAGTAGACTTACTATAATAAACTAGCAAATTACTTTGTTTACAATATTTCCAGGCTTCAACCAGTGCTGCTCATTCAGACTTATGTGCACAATTATTTATTTGAGTGTTTTTCATGATTGTGTTGCTATTTCTTTCCCCTGTTTGCTTTGATTGATAAGTGATTCAAATCAGAGGTTAAGTTTAAAATACAAGTGTTTAAATTGAACTTTTTTCCCCTTCTGGTCCTTATCTGATCAATAATTGAAAAATCAATAATTATCGATATCGACTGATATGAAATACTTATATCGTGATACAGTTTTCAGCCATATCGCCCAGCCCTAGTATGGATATGCATCATGAGCATGTCAAATATTTAGTATTGTCCTGTAGTGATTTAAAAATGACAAAAAAGTCATTTGTTTACACAGTTTAAAATAAAAGACAATCCACATTCTGGAGCGAATGATGAGTTGTCTCTGAGGACAGACCCTGACTCAGTCTGAAACCCTTCTAGCCTCTGGCCAGCCCACAGGGCAGAGGGTGGTAGGGGCCAGCAGCAGAGCAGGCTGACAGCTGAGGTGGTTCAGAGTAATGGCAAAAGAACTGCGCTATGTGTCTATTGATGGCGCTGTGTTATGCTGGTCTAGTGGTTGGTTACTCGTGTTTTGGCTGGAGGGCAGTGGTCAATTGCTTGGGTTCGTGACATAAAGACATTGGTCATGCGATTATAGTTTGAGTCAGCTGGAAATGATCGATGACCTGGAGCACTTTGGAGGACCAACCAGGAGTGCCCTTACTGCAGCGCCCTGAGGAGCAGTGAAAGGTTAAACCGAAGACTGATAGAGTAGATTAAGATGAATCACGATCAGGCTAACATTATGTTGCATTCAAACACTAATAATTATTATTTGAAAGCAAAAGAAACTAAATTACAGGCTACTTCTTAAGAGGACTCATATGAGAGAGTCAGTGTATATAGAAGTTTAGGAAAAATATAAAACCCTTTTATGCAGAATTAACACTGAATTACATCTGATTTGATTTCACTGTTTATTTGATAAACCATTGTCATTTATGCATCAGAAGTGCTTTTTGAGTCTGAAAAAAACCAAACATATACATCACGATGGAAAATACTTAGTTTAAAGGACTATCTCAGATAACCTCAGACTTCAAGAAATACATACCAGCATCACAGGATTCAAATGGACTAATGGCACAAGGCAACAGACACTGCTCAACAAGATATGCTTTCAAGCATATTTTATACTATCTCCTCATCTAGAGAAGGCACATAGTTGTGCTCTTCCTCCTCCTCTGACACACCTTACTTTATGCCCCCATGCTGACCTCCTTGGCATGGGCATCCTTCCTGGGCAGCGCTGCCATCACATGGTGCCAGTGGTCAGTGGTGCTTCCTGCTGGTGGATGACAAATGATACTGTACCTGCCACAAGACAGTGGTCATCCTGAGACCAACAATCAACATGATGAGGCATTTTTGGCCTGAGGTCAGCAGATGCATCTCAGATTATGCCAGAACTTGCTTTCAGTGCATATGCATTTTATGTTCAGATTGTTGTAAAGATTAAATAGTTACTATACTTTGTCATTTTTTTCCTTTTAATCATAATATTAGTAGCTCACAAAATGTAGGAAGTGCTCTAGAGAAGATCTGATTATTAATATTATCCTTCTGTTGGGCAAAACTTTGAGAAGTAATGCCCATCAATTCTGATGTAATTTGCCCTTTATCAGTGATACAATCTAAACATTATCATAGTTGTTCCAGGCTTTTTAAATGCTGAATTCACACCAGTGTCTTTAGTGTAAATGAAATGAGGGAAAGCGTTAAAAATCTGATGGCCATGATGATATGACAGTGGGAAACTGTTTCAGTGTCAGTTATCATGGCCGCCGCGCTAGTGTTTCGTTTTTTTCTTCTGGATTTTTATTTTTATTTTTTCTCCGGTAATTTTGTGTCAATGATTCCTGGGACACTGAACGACCGGGCTGCACGAAACTTGGTGGGCATATAGCCCCACAAGGATGACATGGAAACATTGTTTTTCGTTTTGATCCATCCCCGAAAGGAGGGTAGCCGGACACAGTTTTCTGTAAATATATCTCGAGAACCGTAGGGCCTAGGATGACCAAATTATTTTAGTATGTCGGTCTCTAGGGGCCATGTCAACACATCCTATATCCACTCATGGGAATGGATATAGGATGTCCGGTATCTTTGGCTGACAGATTCAAAACTGCACAAAATGTAAAATGTAGGATCATTATGACACCCTCATTATGACACCCTCACCCTCAAGCACACAAAAACAAACACACACGCACCCATTTACAAACACAAAAGTTGCAACAGGGGCTGGAGTAGGAGATGGAGTCAAATTTACAAGTGTGATTTATTTTTGCGGAGAGAATGTGCAGGACTGAGCAACGATCATATGTCGTACTGTTTTGCGGTACATCTAGTTTATGCTTGAGTAGTCAAGCAACACTCTTGGGGAAATCACATAAACTTTGTCGCTTGTGCCTTTGACATGCCTGGCCCTTTCATGCACAGCGTCCACTACAGTGGACAGATATTCAAACATAGCTTTAAACCACATTAAACTCCTAAGCATATTGTTACATGATAGATATCTTTACTAGCCTGTCATATTACATGATTCATTTTAAAATGGTTGATGTCAGTGGACATGACTTGTGACCTCTGGAATATGTTATATAATTGTATTCTACAAAAACATATATAAAGACAAATATATTTTCTGATTAACTAAGTTAGAAGGGCATTTATCAATACGGCATATTATATATATGGCATATTATGGCATATCATATATTTAAATACCATGTGTCAGTAATTAATATTATGATTTATTTATTATTTAAATACTTGAATGTGAATGAACATATATTGTATGGTCACAAATATGTAACATTTTCGAATTTTGGCATAATTGATTTTATACCAGTGGTGTCCACTGCAGTGGACAGTTGTGTATCTTGTTTGAGGTAAATAAATCATTTTTCCTATTCAGTTATCTAATTATTCATGCATGAAGTGCTATTTTTCACACAAACGTCAGCTCACTCACATGAGTGTTTGCAGGCACAACAAAAAAAAAATATGGAGGAGTTGGCAGAGTGAGTCAACAGAAAGAAAAAGAACAGAAAACAGACACTCTCAAAACATGGTTGATCACTTAGCTTATCATAATTCATACTCAGACTTCTAAAGCTAAAATAGATGGGAGAATTGCTTTTCCCTTTTGAAACTTTTGAAACAGACGTACTGTGTGTATATGCTGGAGAACTTTTCCTCTGAGTGATCTGTGATCCGTGCCAAGTGCAGGAAACACTGTGGTGCCCTCTCTGTATGTGCCACTTCACAGTGTCTAGATAGAGATGCCTTGCAGTTCCTCTCTGCTGTCGCTGGATGGACTTCAGATAGACCAAGACAGATGGTGGGGAACAAAACCGGCAAAACGTCCTTTGGATTTCCAAACAAAAGATCTAGACTGTACCCTTTCAAGTCCTTCCATCTGAAGACCACTCTCAAACAATGATCCTGTCCTCTAGCACACACATAAGCTTTCGCAGTCATAGAGAGAAGGCAGAAAACAATTGGTGGTTACACTTTACTTATCTTATCTTATCTTATACTTATATCTACAGTATATAATAGTGACATGACATTGTCATGAGCGTGTCATAAACATTATAAACAAGTCATAAACGTTTATACTGTATGACATAACGCTTGTTCTGTACTGTTCTGTAAGTGTCATTCGGTTTTTGTCATGACAAGTTAGGGTTAGGTTTCATGTGTCATGACAGTGTCATGTCACTCTTATGTAGATACCTTTAAGTAAAGTGTTAGCCAATTGGCTAATTTTGATATAATTGAAATCGCAAATGAATAAAGCATCTGACAGGATCCAGAGTTTAAAAAAGGCTCATGCTGCTATCTGGGAGACGGAGTCGGCTTCTTAGTGTGACGCAATAAAACGCTGGGTGTAGGGAACATGATAAAAGAGTGTAATAAAAAGCTGACTGATGATTGAGCACACGGCCTACAAGGTTTCTGTGCAGGTTTGAGCAAATTTATGTTGGTTAAGAAGAAGATTGCGATACCAAGGGTAGATCCAAAGCATTAGATTCAGAGCATTTTTTTTTAGTCTTTTTCCTTTTTTCAAAAGGTTGGTCTAAAGCATCTATGCAAACAAACATTACTGTGGAGATTTGTGGCTTGGATCCTTCACTTCTGTGTTGACGGTGATGACTTAACTTCGATGGAGATTTTTTGTGTGTATTCTATATGCATATTACACCAATCTCATCTGCCGTCAGCTAAACTGTCCAAGTAGCCCGTGCATTTCTTTTTTTCCTATGCCTTTTCCCCTTCTCGTCCCTCTGTGGTGTGGCCCCCTGCCGCTGCTGCTGCCACTGCTGTTCCCCCACAGGACACTGTGCGCGACGCGCGGGTCCAGCGCCCTTTTTCACGGCGCACTCATGCATGATGCATTGCACACGGTGCGTAGCCTGCGAGCAATCCCCACAAATACACGTCCAACAACGAGGAAGCCACCCCTCCCCCCTCCCATCCCCCCTTTCCCAGTGGCAAATTCAATCACTGGATCCAATCACTGGCAGCAGAGCACAAGGTAGTATTTGTTTGCCAGAAAATGTATTTGTCAGTGTGCCCTGGCTTTAATGAGAGAGGAGACTCAGTAGGCTGAGCTGAGAGAGAGACTGGATCTACAGTATATGACAGGCTGCTAGTTTCCTGGGCAATAACAACCATACGCAACAATGAAGGAATTTTTAACACAATTGTATGTGTTTTTTTTATTTTGGTCTTCTATTTTCTATCTACACACACACACACACACACACACACACACACACACACACACACACAAATTGCCGTCGTCCAGAATTAGGCCAGAAGAGCTGAACTAACCTGAACACACGGTTCATTACCCCCTTTGGAGCTTTGCAAAGTCCTCTCCAGGGAGGCCTGGGTAGTCTCAGAGTGAGTCCTCCTTGGGGAGACCCTTGAGTGGGCAGATCGCAGACACCCCTGGGTCCAGGGGGACTGAGACGATAAGGTGGGTGGAAGCCTCTAAGTGTAAGAACTGTGGTTAACCCTTTACAGTGCATCCACTGCGCCAGCACTCGCCTAAATGATCTGTGGCACATTAGGCCTTTTTTTCTGAGGGTCAGGAGACGCCCACACATGCAAGTGATGGGTGGATGTGCATTTCATCCACACTAAGGCACTAAGACAGAAAAGACATTAAGGAAAAACACTGCAGTGAAATGTGTTGGCTGTGTAGGGTCTACTGATTATCTGCTGGATGAGAGTGGGCCTTGGTCTGACACTGCCAGCCTACGCTCAATACTCTTTCTTTGAGGTTGGGAAACTTCCTACTGTATTCCAATTGGGCTGTGGGCAGGAGCTATGAACACAGAGCCAGATGGTATTGAGAGAGGTCGAATCGGCCACGAGTTCCCATCATATACACTTATAGTGTGAGGCTAGATGGAGACACACTTGTTAAATCAACACTGTTGAACACTGTAGTTAGAGGAATCGAGGCATCTTTCCTTAGAGAAGAAAATACCTTCTGCTTAGTTTTGCATGGTTTAGTCCACAGAACTTCTGACAAAACAGAACCAATTTTAAATGGTTTTAAAAAATCGTTGATTCGAGTCATATACTGTACTACCATGGTCAGATTTCAAAGGAACATTTGTTATCACTCAAACCACTCTCCACAGCTCATTGGTTGATAGTCCAAAAATCAGGTCTGAAAAGCTCTTCTCAACAAACTTAAATCTCCAAAAAGCAAAAGTGAACTGAGATGTAATTTGTAGAGTTTGAGTTTGGCTGAAATTGACAGGGCCTGAAGAGGTGCCGGGTTACAAGTCCCAAAACTGTAATTCCTCTGTGTGGATCCTCCGCAGTATCGAAAAGCCCCGCCAGAAGAGTCATGTGAGAGGGACGAGAACGAATGATTAGATGAATGATGAATAAATGATGAGAATGAGGAGAGACTGGAATAAAATCATGTGAATTAGGAAGTCAATAATTCAGTAAATAAATGCTAGTACCAGTAAAAAAAAATATACAATGAGTTGTCTTTTGTAAACATATGAGTATAAACACCCTCTTATCAAATACATATGGTTGGCATATTTACAATCTCACTAAATGTGATTGACCTGAATGGAATTAAATCACTCAGTGGAGGCTGTGCCTGTATTAAAATAGCAAAGCTATTACATTTGTGGAAGGGCTGTCTGTGATTTTAATTTTGCGATTTTCCAGTGGATTCATAGTGAGTCATATCCTCACACCCCCCCCCCCCCCCCCCCCCCCACACACACACACACCACCACCACTACATTCTCTCTGTATCTTTTTAAATGCTCTGACACCTGCTTGCACCACCAGCCAAAGAGTACTTCTACAGCTGTTTCAGGGCCCGGCACCCCTTCGGGAGACAAGACTGCCATGCTCACACGCTCACATTCAAGACACGCCGGCGGTGCCGTGGGTGGTGTTTCTGTGGACAGCAGTGTGC
The DNA here is from genome assembly GCF_017589495.1 of Alosa alosa. Lineage (NCBI taxonomy): Eukaryota > Metazoa > Chordata > Actinopteri > Clupeiformes > Clupeidae > Alosa > Alosa alosa. The sequence continues at coordinate 31,061,856 of NC_063190.1, read as the reverse complement.
AGCCGCCGGCAGGCATGACTCACGGGCACCACGCTGGAGTGGACTGGACTGGAGCGGAGCGGAGCGGAACGCGGAACGCGGAACGCGGCTCGGGCCGCAGGCATCAGATGGGCCTTAACTCAGGGAATGTGCTGAACATGATTAGAGGCCTGAAGGAAGGGGGAGAGAGGAATCAAATTAAAGAGACCAGAAGTAGTTGAGGAACATGAAATGCTAATTTTTATGGAGCAAGATACAGCGGAGAGTGTGTGGTGGTGAGTGTATCCTCAAGAGTGATTCGACCTCATGAGTAACTGTCTAAATGGCTGCTTACGTTTCCATGAACAACCACCCCCCAATCCCCTTCACACACACACACACACACACACACCCCTCTCTTTTGGTAGCTTTTAAGCATTTTCCCCAATCAGGGGATCCCACAGAAAGGCTTAGAGTGGTGTGCCGACGCGGTGTAATTCTCTAAATGCAAATCTCGAAGCAGTTCTCATCCTACCAAATGTGGGACACAATAAATGTGAGTTCGGAGCATTTATATCTGGATACACTAATTTAAGGATAATCCCTTTTAAAACCCTTAACTGATTCAGTTAACGTTATTTCTTTTTTTTTTTTTTTTTTTTTTGTCACTGTAATGATCATATAAAAATGTTGAGAAAAATATTTTTCAACTCTTTCTTGTTTTATGCATCTCCTTCTCCAGAAGAAACAAACACGTCAACAAATATGTACACTGCACCGAAGGGGACCACTTTTTCCGCTTTGCAAGTCTTTCCCAAGCTCCAGCACACTAAAGGCTTGCGCGGAGAACGCCCTTGTAGTGCTCTTTGTGCTGCTCTTAAAAATACATGAGAGTTCCAAGGTCCCTGCTCATGAAATAGTAAAGGGCATGTACAACCTGTTTACTCCCTTTGTTTCTGTTTTCCTGCCTGCTGCACTGAGGTCATCCTGGCGCTGGTGCTGGTGCTGGTAGTAGTAGCGGCGATGGTCGTCGTGGTGATGGCACTGGTGGAGTCTCCTCTCATTTGTCACTTTCACATCTGAGCATCAATCTAGAAAGCACCAAGCCACCTCTAGATGTCCATGTATGTATGCATTTATCAGCCTGACAACATGCCCTATCAGCTGGCACTGTAAAATGAAAGTTACATGTTAATATAAATGCATCTCATGCGACTCAGACCAGTTTATTTTCATGTGACTCAAACCCAATTGAAGGATGACAAACAGCCCAGTAGTCACTGTCTGTCATTCCCATTGCTTTAATAATAAATTGTTGTTTTTCCAACATGTTTGGAAACCCTCCAGAGCCGCATTATGCGTGAGACCAACCTGACTGCAGAAATAAACAAGCAGCCTCATATCCCTCTGTATGTCATTATTACGGCTGAATACAGACCTGAATTCACCTCAGCTGACAATCTCGTTGCCTTGTCATGCAACAACTCTGTTGCATAGCCACATATTGTATTTTTTGCAGTTTACATGAACTGTTGGTTTCTGTACATTCCAGAAAATGTCATTACATCTAGATGATAGAGAAGCTGTGCTGTTATGACTGTCTTTTATGAGACAGGGTGTACTGTGACATGCATACAAAAGATATTCTTAAGATATAAAAGCTGGAGCTGAAGTTATAAAATTAATAAAAAAGGACAGTCCATTATATACTCTACCAAGGCACTGCCTATTCATGTGACATCAGTGAAAAGATGGAGAACACAAACTAGTTTTTATTGTTGTTTGCTTTTATGTACATTGTACATGACCATAAATATAGTTCAACACTGTAGGCTGTGGAATATTGATTTATAGATATTGCTCTATGTTGTGTCTAAGATGTAATATGAAACTATTCCATGTTATTAGAAACCCTTTGCAGAGGTTCACCATTACTATATCTTAATAGGGATCTTTGCACAGAGCAATAAACTGTCAGATTCCAGAAGCATTGGACTTCACTCATCATGCTGGCCGTAATGGTAAGTGAATTATCTCTTTGTAAACGTCAGCCACTGGAGAGATGAGTTGTGTTTCTCCAGCCTATTAGAAGCCACTGTGATATACTGCCCTTTCACCCTGTCAGTTTGCACAGAGAGAGAATGGCAGAGGCAACATAAATGTACATGTAGTTCTTAAGCACACACACACACACACACACACAGTAATGAATGCCTCTGTCACACTACAGAGGATCCATGGCACATTACAGTGTGGAATACCCTCAGCAGTCATTTTCTGCTGGTGAGAGCTACGTAAAAGAAAGAAAGAAAGAAAAAACACTTCGCATTTGCATCCCTCCAAGTGCTCCCCCAGGACGCTCGCACGGGTGGAGCTGAAAATGAGCCGGTGTATGAGAAGTGCCACGTGTAAATGATATTACAATCACAGGTCCCTTTGAAGAGCATCCATCCGTGAAGGACGCTCTGCTCGACCATGCTTCCGTGGGAGTGGAACGGCGAATCTGTCATAGTGTTGTCTCTATGGCGCTGTGTGACACCTCTCTCAGCTTGATTACATAGCCAACCTGCGGCTACTGGCTTCAAAATTCCCCCCCTTTCCCCTTGGCGTTGCATGGGAAATGAAGTGAGAGTGGAGGGAGGTGGGGCGCACAACTGTTAAAAAGCATTAAGTCAGTTGGTGTGCAGAAACCAGGGGCCCTGAATGCATGAGAAAGACGTAGCATTTTTATTGACAGCACGGCCCCTAATCAGAGCAGAGAGATTTGCTTAAGCGCAAGTAGTCAGCCTGGCTTAACAGTGCACACTATGAACACTCTCACATGTCCGTATGTACAACCCCCATCACACTCACACACACACACACACACACACACACACACACACACACACACACACACACACACACACACACACACACACACATACATACATGCTTTACCATGGACCCCATCCACCAAACACTCTCACACAAACAACTACCATCACACACACACCATGTATTACCATGGACCCCCCTCCAACAAACACTCTCATACATAACACATACACCCCTATCTCTCTCTCTGTCTCTCTCTCACACACACACACACACCATCACATCACACACACACACACACACACACACTCACACACACACACACACACACACACACACACACACCATCACATCACACATACACACACACACACACACACACACTCACACACACACACACACACACACACACACACACACACACACACACAAACACACATCACAGCCTCTCCCCTTCTATTCACTCTTCCCTGCCCCGGATAATTACCCTGTCATGCATTGCTATAGTGATGATCAGCTGTGATTAGCGGAGACAGATTTAATTATAGGGGGGTCTTGAAACCCGTAATGGGGCTTTGGACATCTCCTTTGCCCCCCTCAGAGTGACAGAGGACCAGGGGGTTCTCTCCAATGAGGTGTCTGGTACAGTAGCGCCATCTTCCCTCACCTCGCCTCGCCTTCGCTGAAGAGAAGAGGGCCTGAGAAAGGGACAATTACACCATAACGAGGGACGCTGTCAGCGTCAGGACAGAGACGCCTTGAACCAGACAACACAATGTAAAAAGTATATTACAACCCAATGAAGATCAGTTTGTGTGTGTTTCACATTGATGCTGATTGTCTATTGTCTATGTGTGAAGATACCGGAGGCACCTGTTTCTGTGAGAGTTGTGAGAGCTTATTAACCATTAAATATATACATATATATTAGGGCTGTCAATCGATTAAAAAAAATAATCGAATTAATTACATACTCTGTGATTAATTAATCTAAATTAATCGCACATATATTTTTTGCTGTGAAAGTATTTTAAATATTTAAATTCAAATGAATCATTGAATAATCAGCATTAGTGACATTAAAGTTCAAAAACTCCTTTTATTATTGTTTTCACTGTTCAAATAATGGCCATAATAATCTACGATATGACCTGAGGAAATAAATTCAAAAGTGCTTCGGAAGTTTCATTGCATTTCAGGCCACAGATATAACCTAGGGGACACAATGAAAATAAATTAACACTCCCCTCAATGTCAACACTATTTCTTTGCATTGATGTGCGACTTTAGAGTTGACAAAATCCGGTGATATACAAATTCCTTGCTAGAGACATTGCAGAGGACTTTATTTTAATCAACACCATCAGGCCGTTTTTTAAAAGTAAATGTTCCAATCAATGATCTAGGCAGTACATTTTTTTCTCTCTCCTTCATTTTACAGTCTAATGGTTACTGACTAGAATGGCTTAGGGTCAAAGGTCATACGGAATCGATTAATCTGCGCTATTTTTTTTAATCAGTTATTTTTTCTCAAATTAATTCATCGAAACTAATCAGTTATTTTGACAGCCCTAATATATATATTTGCCTTTCATGTCTCCATTCATTCATTTATTCAGTCATTTTATTTGTGGGTCATTCCGTGTCAAATCAGATAAAGTTGTTGCTACACCGTCTCAGATTTTGTTCAAACCTTGTCTATATGTTTTCATATCTTTTTTCACTCCTTGAAATTCTTTCATTTTCACCCCTTGAAAAACGCATGCCATGTTTGGGCATTAATATCTTCCCTAGCTAAGCTTCCCATAGCTAAGTATATGTAGCCTGGCTAACGTCAGACCTCATCTCATTGAAATGGGGTCTGGGAACTACACGTTGATTTTCTCGTATTTGAAACGTGGTTTACGAATGCCCAGAGCCGTTTATTGGGCGCTAGGAATGTCTATCAAATGCGTCTGTACGTAGCTCATAACCGCTTCGGTGTGTCGTCATTGTCTTGCTGTCCCCCCTCCTTTCTGTGATTAAGTCCATGGAATCCAGGCTGCCTAGCAGCATGAATCAAATTGTGCGCAAGGCAGCATGGGAAAACCCAGACTTAAGTATATGGATATTTAGTGTGTAAAGTACCAATATTGTACCAAGTCCCATTCACAGAATAAATGTGTGTAGTTACAGGTGTTTTGGGAACACCAAAATAAGGTGAAACACAGTCAATGCATTGTAAAAGGAGTTAAAATGCTATGCTGTGTTTCACATGAGGGGCGCTAAAATCTATTTGTGATTGTATAAATGTTTATTTTGGTGTTTTCAGTTGCATGAAAATGACAGGATTTTGTCTGATTTGACAGGGAATGACCCATGTTGTATTTTTCACATTTATGCCAGAGAAGCCAATGCAGTGCAATACATACCATATAAAAACAGCTATACAAGGCAGTGACACTCAATCTATCTCAACTATAAAAACGACATCTTACACCATCTTTTTGGTGCTGATGGTGATGCATCATTCTTTCAAATGTTCAGCAAATATAGCTGTACTACATTCAGTTCTTCGTGACATATGACAAGCACACTGTTCGATATATTTTCTGTGACTAGGGGTTTCACATGATCCATTTCTGCACCACACTATGCACGTCAGTTCCATCTGTTATGTGAAGGGGATCAGGAATGAATGGACTCCTGCTCTGGAACTGATGAAAAACATAGCACACATTTCTGCAGCTCTATTATCTCTCTCTCTCTCTCTGACTAGCACGATAGGGCTATGGATCATTACCATACTGATCACAAATGTACCAGTTCTCTACAATTACATATTAAAATCTCAGCAATGGAGCTGAGTCATCTTCCCCAATTACCAGCTCAGGAATCTCTCTCTCACTCTCTCTCAGTCTCTCTCTCTCACTCTCTCTCTCTCTCCCTCCCCCACCCTCTCTCTCTAAGGGTACCTGCAGTCTAAGAGCCTCTGGAGCTGGATGGCAATATCAGCAGCCCGATCAGCTGCTCTGGTGTCATGCACAGAGCCGCACAGTTCCAGATGAGAGGTGGCAGTGCAGTGGTCAGCTGAAGGATTGGGCTGCTTATGGCCTCCAGTATCACCTGCTCTCTCTCCTCCTCTCTCTCCTCCTCTCTCTCTCTCTCTCCTCCTCTCTCTCTCCTCCTCTCTCTATCCTCCTCTCTCTCTCCTCATCTCTCTCTCCTCCTCTCTCTCTCTCCTATCTCTCTCCTCCTCTCTTCCTTCCCCATCTTCTGTCTGTGCAAGATTACGAACAATGTAGTGTGTGTTTGTGTGTGTGTGTGTGTGTGTTGTGTGTGTGTGTGTGTGTGTGTGTGTGTGTGTGTGTGTGTGTGTGTGTGTGTGTGCGTGCGTGCGTGCGTGCATGCGTCTGTCTGTCTGTGTGTGTGTTTGTGTGTGTGTGTGTGTGTGTGTGTATTGTTTTGCGAGACCTGTAAAGGAGTGAAAATGAATGTGGTTTAATGCTGGCAACATGTTTGGTGCTCATTAATTCTCCTCTGGAAACCATGCCTTCCTTAATCTTTGTCACATAAAATGTGCAAAGATATTTATACAAATACAAAGAGTGGAGTGTTTATGGGCGAAAGTGCCGGTTAGTCTATGAACATAAACAGTCAATCCAATACGTAACTTTTAGGGTACTTATGGAAAGCTAGCAATGTCAGTAAACTCTATTCCATTTCAGATCAGGTGTATGACACTGAGGCTTTGTAGAATCAGAGGCTTTCATTTTTATGTCAGCAGCTTGCAGAAAACAACTTTATTTTGTTTCTGTGCTGGTATCTAAGAGGATGATGCTGAGAGAGAGAGAGAGAGAGAGAGAGAGAAGGCAACACAAACCAAGGGAGAGAGAAAGATATGTAAATATGTCTATGTATACTATCCTATGCGACAGAGCTGGTTTGACATTGATGTCTTATCGTGTACTAGCAGAGGCACAAGAAGGTGGGGTAATTCAAACCTTGAGTGTGTATGTTTATTTCATTCAGAACCTGAGTATAATACTCTCTCACTTTCCCCTCTGCTCTCTTTCCTCTAGTAAATGTGCACAGTACAAAGGAAGGCGACACAAGGCCGAAGAAAGCACAACACACAAAAAAGAATAATATAAGCAGTAACGGCAAAATGATCATATCAGCAAGATTGTGTGTGTGTGTGTTCTCACAAAATTGTAGTAATCAGGGCTTGATGACTGGAGGCACACAATAATTTTTTTCTTTTTTCCTGGCATACAGGAGCGCAGTTTTAAAAGCATTCTGGAATGCCTGGTAAATTATCACATCAGCTGCGTTGATTATACACTTCCATTAAAAATGAAACAATCATATTTTGTTTGGGCAAATTGAAGCCTTAAAGGAGAAATCCAATGATTTTTCACATAGATCTCCGTTTCTCCGAGTCACGTATTGTCGGTACGAAAACCCCCCCGAAAAACAATTGTTTTCACCTAGCTGGAGTTGCTAGTTCCAACAGCTAAAGTAGCCAGGCAGCTACAGCGCTACACTCTCGGGGCATGTTTGTAAGCCCCCATGTTAATGCCCCCAGAGTGTAGCGCTGTCACTGCCTGGCTGCTTTAGCTGTTGGGCAGTTCCAGCGTTATGGATGTGACAGTTGGACTCATATTCGTAAACAAAATGCCTTAAAGCATGGACAAAATTAGTGTATCAGTGAATTAATTTGCATAACTTTTGATGTAACCTCTGTCCTGAATACTGACAAACCCTCAAATTTCATATAATCCTGTACATCCTAAGCATACATGGCATTTTATCAGCGTTATGGATCTGACATGAAATAGACACACTTTTATGAGAGATTACAGGTTTTCTACAAACTCTTTTAAGGAAACTGCCGAAACCATGATATATGTAACATAAAGGAGACTTGAATGAACACAAAAAGTGTGTTTTTGAAACTATGCGTCATTTTTGTAATGCATAATGTGGGAAAACTGGTGTTATGGATGTGACGTTTTCACGTTATGGATGTTTACGTGTCTAAACCAGTCCTGCACAAACTACATAAAACACATGCTTAAGTAGTGAATTTTGATATGAAACGATTGAAATAGTAATTATGAAAAACTAGCAATAAAATGATTGCATCCTCAGTGCCCACTAAGATCCAGAGGAAGAATCAGGACAAGTAATTTAAAATATATGAAAAATATACATTTTGGTCAATGATTCCTGGGTTACTGAAACACCAGGGAACATGAAACTTAGTGGCCACTCCCCCGCCGCACTAGGCCCATTTTTTTGCTAAATAAGTACCTGAACCTTTGCACCCAAGATGACAAAACGTTTATGGTATGTTAGTCTCAAGAGCCCGCATCAACCTAGCCCATTTGTGATTTGCACACGTGCATGCACGGACACACACACACACACACACACATACACACACATACACACACACACACACACATACACACACACACACACACACACACACACACACACACACACACACACACACACACACACACACACACACACACATACACACACACACACACACACACACACACACACACACACACATACACACACACACACACACACACACACACACATACACCATTAGCCCTCTAACACACACACACACACACACATACACACACACACACACACACACACACACACACACACACACACTCTTATGCACAAATGCAACCTCACACATGCACACTCATTTACAGGCACATGAGTTGCAAGAGTAAGAGATAAATTGACAAGCGTGATATATTTTTGCAGAGAAAATGTGCAGGACTGAGCCACTGGTGATATTGTAAAACCGCTATGCGGTACATCTAGTTTATTGCTGGGGTTACTCATGTTACTCTGTGGGTATTACAGTTTTTCTCAATTGCTTTGACCTGCTTAAAGAAACTGGGATCCACTTGGTCCTCATGAACATCTTTGCACAGAAGTCAGAACAGCACTCTTAGCACTCAGGTTAGCACTCTGGACTTGTAACCGGACGGTTGCCGTTTCGAGCCCCGACCAGTGGGCCGCGGCTGAAGTGCCCTTGAGCAAGGCACCTAACCCCTCACTGCCCCCCCCGAAAGTGCCGCGTTGTAGCAGGCAGCTCACTGCGCCGGGATTAGTGTGTGCTTCACCTCACTGTGTGTTCACTGTGTGCTGTTTGTGTTTCACTAATTCACCGATTGGGTTAAATGCAGACCAAATTTCCCTCACGGGATCAAAAAAGTATATATACTATACTAGAAATCATCTCTTGCAAATGTGTCCACACCTTTTCATTGGGTTCACATGTTTCTCACACCCTTTTGCAAAACAGTGAACACAGAATGTCATTCAAAGACTCCAAACTCTATTGGTTTCCCTGTGCTAAACAAAAGGAAAACATCTATCAGTAATCATTCATTATCCATAAGAGATACCATGTTTGTTCTGTGTTGCTATTTGCAAGTATGGATCTAGGGCACATTTAGAAAAAGTACTGTATGAATGACATCTGTGTTAACTGTTTTGCAAAAGGGTGTGAAAAATGTGTGAACCCAATGAAAACGTGTGAACACATTCACAAGAGATAACTTCTGCTGTACAAAGAAGGTGTTCATGAAGACCAAGTGGATCCCAGTTTCTTTACGTGTAAGCAGGTCAAAGGATTCAAGAAAAACTGTAAATGTGTTGACAATGTGATGTCAGAGTTAACGCAAGCATTACAGTGAAGCGATGGAGAAAAACTGTAGCTACAGAGGATCTGACACAAATACTGGCATATCGTGTTGTAAACCTTTGTAAATAGTAGAGCACATTTCAAATTACAGATTTTCTCAGATCAGAATTGAAATTCTCAAAACTACCTGTTCAGTCTTTACATCATTGTGTCACTTGTGCACATCAAAAAAGCAGTTTCTTTTTTCTTTGAACAAGTGGCAAATGCTTTGGTACATCCATGCAAATGATTACAATTCTCTGCTGTTTCCTACATTATCAATTATGTCATGTTGATCAAAATGTATTATAATGGGTCTCTGTTGAATAGCCTCACCCCCCACAACATTTAGGCATTAGTTCATAGCACAAGTCTTTACATGCAAAATTGTTGAACAGGTCATATATGTCAAGCAAGATGATGATGATGTGGATGAGAATTTGTGGCCCAACAGGCAGGAACATCAGGAGGTGTAGGAAGACTGCACAGTACTGTAATTCCTACAGCACTGCATGCACAGTTTTCTCCTAAGGAGATTGTGCTATGTTCACATTTCTATTTTCTACTTTCTGTTTTCTGTGCTGTCTTTTTTTTCTGTATCGCAATGACATGGTCTGTCAACAAATGACAGTACAAACAGTAAAAGCGTAATTGTGAATCTTGTCCAGTCACTTGCAATCAAACTCCCATAAGGTGTAACCTACAATTTACAATAATTGTCATCAAAACTTTAGCCATAGTTCACATCAGAACATCCCTCCAGAGTATATTGACAACATGACTAAGCAATTTTACTTATTCGTACACAATGACATGAGGATTTGTCATTCTGATGGCACTGACATGTTCATTGACACAGATATTTACTTTTGAGAGATAAACTGAGGATTTTGAGCAAGAAAGTGGCTTTTGCAGGTAATCCATTGTGTTTTGCTATTTGTAAAAATTGTTTTGAGAAATGCACTTACTATTTTGCAAATGTCCAGGATGATTCGAGAAATGTACCAAAGCAACTGAGAAAAACTGTAAACTATGTTAAACCGACACGAACGGCAGGCTGAACATATCATACAACAGAACAGATCAGTTACAAACAATATAATATAGACCTAAATGACCATTTTCACAACAGTTCTATTTGTGCGTGCACAACATTTTTTCCATGGTAAGGATGACCTTTGCATGGAATTGCCCTGTTGGAACTAACAGCTCCAGCTAGGTAAAACTGAATATTTTCGTTTTGCTTTTCATACTGACTCGGTACTTGGTGACCTCGAGAGATGGAGGTCTATGTGAAAAATCGCTGGATTGCTCCTTAAAGGTAGCCTGGGTACCATTCTGAACTTAGTAAGTTCGGTCTGGCATTGTTCCATTGTGGTGGAAGTATGCTCGCCCTATATTGGGCGGACCAATCAAATCAGGCTTTCCCAGCTGTTTAACATGTTTGTAGCATATCACTGTTCAACAGAATTATTTTTAAAAATGGAGGGGATATAGGAGAAAAAGGATGGTTCATGTGTTTTCTTCCTACACCTCACGGTAAGCTATTTTGTTGCTCTGATTGGTTAGGTCTATCCATTCCCCCCCTGTATCGGTTGAAACAAGCCCCATAATTACGTCCCAATGGAGCAGTATCAGACTCATATTCTGACTAGAATTGAGTATAACTACATCAGGCTACCTTAAAGGCCATGCGAGTTTTGAATCTGAATTCTGAACATTCAGCAAAACAGATAGCAGTCAATCCAACAACTTTGAGACACATGCAGGTAGGCTATGAAATTTCTTCTATGTGGATATGAATACTGTGATTTGAATCTCATCCTTATCTCTCAGCATGACTTCAGGGATTTCTTTCGGTCTGTCTTTCCAGTATCAATATATTGATGGCAGACAGTGTAAATAGATTAACTGATTGCTGCTGCTTGTAAGGGATGCCGTTGGTGTTAAACACTACACATGCACTTAAAAAGACTATATGAATAACATCACTATTACTGAGGTAGGTGACACAGGCTGCTTTAAGAAGATGTGAAATCATACCCCACAAGTTATCTGCTGTGCAAATACGATACAACTCTAAAGTAGACTTTTGTACACAACAAAACAGGCTTCATGTGGACAAAAATTGTACTGATCAAAATCTTCCAAATGAATTATAGATAGTATTGTGCAGCCTACAAGCTCAGAGAAGTTTTGGGGAACTGCTCCTCCCAGATGGAGCACTTTTGTGTTGTTGGGTACACTTTCCTCAAGGAGGCCTTGAGCTGTTCTACCACCGACTGTTAAAAAAGAAGGGCCTGGTGAGCTCCAATCTAAAATTTATTAGATGCTACTCTTTATCCTTCCAAAAGTGTCCCTTGACAAATACCTCTGTATGCTCCTAAATGGACCCTGATGACCCCTAAGAACTGTCTGACGTGGTTGATATCCCTCTATAATTTATGGCGGAATGATGTGTCACCGCACAGAGGCTGGGAAATTGTTTCTTTTGCTTATTTTATCTATTTGTTGGACCCTTTGATGGATGAGTCACAAGAAGCTGCATTGAGACTTACTCATGGTAAATCAGCGTTGCTTCCTCATTAGGCTGTGGATCGTTCTCGGCGCAGCACTTTGTGGATCTGTGTGTTTTATTTCCCACGGGGTTGAGTCTGATTGTTTCCTCTTGCCCTCTAATGTAATTTCTGTTACCGAGCGCATCCACCAGTGTGTTTGTGTTGATATTGTCACTTTCACAACAACATCACAAACACAAGTGTACACTGCATTTTATTCATGAAGTATAATTCATGAAGTAAACACGTTCAAAAATATAAACAGTAAACACGTAAAGTAATAGAGATACAACCAATTGTAGTTAGTGTAAGGATTATTATGATATCGGTTGTATATGGTATTTTTTATGTCAAAGTTTTTTTTTTTTCCTTTTTCCTGTCATCTACTTCCTGAATTTTTGACCAACGATACCCGGGACACCGAAACACCGGGGCACATGAAACTTGGTGGGCATGTAGCCCTACTAGACTTTTACGGAAACATTTTGTTTGCCCCCTGCCCCCAAAATGCAAATTCCTAAATAGCTACCTGAACCGTGGCACTGCATGAAGACATTTGTATGGTGTGTTGGTCTCACATCAACCTGGCCCATAACCACTCATTTGTGATTTGCACCCCTGGTAAGAAATGAAAATGCAATATTATTATACAACAATTGGGTTCTATGGAACTATTTATTTGTTTCTGATTGGCCGAGAGACGTTCCATGAGTTGGAATATCCCTGGACATTTCAACTCAGACTTTGCACAGCTAATAATAAATCACTCCGCGATACAATGCGAAGATTTGACACAATGTTCTCATCCCAGCTCTCCACGATTTCAAGCAATGGGTTACTCCTTAGCAAACCATAACGAAACAGTACTTCACCACATCTGTGGATTAAGCCACACAGTCAACTCAATGTAAGTAAGATAAACGAGGATGCTAATTGTTCTTAGCATTGCCAGCATTGTGTATAATATGATTGTCACTTGAGGAGACTAACGTTAGCATAATTAGCTAACCGCTGCTAACGTGCTAGCATCGCCACGCCAGGCTGTGCACAGTAATATAACATTTATTCACCATAAATTAGTAAAGTTGAGTGGTTCTGCAATGTAGACAATGTTTCCCTTTTTTGCAGTACCATGTCCCTTACATGACATGGCCCATTGTCCTTGTAACATGCATTCAGCAAACCTAGATATGAATGTGATTTCAGCCCGACTTTCAACATTTCTTTCAAAAAGACATGTAAACCACCAAGACCAGAACGAGGGATCTGGAATGTTGGTTACCTAGCAACCAAGATGTTGTCTATTGAAAAGGGAACTATTTTTTGATGCGTAAGAACCATGTCGAAATTAACATTTTTAAACAATAATGGGGTGTTTTTTCGATTATTTAGTTTGTTGTAGAATTGTTGTATAAAAAGCAATATAGCACTTTCGGATCGTGGGATTGTCATGGATATTCCCCACTGTTGTTGCGCCTCCAGCCTCTATTGGCTCGGCCGAACAATACCCGTGGGAATATCCATGACCAACCCCACTCTCACTCGTGCTATATTGCTTAATTAATTCATGTGTATGATTAACCTGACATCCTCTGGATAAATTACTCTGGATGTAATTTATGTGTACATTTAGTGACTGTACAGCCATCGGCCTGTAGATGGTGGTGTTGAGAGAAGGGTTGCTGGTAAAGGATGATGAGGAGAGGAGCTACAAGGCAGCTCTCTCTCTCTCTCACACACACACACACACACACACACACACACACAAACACACACACAAACACATATACACATATTCGCACACACACACATGCACACACACACACACATCCACATGCACAGACATGCACAGACACGCACACACACACACATAAACACACACACATACACACACACAGGCATGCACATACAAGCGCACATACTATCGGTATCAGCAATTATAACGGCCGATAGATGATTTTAAATTGGGTGAGGCTATTTACACCCCTGGTACAATTAGCAGTGTATGCTATTTATACCCTGGTGCAATTAGAAGTGAATGCTATTTGTACCCCGGTGCACACAATAATGTGTTCTGTAAGGGATAATGTATAGAATGCCGGTCATTATTGGGAAAATAAGTCCTTTACACCAAAGAGTTTTTTAAACCTTAAAATAATGTTTCCAAAATCGTTTAAGTGGTTCATCAACTCGTAACAGGGTGAACGGCAATTCTGCATCCGCCCTCTATCGGCTATAACCGCACTATGTAAGTTTGCCAGATCGGGTAGCGGATCTGTAGTTCGATGGAATGAGACATACGAAACTACAAATTTGACTTGCATGATGTCGCAATACATCATACTTTCGTAAAATCATGCAACATATTCTACCTTGTCTGTGGACATTGTTATTTGCAAAGCCGGAGCTGGATAAACAAATGGTGTGCGTGCGACAAAGGAAAAGTTCTTTGGTGTTGCTTTAACTTGGTTCCACTTCACTTCTGAAAACGATGACGCAATGGTAGCTTTAGGGTTTCACAGCATGTGTATTCATGGTAGGATGATTTTCATTTCCATTTCTTCTTGAAGCCGAAATAAACCTGAGAATGTTTATCAGACATTTTCTGCAGGTACGTTAATCTTGCCCCATGTAGTACCCCATGCCAATGTCTATAGGTATGGTGAAGGGTATGTGATGATGTGGGGCTATTTTAATTCCAAAGATCAAGGGATCTTTATCAGGATGCATAGTATCCTGGATCCATGAAATAACTGGCCTTTAAAAATAAAAACCTGCCTGCCCTTATGGGAATTCAACATAGGGGGTACTTACTTATGTCTTTTTTAATTAAGGCATTAAGATTCATTTCCAAAAGATGATTTTGTATTCCTCTTTTTAGTCCACTTTAGCATGGGTGTGCTAACTTTGTAATGTGACTGTACAAGCATACACAAAAGTGGCAAGAGTAGAGTAGGGGATGGGGACAAATTGACAAGCGGGATTTATTTTCGTGGAGAGGATGTACAGAACTGAGCGGCAGTCATATTTTGTCTAGTTTTATGTTATGTTAATGTTAATGTTACTGAGTGTACTATGGATACTGTGATTTGAAGTTCTCTTTTAGCGCCTAATGAAAAACATAAGATGTAAAGTTCACCCCCACTCCAGGTTTCTTCTTTTACAGGCAAATGGATTGAGTAGGGCCTAAATTGGGTTGTTTCTCTATTATTAAAGCAGTATTGTATTGTTACAGTAAGAAGTAGATATGCACTGCTCAAATCACTCTGAGGATATTTCTCTGCCTGCCAGGGATTCATATGTTGGCTGTGTGTGTGTGTATGTTGGCTGTGTGTGTGTGTGTGTGTGTGTGTGTGTGTGTGTGTGTGTGTGTGTGTGTTCATTTGCCACGTCTCCTCCTCACCTCTCTGCTGTGCAGTGATGCATGTGGTGAATTTTGGTTATGGCTTTTATAAAACTTAATCTCTCTTGATAGTCTAGGCCTACATTAAGGCTGCATTCTCAGCCGTAGAGGGACCCATCTTTGGGTGCTTGTTGCCATGGTTACCACTTCCTTGTCTCCTTCCCTCCGAAGAGAGCCCAGCAATTTCCCTTATTTACTAATGGCAACTGGGTTTCCTCAAAACAAAAAAGACTCAGGGTTCACTCACTCCTACAATTTGCACACCTGGCAACATAGATTAATCACATTAATATGCACCTACGCACAAAATGACATTTCAAATAAATGCTGTTTAGAGAAAGAGCAAATTAACTTTTTGAAAGAAAAAAATCACTTGCATTGACCTAATTTGAAGCTGTATTAGTATCGGTTCATCTGGCAGATACCTTTGATTTAAAGGGCCATATGCAAATATATTTTGAAGTGGCATACGAACACACACACACACACACACACACAAAGTGTCACTTGAGTTGTTTTATACTGTGTAGAGCTAACACTTCCAGTTTACAGCTAACAATTCAAAGCAATTATAAACGGCATGGATTATTATTGCTTCACTTTTGTGAAACATCAAAAGTAGGGCTTTAATCAGATTCATAGTAACATTACATTTTAAAGGACTGGTATTTTACATATTTAAAAAAAAATCATATTCACATATTTTAGTAATTGAGAAATCATCTCTCTCTCTCTCTCTCTCTATCAGATCAGACACACACACACACACACACACAAACACAGAGAGAGAGAGAGAGAGAGAGATTTCAGAACTAATGCTGACCCCTTTCCTCTTTGCATTTTGAGTATTAAGTCTTCTGCTCTGCTCTGTTCCTTGTCAGCTTACTGTCTTGAGAAGAGCAATCTCCATTCCTCTCAGAGGAAGTTTTCACCTTCTGTCAAACTCAAAGCCACGTCTCAAGGCAAAACATGGAAGCCAACAGGCCCCGTTCAGAGGGACATTTCCATATTTTCAATCATTAAAAACATATTACATTCACCAGTATAAACATACTGAGTTTGATTTGAGCCCTGCAGGACGGAAAATGATGCACGGAAATGATGCACACTAATGCATAAATTAACCCAAGAAAATTATTCCAAGCACTTTTTGGATAGTTGTCTTGCCTTTTTCCCAAACAAGTGTAACATCACCAAACATCACTTATTTTGCAGTGGTGAAAGAGTGGAGAAACACAAATTCGATTCACTGAGATACACGTCAGTCTTTAAAATCATTGTATTGTGCATACTCTTCTGGATATGTTAAAGAGTTTTTTTTTTCACTGCTATGTGAAATTGAAATTGATTCACAAAACCTTGAGCTTTCAAGTCACACAGTTATTGAAAATCTTATCCCTACCTTAACTGTGGCTTAGTTGAGTGTATAATTTTAAACAAGTGGCATTTCACAACCTTTTGTAAAATATAGTCCGTTTTAGAGTGGTCAGTGCTGGGGGACAATGTGCCCTACTAAATAATGAGCAACAGAAAATAATTATGTCTCGTCTGAAAATGCCAAATCCCTTTATGTCTGCGTTTGGGCCTTCTGCTGAACAGGGAGAAGGTTATAAGCATTTAGGCAGGAGTGAATTAATCTTCATAACCTCTCACTCTCTTTGTCTCTCTCTCCCTCTCTGTCTGTATGCCTCTCTCTCTTTCTCTCTATCTCTCTGTCTGTCTTTCCCCCCTCAGGTTGAAAGTATCTATTGTTCAAATAAATTCAATACTTGAGGCAGAATTCCAGGGGCTAAACACCATATTAAGTCAACCCGCCACCTCCCCACCCCTTCTGGTTTGTATGCAGATACTCAATCACTGTCATCTTACGCTCTCTCCCTCTCTCTCCCTCTCTCTCTCTCTCTCTCTCTCACACACACACAAAGGACAGACAGCGATAGAAGCATTTTCGCAGTTTACAATGCACCCAGAGATCAGATAAAAGTATAACTATGCCATTAGTTATTTAAAACCCTTTTGGAGATGGAGAAAAAGCCAGCACAGAGCCCTGGCTCATGGCCATCTCTGACAGTGGAGTGAGATGTGGGACTGCACTGCAGAGTCGGAGGATTTTCCTCCTTATGTCGTCTACCTCTCTCCTCTGCATGCCTTCCTGTTCTGTAAAACAGGATTTGGGCTCGATGGTGGCTTCAGTAACAACAACAACAACAACAACAACAACAACAACAACAGCAACAACACATTGCATTTATGTAGCGCTTTTCTTGACACTCAAAGCGCGTCACATGGAACATGGGGGGACCTCACAAGTAACCACCACCAATGTGTAACACCCACCTGGGTGATGCACGGCAGCCATTATGCGCCAGAACGCTCACCACACACCAGTAGTCTGGATGTTTGTGATCAGTTTGTGTACGATGTTGCAGAGAGAACGTGCTGAACACAGGAGAGTAGTGTAACTGATGCCAGCTAGCTTAGCTGTTCTTGTGGAACGTTGGTAAACCTCACTCCCCGACGCCTCAAGAGTGCCGCTGGCATGCGAGCCAGTAGCCTGGGCTATTGGCTCAATTGTTAGCCGCTTCTCAGCCCTCCGATCCGAGGTGCTGCTGTTACTGCGGGTTCGAGTCCGGGCGTGTGCAGGGCTGAATCGCGCAGGTTCAACACAACGCAGGTTACAGTAGCACGACACGCACGGGTTGCAGTCCAAACGCTCTGATCTGGACCGAGGCATGTGAGTGTAACAAGAGCTGATGTGAGATAGATATAATTCTCTCGTCTTGGTTTCCCTCGCTGCCATTCCAGCAAGCAATGCCAGTGTCAAATGATGACTTTTTATGAGACAGTGAAATGAGATTCATACAATATGGAGAATCTTTAATAAAGGAGGCCATTACTGTATTGTAAAGATCATAATGTCTATGTGCTTTTGAAAATGAGCAAATTATGGAAAAAAGCCCATTGTTTTATGGCAAGTTTTACAATCTAGTGATTTACTTCCCAGTGAGTCTCTTAGTGCCCTTAACACTATCCAATTTCCTTCCCTGAGAGCCTCTGTGTGAATTCATAGAGGAACATAATAAGGTTAATGCATTGCCATCAAACTCTATGACAACACTACTAAGAAGGTAATATAAATATATACACTAATAATGTATTGAAACATATTAACAGTGTCTGCTTCATCCTTGCCTGTCTTGACCACAAAGCAACAGAAAAGTGATAACTATGCAACAGTCTGAAACTATGATTTAATATCTATCTTGACCACAGCGCAATAGAAAACTGGTAACTATATCTTCATAACAACAAAACAACATACATTTTGAAGAAAATAAAACAGCCAATGAAATTGTAACTTGCTGAAAAAACTGCAGATGAACGTCCGTGAATAGAGTCTGGTAATTTTTGTGAGAGATCTTTTTATTCGTGCATTTGTTGGTGTGTGGACCTCTGGGCAGGTTTATGAAGAGCAGCAGCATCCTCAATTACTTTTCATGATGTTATCATCATTGATTGAAAATGACCCCTTAGCGTTGCCCGTGATTGGAACTCCATTCACTCGGCACAATAAACGTCAAACTGCTTTTTAATTGGCCAGACAGCCCATATTATAGACCGTTGCATTCCACGCATCTCTTGTGTGCCAATCAATAGTATTTTGCTGCAGACGGCAGCCAGGAGCATCTGAGAGGTTGCCGTGTGTCTGGGCCATTGTTTCATCCATCTGGGCCATAATTTCATCTAAAAGACCACCAGAAGCAGCCAATGTGGTGCCCGCTCACACACACAGTCTCACAGAAGGAGACAAGTGGAGCAATGGAGAGAGAGCGATAGAGAGAGAGAGAGAGAGAGAGAGAGAGAGAGAGAGATAGGGGGTTGGGGGGGGGTGGGGAGAGTTGTTACATATCCCACAGAACTGGAGAGGTGCTACATATGCCAGCAACTGGGCTAATGATGACCCAAACATACTGCGCTGGCATGTCGACAGCAAGGGTGAGGGATGCACTAGAGACAACTCTCAACAAGGGACTGTTGGTCTACTTAAATGCCACATCCACACTATCCTGTTTTCAGTTTAAAATGCCATTTTAAACCAAATACTATCTCCGCTCAGACCCATGCTTGCCATTCCAGCACCGAAACAATCTTTTTCACACTGGACGCCCGAAATGTGGATCCCATGACCATTCCCACAAATGACTTGACCATTATAGTGTGGAGTGTAGACATGGCCTAAGTGACCCTTAAGGGATATCTGTCAGGTCAGAGAGGTGAAGAGAATATTCCAGAACAAGCTACAGGGCATCTCCACTCTTTTATCAGGTGTTTACTTCACAGCTTCTTGTCTCGTGGGAGTGTTTGACCCACAGCACATGGGTTTGCACGCTGCTTTGTTGATTTCAGGGGGTTTTTACAGTGGTGGAAAGAGCTGCTGGACTTTCAATGTGGTAAACCAGGTCAGACCGTCAAAATTCACGGTGTGCTAGTAATGATCAGATGCTGGCTGTTCAATCTGGCACTTGGGGAAGCACAATCTTGGGAAACCACAACTAATGACAGAGATACACTGGAGACTGCTCCTCTCTTAGCCTGCCTCGTCTGCCCTGTGTGTGTGTGTGTGTGTGTGTGTGTGTGTGTGTGTGTGTGTCCCTTGGGAACCTCTTTGTCACAAAACCAAAAAACTCTGTCATGTAAGCTGCCAAGCGCATGTCACTCATCAATTCCCTGTAAGCAAACTGAAATGTCAGTGTTTTCAATACTTTTGTTGTTTTTCCTGCTGCAACATGATCTCGGCCTGGCATGATCCAACAGTCAGGGAAACATGCCCTAACAAAGACAGACAGAGGCATGCCTGTGATAGGTGTGACATAAAAAGTGATGGATTGAGAGGTGTCAACATGACAAGCACATTCTGCACACCATGCTCCAAAACCAGTGAGTTTGATAACACTCTGCAGTGATTAACAGAAGAGAATGCTAACGCTAGTGATTTACAGAAGAGAACGCTAATGCTAGTGATTTACAGAAAAGAACGCTAACGCTAGTGATTAACAGAAGAGAACGCTAGTGATTTACAGAAGAGAAAGCTAACGCTAGAGATTTACAGAAGAGAACGCTAACGCTAGTGATTAACAGAAGAGAACGCTAGTGATTTACAGAAGAGAACGCTAACGCTAGTGATTACAAGAGAACGCTATTTTCACAGTGAGGTGAAGGAACCTCTAGGCCTCATGCACTCCACAGTCGATGAGCACATCGTATGACCTGTGAAGTGGCTGTTCAATACGCTTACTAACTGGGTGACCTCTTCTCTTTTACAGTCGTAGATTGGCCATCATCAACTTAGACCTCAGGGAGATTTGGGTAAGACCGGTAAGACTACCACATAATTATTTACATAATTATACATATATAATTGTATATTTACATATAATATTTACATAATTATTTACATATATAATTATTTATGCATAATATAGTAATAGTAGTTGTTATAATGCCTTATTAATGCTTTATTAGCATATAAATGTGTTCATATTGCACTGTTGGTACTAAGTTTAAGTGAACTGTGCTGAAACTTGCTGTTAATACAGACCAAACCCCCTTATCAGTGATAATCCCCATGAAAATGCCCTAGGTGGAATTATTCTAAGTGTAACAATTAAAGCTCAATACCTGATAGAGAATTTATTTAAACTTTTCATCCATTTGTCTTTTGTTGATGGGTTATCTGTGTAGCCAGAGAAATCCATTACGTTTTAATTTTCCATCGCATGAATCTTTAAGTGATGCGTAAATTTAACATGTAACATGCTGTATGTTTAACATGTAACAGATCCCAAGCTGGTTTCAAATGCAAAATCAGTGCAACTTGTGCCTACACAAGTCAGAGAATGGGGCAAATAACATAAGCTTTGAATGCAATATGCTGAGGGAATTGCCTTTACAGAATGATATAACATGGTGTTCATAGAAGGGTAAAAATGAGCTTACTGAAATATTTAAGGCCTGGGTAATGATGATGTCATGGGGAGCTCTCTGCTCCATATCTCTATAATTATGTTCACTGCTGAACTTAACCTGAAACCCCCATTTCATTCACAGATTCAGCTCTCAGATCTCACCGGTGGTCTATTTGCTGTTTATAGTACTCTCACGTGTGGATCTCATTTGACCTCCATGTGAAGCACACATCCTCTTTGGACCAGTGCGCATCAGTCATGTATGTGTTGCACGAGGAGTGCCATTTATCTAAATGACATAATCTGGACTGCTCTGCTCTGCTCTGTGCGGCTCTGCTGTGAGTCTGGCTGCACTTGCTGGCAGGAGCTTGACTTGTTTTTCCAAGTGCAGGTGTTCCTGAGGCAGGAGAGTGGAGTGACTCTCCTCCTTCCTGTCTGCGTGCCTCTCCACGGTGCTCATGGCAACTGGCAGCGTAGGCTAAATGTCAAATGACTAGCGTACCACATTCATCCCCGACTGTCTCTGGAGATGCGAATGTTGTTACCCCCCCCCACACACACTCACACACACACACACACACACACACACACACACACACACACTACCCCCTTCCAAGTATGAAACAATGTGCCGCTAGTCCTGTAATTATGCCATCCACCATATCACTGAGGATCTTATGATTATGTGTTTCCAATGTTTCTAATGTTCACCATCTGGTGTTTCCCTTTAAGGATTCGATTGAATGAGCCAATCACTCATTTTCTCAGTCTTTGTGGAGTATAATGCCTTTTATTATATGCCATTGTTCAAGATAGCAAAAGGCCATTTGTAGTGAATATTGATTGTACAATTGCTGACACTATAGGAATTCAATTCTTTTTTGTTTGTGATACTTAGGGAACTCAGTGTTGTGAACTCAGAATTATGCAATGAGCTAGCATAATTTGCGTTACTCTTTTTCACCGTGCCATCAGGTGTTTTTGGCCTTCACTTTGTATTCTAAGCAGCTGATCATGGGAAGCCGCTGCCATCTGTGCAGAACCGTGTCGCGCGTCTAAATAAAAACGTGGGAAAGCCATCGGAACGTCTCCGCAGCCTCTCCTATATCCGCCTGTCCCTGATCCTGATATATATAGAGCGCCGCACTGCATTGAACCTTCTGCTCGGTACTGATTCAGCGAGGCTGCATGCGCGCCTCTCAATCTGCTCTTTTCTCCTCTGCTCTCTTTGCTCATCTTTTCTCTTGACAGTCTTGCAGAGGGCTGACGATAAGGAACTGTCATACTGTCAGCACATGTTCCATTTCCTGTTGTGTTCCCCGCGTTTCTAACTCCATCAAAGGGTTGGCGATGGGGGTGACAGGATGATGAGTGCCCCTTGTAAAAAAAACACAAAAAAAACACACACACACACTACTACAGTACTCCCTGTGAATCGATCTATTTATGAAGTAAGGAAATGGGGAGTCAATGCTAGAGATTTCATGCTCCATAAAGATTATTGATCGTGGAACATGCATGGCCGCCTACAAGACTGCACTTTTGTATTTCAGAAGGTAATGTGCCAAAACAAAACATTACAGTCCACAAACGTTTCACATTTTTAACGTAGCTGGTCAGCCGAAACCTTTGCGTGGTGGAAATGGCTGTGGATTGTTAAGAGAGAGGAGTACATGTTCAGGCATGCTTTCATGTTTGGATTGCGATGGTGGGCATTTTTCTCCCGTAGGTGTTCCGTGCGCTGAATGGTGTCTCAGTGGGGTTGTAGCAGAGTGGCATTTTGCAGGTGGGGCACTTTGTTGCATGGGAAGGAAAATGCTTTCAACAACACTTCCTCGATTACACTTTCCCCCATTCCATCAAAAAGAGCTTGGGGTGGGGATGGCTGGAGGGGGGGGTTGGAGAACACACACATGCACACACATCACTTTTGCTCTGCCTCAAAAAATGCGAATGAAGCTTTGGACCAAGGCCGCTTCATGGTCCATGGAGTATAAAAAAAAAAAAAAAACAGTGTGCAATCACAAATGACATAGAGGGTCTCTAAAGTGCACCATTTTCGTATAACATACCATTTCAGTCACGTGTGTTCTAAAAGTGTGGAACCAGAATGGTGTGCTTTGATTATGACTGACATGAATTTAAAAGGCTGCATATTTGTTGCACCTCACACCTCCACCAAAGTCATACATCAGTTTTAAGTGGCATGTTGAGAACACTTCCGTGTAAAGAATGGGAAACAATGCCCACCCACCAGAATGGGATGAAAGTAACCAACGGAGGGTTCAGGATTTGATTTGTTGGTTAGGAAAATGCCACGAGCGACTCTCTGCCAGCGCCCACATATATTCACACAAAGGGAAAAATAATCCCAGGAAAAATATTGCTGTGAACAAAATAAATAAGTAAACAATAAATAAATAAACAGTCTAAAATGTGACAGCCATAAAGCATGTGTAATAACAACATCTGGTTGCGAGGCTTTTCGCACTTGCTTCATGGTGAGGTCTGACTCACCGTTAAAATAACCGCCCGGCTTTGTAGCCATGTGCACCGCTGGTAAACCCTGGTTGTCTCCCATGCAACAGTAACCTCATCTGACTGCGGAGGGGAGGAAAGTGAAGCCCTCTGGCAGAACTCTGGCAGAACTCTCGCGACGGAAAAAGTTTAGAATCTGCTCCGAGGTAGAATAATCACCCCAGGCACATCCACAACACGGCAAGCCGCCACGCTTGAGTTTTTCTGCTTCCTCCGAGCGGAGTGTGTGTGTGTGTGTGTGTGTGTGTGTGAGGACTTCTGTCACCGTAGATGATCAGCAGCACTTGTGCAGAGGATATATGAATAATGATATAACCTCCCCATAACAATTGTAGCTTAGTTTTGTTTTGTTTTGTTAAGAAATTAATGAAGATGAGATTTTTGTTTGAAGTGTGATTCCTTTCAAAGACATTCAGCTGTATGCTTTCCAAATACACATCAGATGGTAGACCATACAACTTCCAAATAGCACCTTAGGTGTAAGAAGTTGATTTTGGAGCATATAGTGTGTTCTTGCATATTTAACTGTATGCCTCCATATGTATGGAAAAGAGTAAGATGCCTTTTACTGGATATCCATGTATTAGCATATTTTCATTTCACTCTCCTCATAAATAGGTCTCTTTTGTTCTACCCATGTTGAGGGGGGTTTCAGCACCATGGACAGCGAAACTGCAAGCCTAGCAGTAGGAGCCACTTTCAAGTCCATGGGCAGAGCCCTCAGCTCTGTGCTGGCTGCAACGCACTCACTAATTTGGGGTTTGGGGGATCAGCTCCCCGACTCGTCGTTGCCTTACCAGAGAGAGCCTTTGAAAAAGCAAGCAAGCAAGAATTTAGATGTGGGTAGGGGGGGAAACTGTAGGAGAAAGGCCAAAACAGGCACAGTGCCTGATTATCATTATCTTTCATTATCTTTTACACCTGCCCTCTGAGTGACAGGACAGATTATATGTGATGCAACAAAAACTGATGCCTTATGCCACTGATTCAATTTATGGATTTTTAAATAAACTAATTGCTTTAGAAAGATTACCATCTGGTTGTATTTAAAAAAGTGACCCTCAATAGTCTGTGTATCTGTGCCGGTGTTTTGCAATAAGCAGTTGATTTCATTTGGCTGCTGCAGAACACTTTCTCATCCCAACTGGTTTCCTCTCTGTCTTAATGAGTTTCATAGAGATCATATTTCCTACTGACTCTCCTATGGCATGTGATATAACTGCTTTCACAGGCATGTTTGGGTTTTAATTTAAGACAGTCTTTGTGGGATTTGCTAAACAGTGGTTTCAAAAAGTTTGCCAAACAATAGTTTTCTCAAAGGCATTTTTTAAAAGTATCATGAGTTTGTCAGTGTATAAGAGAACAACAGGGCCAGATGAGCCGTACACTTGTGAGGTCCTTATTGACCCAGGCTGTTAATGGTGCTAATGCTAGTCCGGGAAAGGCAGTGCCTATGAATCATATTTTGTTTTGCAAAGCGCAGATGAGCAGTGAAGGGGAATGTCTCTAGTGTTCAAGCTCCCTCCCTTAAACAGTGGGTTTCAAGACACCCCAGACTGTTGCACGAGCACCCTTTTGAGTGATTTCTTCACCTTGAGTTAAACAGCTGTTTCCTGAACCACCGTGCGTTAGGCAGAACAGAAAATCAGCCATTTTCTGTCCAACCCCTCCCATTGTTCTCACATTTGCCATTTTCTCCAATATGCATGCCAGTTACCCCACATTCCATTCATGCCTGAATTGAATACGTTTAATTCCTGATTTAACGGCTCGAGGTGGCATGTTTACACCAGACCTGATGCTTGCGGTGTTTAAAATGGAGCTCAGGATGAGGACCCAAATCATGGCTGCTTCATTTGCGTCTCCAAAACTCCTGGCGTACGACACCTTTGTAGTTGGGTTTGTTGTTGCGAGTGACTGATGTTGGTCACCTCAGGGATTTGAAACGATGGCATTAGCAAGTCAAATGAAATCATTTGAATGAGTTAGTACAGTATATTAATGAAGTGACAAGGTGTTTGTCAGGGAAACTAAACACGCTCAATAGCACTTGTGTGTGTAGGGTTTAGAATATGGCATCCAGACATAGCGATGTCAAAATACCCTCTTATTTTATGGTAAATTGACACTATCCCCCTGTCCATATTGAGTATATGGTGCTCATTCCCATGCTGTTTCCACTGATGATTGATATCATTAATTTCACCCTGGCTTTGTGTACTCGGTGAGAGTGCTTATTTCTTTGAGGTGCATTTTCCAGGTCAGTAAAGCGGGGTAATGAACGTTTTGGCTTTGTGTGCTTTCACAGATCAACACGCTAATTTCAAAGCTACAACACTCAGGGCTGACTGCAGCAGTGCTTCTCACTATGAACAAAGTGTGAGTATTAGTCTTCTGTAAACCAGCTACGTGCATTTGGAGCTCGATGGTGTTTTAAGCCCCCACCGTCGACTTCAAGGCAGTGCTGCGACCATCGACTTCCAGGCACCTAACCCTAATGCAGCGCTGCCTGGAAGACGACATTGGGGGCTTAAAACACCATTGAGTCTTTTTGGACAAGCTCCTTTTAAAATGTCTGGATACATAATCACTTCATCATGCCCTTTTAAGGTGGGCGATGTCAAAAACACTTTAGGGCATGTCCTATCCTGTCCGCTTGTCATGACCAGCTACTTGAAGGTTATCGTGTTACCATTATGGATAATTGTCTTGACATCTCAGAATTGTACATGTCATAGCTGCTAGTCAAATGTTAGTAAGTTGTCACAACCTCATTTTTAGAGTTGTCACGCCAACTATCTATGATGATAGCATGGCACTGTTATGTCACCAGGCACCAACTGTCATACTGTAACTGCTTATCACATGCTTTCATGTATTCTGTGTAATGCTTATGGGTTATGGCATATGGCATCTCATTTACCATGACATTTTTACAATGTGCTTATTAGTCTTATAAGGGAGGGTTCAACTTAATGTGATGTGTGACTATCAATAACTCCTACCCCAAGGCCTTAATGGTAGGCTATAACATGGACACGCTTTATCTCTCTTAAATACTTTGTTTTGGACAAAGGCGTCTGCCAAATCCATAACCATAACTAACTATATGCATGTGACATAACTAACATAAGTAACTATATGCATGTGACAATAAACTTCCTTGTAACCATAACCATAACCAAATACACACAAGGGAAACACTTCATTTCAAAGTACCCTTGTTACAGAGAGGGTTGAAGCTGGTCAGTAAGGATATTTGCTTGTTACAGTGCAATACACTTAGTGCTTAATAGCACATTTGTGATCTGATTACAGGATCCCAGTGCTCTTTACCTAACATAACTACAACTGATGCACTGATCACTTCATTATTAATTGTGTAATAACAATGAAATGAATGAAATTAAATCAGATGTTACCCACTGCAACATAGTAACATTGATGACTAATCTACTGTGACTAATCTACTGTTCACTGTGTAAGAGAGCTGTAACAGATGATTCAAGGAGTCTCCATGAACAGAGCGAAGCTTCAGTCTGAGGCAAAGAGCTTGTTAAGCAGATAGTTTCTCAGCTGTGCTGCAACTCTGCTGCATGGAATTGTGCTGGAGCATAGCAGGGTCAGAAGAGATTATTCATGAGGCAAGGCTAGCCTATGGTTACAGCTTTCTCACTCCTTCCCACTCCGCTTTCATTAACAATGTAGATTCCCGTTAATGATTTTTCCAGTAGCACTTGATTACTTACTATCGACTGTTTTTGAAGCATAAAAAACATATTGGATGGCCTCAGCGAGATATAGCATTTGGTAATTCAGGCCAAAACATTCTCAACTAGCTTTGATGTTGAGTGGGGGTGGGAGGACTATGGCAATGACGATATCATTCCAGAGTTTACAAAATGGCCTTGTTAGCCCCTCTTATATATGCATCAACAACACAGGTGAACAGATTTGGCTTTTTATCTGGGAAACATCTCTCAGGGTCGGACATCAAAATCCCAAAGTTTTAGTCTTCGGATAGTAATAATAATGTTTGACTCTAGACTCTAGTTTCTTTAGTTCAGTTCAGTTCTGTTTGTCAACACCTTCAGATGTTGCTGAGAGATGCTTCTTGTGTCCTATCCACTGTGCAAGTGCTACCTAGTGCAAGGAACACGTGATGCACTCATGTCTATTTGCGACATGAAAAACAGTAGCAAAACTGAGAGAAAAGACTGAGACCCATCATAAAGGCTTGCAACTTTCTCAAAGCAACAACAACAACAAGAGGAGCGAGAGGGGCTTTTACCCTCTTTCTCTCCATTTTATGTATAGCTTAATCCAATTTGCATGCTCAGCTGTGCATGAGCGAACAGGGTGCGGAAAGCAACCACACAACATAAGCTTTCTTGTTCTTTAATTTATTTAAGCTTTCTGCTTTTTCTTTTCCTTCTCTACCCCAGCGCTGACGAAAAAACGCTACAGGCAGCCCCTTCTTCTCTCTGAACTTTGACAAGGGAGGGGTAGAGGCAGCAGCAACTCAACCCTCCCTGTCTCCTGATCTGCGATGATCCGGCCCTGATTCTCAAAGGAGAATGCCTCTGCATAAAGAAGCAGTGGAGAGAGCAGCTTGAATTACTGGGCTGGGAACAGTCGTCAAAAGCTTGCAACAGTATAAACAATGTCAAATCCTGGTGTCAAACACTAGACAATGGTTTCTGAGATAAAATAAAATAAAAAGCTAGGAGAGAAGACAGGGGAAAGGACACCATTATTTTGGTGATGGTTCAGTGAAATGCGATGCCTTAACACTCTGACAGAGAGGAGGCTTTTCAAGCGCGATAGAATTGCATTACAATGCCCCAGACCCCCATCACCATTCAATTATTTACTGCAACCGAAAAGGGGCGATGAGTGAGTTGTAATTGCACATGACCGGGGCTGGGTATAAACGTTTTGTAGACCTTCTTCTCACAATTGACTCCCAGCAAATTACAGGTGAAATGATACTGTGTTGCGCTAGAATAAAAAGCACTGTGGCTTCTCTCCTGCACACACTTCTCTCTGACACCCAATCATTTTCTCTCTCACATTTTTTTATCACTGGAATCATACTTAATAAAGAACATCTCTGGTGTAATAATGTGGTGTCCAGGCAAAGTGGCTAAATGTTTAGCCAATCCCAGCACCCTTTCTTTCCCAGAAGAGATCTAAAGATCCAGTCCCAGTTCTCCGCGCTGTGGAGCTTTGACTCCGCAGCTACTGTAATTATGCATCAATGAGCAATGGATTTGCCTCTTTTATTAGTAAAGCAGCTGCAAATCCTTGACTTGAAGGCCAGAACGAATGCAAGATGTGGAAACCACATCAAATATGAAACACCTTAATGAGTTTATAAATAACGTACCATTTTGTTTCATGTGGCAGTTCTCTAATCGGTATTACAAGTAATGATTTTACCTTTTTACCTTTAAATGCATTAATTGTTGGCAACAAGAATGGCCCTTGCTCAGGAAAAGCATTGAGCTCTATTTTCCAGACAAATCACAAGGACTGGCGCAACAGCATGCAAGAACATTTCTATTGTCACACTGCACACATGGTTGTTTACCACACATGGTACATTGGTGCAGTCACTTGACGGATGCTATATTTGTAGCATCACATTGAGTGCATGGTAAACTTGTTCCCCCCATACATCATATATGTCATGTTGGTGGGAGTCTTCATGCGTCAGTTCTCAGATCAGTGCTTAGATCAGTGCTCAGATCAGTGCTCAGATCAGTGCTCAGATCAGTTCTCAGATCAGTGCTTAGATCAGTTCTCAGATCAGTGCTTAGACCAGTTCTCAGATCAGTGCTCAGATCAGTGCTCAGATCAGTGCTCAGATCAGTGCTCAGATCAGTTCTCAGTGCTCAGATCAGTGCTCAGATCAGTTCTCAGATCAGTGCTCAGATCAGTTCTCAGATCAGTGCTCAGATCAGTGCTCAGATCAGTGTCTGATGAAAATGCTGGGCACTGTCAAGGGGCAGCATGATTGCTATGCAGATGACATCCAATTATACTTATCCATGAGGCCAGATGAAACTATACAACTAGACAAGGCTGCCTTAAAGCCATGAGGGTGCTGGTGACTCATATCATCTTGCTCTAGAGTACAGATAAAACTGAGGTTAGGCTAACAGGCCTTAAGTATCTGACAGACACACTGGCTCCCAGTTTTTTAAATTTAATGACAATAGCGACTGTTATTAAACATGTTTGTCTTCTTGACGTTTTCACATGTGAATGTATACTAACACGCACCCATTCAGATGCTTATCCTGTGTCCCTTGAGTCTCTTCCTTTCCCTGTGCTACGTTTGCCCCTCACTGTCCTCATTACGCCAGTATTCTCTCTCAATAGACCCCCCCACCACACACACACACACACACATAAAACACTTTTCTCTCTCAGTAAAATTCAGATTCAGTAGGAGTTTAATGCACCAATTTCAGTTCCATTTCACTGCTGGTTTAACTCTGTGTTTAGCCCTTGCCCTCCTCCCCTCCCCCCTCCTGTTGCCGTGCAGCCCATCACACTCTGTAGGAGCTGTCACTCGCCTCATCGCTAGTGCCCTGTCTGAGGAATCTCATGTCACGGCGTCTGGCTGAGTGACAGCTGAACATCATCGCAGTACGAGCGCATGCAGCACCAACGCTGGCACCGGAGGCTGCCACGGCACGACACGACGCGGCACGGCACAGTACGCCGCTCAGCAGTTGCTCTCTGGCCTCCTCACACCCACAGGAGCAGCGTGGCACCACAACCCTCGTCTATGATATGTGGAGCTTCTCCAGGCACTTGCTCTTGTTTGTGTCAAATCTCACGCTGGTTATCAGGGACAGCAGTGGAGGAAAGTTGAGTGTCAGCAGGCCAATGGAGTTCCATCTACTGTAACTAGGAACTGGGAACATTCCCATGCAAAAGTGTCTATATTATCTGAAACACACAATCAAGAGTACAACTGTTTGTCCCATGGTCTCTGTTTCTGTTTCTATGTGGAGTTTCTCCAGACACATGTTCATCTTCAAAAGAACGTTGAGTTTCAGCAGGTGATTGGACTACCACACTGAGTGTTCTCAGATCAGTGCTTGAATCAGTGCTCAATCAGTGCTCAGATCAGTGCTCAGATCAGTTCTCAGATCAGTGCTTAGATGATTTCTCAGATCAGTGCCAGAGCCAGTTCTCAGATCAGTGCTCAGATCAGTGCTCGATCAGTGCTCCAGATCCAGTGCTCAGATCAGTTCTCAGTGCAGATCAGTGCTCAGATCCCGGTTCTCAGATCAGTGCTCAGATCCAGTTCTCAGATCAGTGCTCAGATCAGTGCTCAGATCAGTGCTCAGATCAGTGCTCAGATCAAGTTTACTCAGATCAGTGCTCAGATCAGTGCTCAGATCAGTTCTCAGATCAGTGCTCAGATCAGTTCTCAGATCAGTGCTTAGATCAGTGCTCAGATCAGTGCTCAGATCAGTGCTCAGATCAGTGCTCAGATCAGTTCTCAGATCAGTGCTTAGATCAGTGCTCAGATCAGTTCTCAGATCAGTGCTTAGATCAGTGCTCAGATCAGTTCTCAGAAGTGATTAGAGCCTCATGTAAAGCATGCGTACATTTCACAACACTGACTAGTGAGCCTTCTCCCTTTCCAGCTCTCCGGAGATCGGTTGAGGGGATGGAATCATCATCATCATCATCATCATATATGAAGCAGGCTCTCAAGACCCTCTCCTAGGAGGGAGGAAGGGGAGCACCGTAGACCCTATATGCTTGGATGCCTCTCCATCACACCTCTGCCACTCGACAGACACCCACACACCCACCCGGAGAGACCAATGTGCACACTTTCATCTCGCAGGTTTTTGCCAGCCCAAGGAGAAACTAAATGATTAAATAAGCCCTTCGGTGTGCCTAATCAGAATAATTGGAGCATGTGTTGTATAATCAAGTCATTAATCCTATAGATCAGCTGTCCGCTGGCTCCCGTCTCCCAATCATATTCGGCGTCCTAATCTCTCCATCCTCAGCACTTTTGCACTGATAGTTTTGCATGCCGGGGAGTTCCTCATTAACCCTCATTAGCTATCTAACGTTGACTCTAATTACTATTTCAGCGATCTGCATAGCTAACATCCTCCTTCTGTATTTTGTTCTGTAAACACGTATGCGTCTGTCGGCCGTGATTGACGTGCAGTGACTGGGACTGTATAGTGGAGTTGTTTACATTTATCTGCCACAACAAAAAAATGTATGACATCTTCATAATTGTTTGCGTGTTTGATGATATCGGTGCACAATAAAGAAACTAATTCCACCATGTTAACAAGCCTCTATCTGAAGGTTTCTGTGAGAAAAAGTTAATTTTACTTAATGCATTCTTTGCAAATAATTATTATCATGCAACCAGTTTTCTGTGTACTACATCCTGTAAACAAGCATGTATGATTCTTGATATAGGCAATAGCACTGTCAGAATGTTGGCCAATTAGTTTTGTATTCGCCAGATTAGCTATTGGTGGTCTTATCAGTCAATTATCTAGTTTCAGAGTTTCTTACTGAGTTGACTGCCACTCATTTGGGCACCAAAACATAATATAAACAGCCAGATGTACACAAATGTGCACATAGAACAATGTGTAATACAGAACAAACATGGAAACAGCCTACATCCATTTATGTTCTTACAGATATAACTGAACAAATATAGCATCCTCTTTCTACCTGTGAAACTACCTTTCTCACTCTGTGTGTGTGTGTGTGTGTGTGTGTGTGTGTGTGTGTGAGAGAGAGAGAGAGAGAGAGAGAGAGAGAGAGAGAGAGTGAGAAAGAGAGAGTTTTGTATTTTCAGTCAATTATCTAGTTTCAGAGTTTCTTACTGGGTTGACTGCCACTCATTTGGGCACCAAAACAAGATATCAACAGCCAGATGTACACAAATGTGCACATAGAACAATGTGTAATACAGAACAAACATGGAAACAGCCTACATCCATTTATGTTCTTACAGATATAACAGAACAAATGTAGCATCCTTTTTCTACCTGTGAAACTACCTTTCTCACTCTGTGTGTGTGCTGTGTGTGTGTGTGTGTGTGTGTGTGTGAGAGAGAGAGAGAGAGAGAGAGAGAGAGAGAGAGTGAGAAAGAGAGAGTTTTGTATTTTCAGTCAATTATCTAGTTTCAGAGTTTCTTACTGGGTTGACTGCCACTCATTTGGGCACCAAAACAAGATATCAACAGCCAGATGTACACAAATGTGCACATAGAACCATGTGTAATACAGAACAAACATGGAAACAGCCTACATCCATTTATGTTCTTACAGATATAACAGAACAAATGTAGCATCCTCTTTCTACCTGTGAAACCTTTCTCACTGTGTGTGTGTGTGTGTGTGTGTGTGTGTGTGTGTGTGTGTGTGTGTGTGTGTGTGTGTGTGTGTGTGTGTGTGAGAGAGAGAGAGAGTGTGTGTGTGTGTGTGTGTGTGTGTGTGTGTGTGTGTGTGTGTGTGTATGTATGCACATATGTGTATGTGTGTGCCCATATATGTATGTGTGTGTGTATTGACAGAGTGGTCATGTATCAATTGTAATGCCTCACACACTTCTCCATTTGACCACATCGTTTCACCTCACCTCCCCATGCATCAGTCAAATTTGATTTATTTCTCCTGACCTTAAACAGCTTGCTTTTTACCCCAGTATTTTTCCAAATATCATCTGTGATGGGAGCCCTTTTACTTCAAGTCTGGCAAAGCGTTTGTGCACTGAAAGTTGATGTTTCTTTGGGTTTGTATCGGGCACAAACTTCACCCTCCAATTATCGCTCAGCACGTAGCGCTGGCAGCGATATGTGGAGGAGAAAAGGGAGAGGAGAGAGGGGAGAGGGGAGAGGAGAGAGGGGAGGGAGGAGAGGAGAGGGAGGAGAGAGGAGAGAGAGGAGAAAGGAGAGAGGAGAGAGGAGAAGAGAGGGAGGAGAGAGGAGAGAGAGGAGAAAGGAGAGAGGAGAGAGAGGAGAAGAGAGGGAGGAGAGAGGAGAGAGAGAGAGAGGAGAGAGAGGAGAGAGGGGAGAGGAGAGGGAGGGAGAGGGCTAAAGTGGGTCTGTCGCCTACTGCGTTCCTCTTCCTGTCTCCCTGTTAGTGGAGGAGCGGGCTGGGGCACTGCTGAGAACCTCCAGGAGGGGCCCAGGGGTGAGCAGACGCGCCTCCCAGCTGAGACCCCTGGGGGCTGGGGAGCAGAAGGAACGCAGAGGCCCTTCTCTCCTCTCCATTTCTCCTCTGATTTCGCTATGGGAGAACATCCTGTGCTTTTTGCTCTCAGCAGAATCTGAGAATGTCTACATCTAAATCTAAACATGATACATATGATACAATACAGCAACAGTTTTATATTCATAAGACAATGGAAATTATTCAGTCATGTGTGTGTGTGTGTGTGTGTGTGTGTGTGTGTGTGTGTGTGTGTGTGTGTGTGTGTGTGTGTGTGTGTGTGTGTGTGTGTGTGTGTGCTCTGTGTGTCTGTGTGTCTGTGTGTGTGCATGTCATAAATGCCTGTGTGGGGACACAAGGTGTAAGACTTGTTATCTTGTTACTGTAACTTCACTATTTACTTAAATGTCAACACTTGGTCTAATGACCAGGGTTGCCTCTGAATAGTCTTGAGTGAAGTCATTTCTACTTGGATTTGATCTTGCGGCATTTAAAGCCCTTATCCTCATAGCTCTTCATTATTTTAGAGTCTCCTCAGTGCGGTCAAAGTGAAAGTAGAGAAGAACAGGAAAAAAAGGAATGAAATTGTATATTATGCATGTCATATCGTGTATATGCCATGACAGGGAAAGAAGACACATTCTGCATTCTCAACACACACTCCTCTCATGTTATGTTGCATTTTTCATAGTTCATTAATATGAAGTAGATGTGTGAGCATGACAAATGTGTGGGATTGCGAATGTGTGAAATGTAATCTATGGGGATCCCAAGAATGATAAAATAAAAGGCTAATCACTGCTTGAAAAATTGCCTGCCTAAATGTTGATCATATTAATGCTTGTGAGATAGTGTAGGTGTCATGAGCTCTCTCTCTGCCTGGTAACACGCGCTGATTGAAGTCTGATGACCTCCACCTGTTCCTGCTCTGCTCTGCCTCACCCTCGTTTACCTACCAGCTGCACTGCATTCACCACTCATCATGCCCTGTATATAAAGCCTTGCTTTTCAGTCCACACTTGTCAGATCGTCTGCAACCAGCACCAGTTACCTGCCTGTTTTGGAAAACGCCTCTGACTCTTTGCCTGTGATCCCGGACCATTTCGACTACTTCTGTGTTCTCCAGCCCCGGTAATCTTGACCTGCCTTCCGTCCCTCTTTCTGAATACCGCCTAGTCCTTGACTGTACTGCTGCTTCGTTTCAATTGCTGTTGTGTGTGTGTTTCCCCCAGGACTTCCTGGATCATCCAGCTCCTGCCATTGCTGTTCGGCTACTGGGGGAACACACACACACGCAGACTCTTGGAACTCCTGTACCCGCCCCCCTGAAACCCCCTTAACCCCCAACCCTTAAATAAACTTTTGAACGTGACGCTTTTGTGGTCCTCGTCCTGTTTGGTGTCTGACAGTAGGCCCTGTGTTTGACATCTCAGCTTATGGCATATGTCATTGTAAAGCACTCCATCTAAATTCATTTCAGCTTAATCATCTTGCCCAGTGAAAAGTGTTATTTTCACAAGAGGAGTAGTGACTTGGTATGCAAAATATGCAGCACTTCACTTCAAAAGCAAAAATTCAATTGTAGGAAAAAACACAGAGCAATGGTAAATGGTCAAAAAATAAAACACTGTCCGCTAAAGCAGCTAAAACACTCCGCTAAAACAGTCATGATGACGCAAGTCTGAGGTAACAGCTAAAGTAATTCAGTCTTGATTCTTTGCCAGAGGTGTTTTAATGCACGTAATGCACAAGGAACTGAAAATGTAAACAACACTAATAAAATCCCCGAAATGAAGAAAAAAACAATTTACTGCACAGGAATATTAAACAGAATCCCTTTAAATTTAAATCACCATCATCAGGAGATGCTTTTTAAATTATGAGATGGAAAAAAGTAGATATGTTTTACAAACAAAATCCAAAAGCAGCAACAAGAATTCACTGCTCTCCTCTTAAAAATGTACTTGTAGCCCCCACCACACAACTATCACAACACCTCATTCTCCTCCATTTCTGCTTATAGGGGCACACAGCAGCCATAACCACCATCCAGCCGCATGGAGAAGAGCATGTTGTTTTGGTCTTCACTGGGAAGACCCAGTGCCCAGCCTAGGCTCCAGAGCGTCTGCTGCTAAGGCATGTGGGATTACGTCTCTCTCTGTGTGTGTGTGTGTGTGTGTGTGTGTGTGTATGCGTGTGTGCGTGTGTGTGCATGTGTGTGTGTGTATGTGTATGTGTGTTGCTGAGTGGGCTGCAGCCGCACACGGCCTGCTGCGGCAATGATTCACCCGAGTCGCCCGGCCGTGCCAGAAACATCGCCCTATCTCTCGCGCGCAGCACCTCTTCCAGCACGCAGGGCCCGTGGTGAAGTTAGAGCAGGCAGGATGTCAATGCCACAGTGGAACCTGTTCCTGAAAATGGCATTTCTGTCAGAGGAGGTCCACTTTGGGGAATTCCAGCTGATGTGATGTGTTTAAAGCCAACCGGTAAATTGCTTGAAGCCAAGGGTTGGAGTGCTGTCCTGGTTTGTTTATTCATTATTTGTTTGTTTGAGGGTTTAATTGTTGTGTGTTTTTTGAGCACTGTGGTGTCCCAAGTGTACTGATTTTTGACAGCAACAGCAAACATCCATAAACCTGTAAA
The DNA here is from genome assembly GCF_017589495.1 of Alosa alosa. Taxonomy (NCBI): domain Eukaryota; kingdom Metazoa; phylum Chordata; class Actinopteri; order Clupeiformes; family Clupeidae; genus Alosa; species Alosa alosa. The sequence continues at coordinate 31,025,043 of NC_063190.1, read as the reverse complement.
TGGTTATTTTCTAGCCCACTTGTTTTACATTCATAAGAACAATTGCCATTACCCTATCCCTTTTACTTGTATTTCTGTGGAATGGGAGTTCAAGAAAATGTCTTTGCCAGGTAAGAATACTTGAAGATGTATATGCTTGTAGATGCTTGTTTTGTTTGTATTATTTTCTTTATGTAAATTAATAGAAACAGCATGTGAAACAAAAGCGACTGCGACAACTTACTTTAATGCATCACAGCTGACATTCACATCCCTCTGATGATGGAAGATCTCACTGATTTAGCTTAGCGCAGCCCTGCAACGGAGGGCCATGTCCCAGTTCACAGCCCTAGTCAGTCTTCCAAGGGATACACCTCTGTTGTTATTAGATCAAAGGCATGTATACATTGCCCTGTGGGATTTGTAGGTGGCAGTCCTGCTTTGATCCCCTACTTCAGTCTCAAGCATCAGCTGCCTTGCTTTCTTATGCGCAGGCTTAGCCGCATTGAGACAAATACATTGTGAGCAGATATGGAAAAGAGGATGGAATCAAGCTGCTGTGAAATTGTTTAGAGAGAGCAGCCATCTCTGAAAGACAATGTATTCGACATGACCCTTTGAGCACTCAAAAGCAAACAGCTCAGAGCACATAACACACGTGTGTGTTAACTTCATGTTCAGATTTCAAGTTCAAGCTGGTTCAGTATCAATGACATTTATTTGAATTGAACTAATTGAATTAATCTTTTTCATTAATCTCTCAATAACTCTCCACATCTAACACATGTGCCTGAGTTATTTAATCAATTAAAACATCATTATGACAGACTGTCATGAAACACTTAACTGTAGAACTGCCATATAAAAGCTAAGCACCATTATCACTGGAACATTTAGTGCACACTCATTTAAAAAGACCTGCCAGCAGTGTATCTAAGCCACATTCAATGGCTTTATAATCTACTGAACTTTCTAAATCTAGCATCTCATAAAAGACTAAGTACAGCAATACCACAAGGGACCTGATATTGATTCAAATACATCATACCTTGAAAGTCAATTTAATGGAAAAACCAAAACCGTGTGGCATTTGTGTGTGTGTGTGTGTGTGTGTGTGTGTGTGTGTGTGTGTGTGTGTGTGTGTGTGTGTGTGTACATTCCAACAAGTAAGTTCTGGCCTGGTAAAAAGCATTGATCAAATTCTTGAGAGAAAAAAAAAGATCAGTTTCTCTTTTTTCTTTCTCTGTTTTTTGGTTTGGTGTTAAAGCACAGCACAGGTGATGCCGGGGAGCAGGTGATGATGGCCTGGATAGCTGACATTTTAACCTGATTGTCTGGAAAGATGAATGAGTTCTTGCTCTCTCTCTCTCCCTTCCCCCTCCAGTGCTCTGCCTTATTGCCCCCGGACGTGGTGAGATCATGCGAGTGCTTATGCCGACCACTCTCGTGGGGGCTTTCGCAGGGCAGCCACTTCCAAAGGCACAGACTGCAGTTGAGGGAGCAGATCCTGTCTGCCATATGCAGGGCCGTGCATGCTCAGTAGACTGGAAAAAGAGGAAGGTTTCTGGCAGAGAAAACAGCCGCGCTCTCCAGCTCCGTGTAAACATTGCAATTAGTTACCTTTTGAGTTCCATGTCACCGTTGCGAGTGGCAATGAAAAAAAGACAAAAGACAAAAGAAAAGGTAAATAAAAGAAGAGCTCTGTTTTATCCCAGGGCAGATCAAAGCTGCATTATCTCCTTCTCCCCTCCTCCCTCCCAATCACATTCAGGGGCTCCTATGCTGTAGAAGGAGACACTTCCAAGTGACAGATGTGAGGTGTGATCCAATTTGGTTCTGATGGGCGGTAATGTCACTCCTTTGTACTGTAGGCAGGGGAGTCTCATTGGGTGTCTGGTGAGCCCTAACAGGTGTCTCCTCAGTATGCCTCTGGAAGAAAACGTCTTCCTGTGATTTGTGATTGGAGGTTTTGTCACGCTGCATACTCTGTGCCAAGTCTGTTGGGTGGAGAGAAGTGAGGGCTCTTTTTTACGCTTTATCTGCTATGAGTCAGGGATTCAAAATCATGTTTTGCTTCTAAATACTTATTAGTAGGGACGCTTGACTTGACTTGACTCGACTGTAAAGTATGAATATCGCACACAATGAATAGGCATGGGCTGGTTTTCAGGACATTTTGAAATAGGTGTTATTAGGTGCTTAGTAGGCATTCATTATCCTATTCAGATATATATATTCAGATCCTTTTCTCTGCACAACTGTCCTGTGATTAAATTATTATCACTGATAAATCTCACTGTAAGGACTGCCTGTGAGGTAATTACAGTGTTCAATATTGCAAAGGTTTCGAGAGGACATGATATTTTCTTAATTATTCAGCAGCTGTAGAAATACAGGCTGGAAAAGGAAAGAAATATACTGTCAGCCCTTCATCCATGCCAAAGGTTTTGATCTTACAACCTGATGCAAACCTGCAGTGGGAGTAGAGTAGGTGTCTGAGCTATTTTGTTTTCACCTGTAATTAGAAGCAGAAGAATCCGTCTGTGATATGATAGATCAGGCAGTCCGACTAACTTCATCTCTAAAGTGAACAATAGCTCTTCTGTATAAGCCTTTAATGTTATCAATCCATGAATTTCTGCTTAGACATAAAACAATAAATAACTCTGAAATATTATACAGGATATATCCTAGGAAACAAAGAGTTTAGAAACTGAGTGTGTATTTTGCATTATATGTTGCTTAAAATTACATTTGTAATGCATCACCTGATGCCTAAAACCTATTTAAACATTCAAATAGGATAGAGGGCAGGGTACCCTGTATGCACATCTAAAGTAGCTCTAAAATAACATCTAAAAGAGCTGATTTGTCTACATGGCACTTTCACGATATATACAACATTTGTTTTTTTAACCCGAGGGAACATATATGTTTGTTGAGTAATGCTTCCATTTAGTCTGTCTGCAAAAGGAGGTCAGATGTCAAGGTCAAATGACAAACTTCTTTTTCTCATTGATCGTGACAAACTGGGGATCTGAGAACTGTCTATGGACACCAAAGTTGCATGGTCAAAAGCTCAGCATGAACCTCAAGACCTCAGGGATTCACCTTTCTGTACAGTTTGTTCCCTTTCTGCTCTGCCACTGTTCTTTTCCTTCCAGCACCTTCATAGTTAGAAGAATAAAATGCTTTCATTTCAAAGATGGCCAGGCAATTTGCCATTTGTCAGTACTGAAAGCAAGCAATTTTGGAGTTATTCAAGACAATCGTTCACATCCTCTTACTGTCCAATAAAATCCCATTCAATTGAGCTTATGTTGCAGAGGGTTGTGCACTCTCACTTTTACTCTATAGAAGTTTGTTCTGCAAATGCTCACATAATTCTTTTAAATGTTAATGAGGGGTCCATTGGTGGAGTCCACCTGCAAGTCCCTATTCAAGGTTTTATCCAAAACATTACTGTCCTTTTGCTCTAATGTGGAATGGCAAACAAAGAACACATTTTAAATATTCATCCACCGATGTAGTTTAATGTTTGATGCCCCCTAACTAGAGCTAAATGTGCACTTCAAACAGGCCACCCCAGCTGACCGCCCAAGCCCCCCAGCCCTAATGGAGCCGGCCATAAATAATTTTTGCATAAATGTGTGAGTGCTTCCAGTAAATACGAAGCTATGAAGCCCAAACCAATTAAGTCTTGCGATGATTGTTATGCTTTTGAGTACGGAAACCAAGATGTGACTTGTGACATCATATTGTATGCACTTAGAAAATATATGTTTATTGTTTATGTATGGCTATGTTTTCTTCAATTATTATTTCATTGTTCAGGTAAGCTTGCCCCCACACACACACACACGCACTCACTCTGTTACATTGTGTATGTCATACTACTTTTTATTTACCAAGAAGATGGAAACATATTAAAATATTCTGCCTGTATTGCAGTTTTAAGATACTAGGTACATGTGGAGGCAAATCCAAGGCAAGTAGATGCAGTAGAGAGCCCCCCCTCTCTCTCACACACACACACACACACACACACACACACACACACACACACACACACACACATACACACACTGTATTTGAGTATTTGACAGTTGTTTGACTAGTTTTCCTCCACCTGTAAAACTTTCTTGCTGATTTCCTGCTCTTTTATTTCATTTAGTTCTGTGTCAAGGTGTGCTCTTTAAGTGTCTGAATGAAGCAGCATTAAAAAAACATCTGCATAACAGTGTGTTTATTCCCCCGGTTTCAGCAGGGAACCCTCCAACACATTACTAATTGTCATATTACAAATAATTCATTGCATTATTTCATGCATAATGCATCAGTGTGCAACCACAGCAGAAGCCTACGGTGTATGTGTGTGTGTGTGTGTGTGTGTGTGTGTGTGTGTGTGTGTGTGTGTGTGTGTGTGTGGCAGTGACTGGGTCTGCCTCTCCAATATGGCCAGATTTCTGACAGCTCAAGCAAAGAGCGATCTTCAATTTATCTTTTTTTTGGATATGGAAAATGGTCATAAACTACTCATAAACAACTCTGATTCATCCACCATGACTGTGCCCTCTCTTCTAGTTCTGCTTATCTTGATATATACGCATAACTTGGTGAGTTTTTTGAAACTGCAACCCTAAGCATCTTCTCTTCTGGATTTACACCGCACCACTAGTGACTGGTGGGAGGGGATCAAAGTGATGATTGTCTTGCCAAAGACGTTTCACTATCTTTTTGCAAGAAACATTCACATTTAGTTAATTGGGCAAAATGACAAGATACATGAAAAATGCTGACTTGATTATTGTGTTAATTGGACACCAGTGTGCCTGGACAACACTCATTCAGGCTGCCAGATCTGCTTTTCACTTTGCTCAAGGTAAACAATTCCATCACTCTGCCTTGCCGTACTGTGTGTGTGTGAAGGTTTCAGTGATGCTTCTGTTTGCAAAACTGTGCGTCTTCTATCCTTTCATCACTGTGATAAACGAGTCCTCCCACGAGGTGTCTACCCCACCACTCCGTCTAATTTTCAGCTCTTTCTCATTCCTTCTGCACCCCTCCTGCCCCCCTTCCCTATCCCCACACCCCCAACACTACTACACGCGCCACAGCTCTTTGTGGTGTCTTTGTGCCCTGGGTGTGTGTGGTGTGTGTGCGGTGTGTGTGTGTGGTGTGTGGTGTTTACGGTCTGCTGCAGTACAGTCTGTTTGTGGAGCTCTAAAGCTGAGAGCCATTGCCCCCCCGGAGAAACCATAAAACGGCTTCAAAGAGTTCCACAGTTGCTATGACAACTGAAATAAAAGCAATTAGGCATGATTTAAGGGGGAGGGATGGGGGGGGGGGGGGTTGATGAGCCATAATTTTCATCTGGCCTGATAGAGTCCTCAGAAAACCTGCAGCGATGCTTTCCTCTCCTAATCTGTCTTGCGTGTTGTTTTTGAAGAAGAGTTAACATGCAGGCAAATGGAACATACGCTGTCATCTATCCAGTCGATAAGTCAGGAAAAAAAGCAGGATGACACGGAATAATGGCATCATGTGAAACACAGTTCAGACTGTACCGCATCAGCAGAAAACTTGGAAAGGAGGAAGTTTGCCCAGATGACAAAGTGCTGTGCTTATCATGATTATGTCCAAAACGTATGAAAGGAAAGCATCATGGAAAGAGAAAAATTAGACAGGCGCCTGTGGCACTCAGTCAGTCATCTCCACCTTTGCAGCAGATACACGGTTGGTCCACTTGGGGATGACTGGTGTGCTCATGGCCAGTCTCTCCCGTGAAGGTGCTGCCGCCACGCGAGTCCATCTCAATCAAATGGACGGCTTGACATCCTCACTGTGGCACCGGAACCACACACACACACACACACACACACACACACACACTCTTATCCTCTGCAGTCTCTCACACAAGGGCAAGGGTCTGTGTTTGCAGTGAGATGTCTGTCTATGTGTGTGTGTGTGTGTGTGTGTGTGTGTGTGTTTGTGTGTGTGTTCATGGTTCAATGATAGAGGGTCTGTGTTTGCAGTGTGTGTGTGTGTGTGTGTGTGTGTGTGTGTGTGTGTGTGTGAGTGTGTGTGTGTGTGTGTGTGTGTGTGAGTGTCTGTGTGTCCCTGTGTATGTGTGATCGCAGCTGAATGATAGAGGATCTGTGTTTGCAGAGAGAAGTGTGTGTGTGTGTGTGTGTGTGTGTGTGTGGTCACGGCTCAATGACAGAAGATCTGTGTTTGTAGTGTGAATGTCTGTGTGTGTGTGTGTGTGTGTGTGTGTGTGTGTGTGTGTGTGTGTGTGCCCGTGTGTGGTAATGGCCCAATGATAGTCGCCCCTTTGGCGCTGGCACCATCATGTCATTTTCATGAGGCTAAGAGCTAACATTCACCGAGTCTTTGATGCCATGCCTTTGACCTTTCCAGTCCCCCCTCTCAGGTGTGAAGGCGATTTGATGTGTGTGACTAAATGATGTCCCCCCTCTCCTCAAAGAAAAAAAACAACAAAACCTTTCATCTTAATGCACTGTACACATGGGACCAGGTGACATAGATCAAGTATCTAAAGGACTACAGACTAGTCTTGTTACTGCGGAAGAGCATAAATTGCATTAGCTTTAGCTGGATGCATTGTGATGTACTATAATGGACTGCGCAGACTCTAAATTCAACAGTATGTAAGTAATGTATGTTTGTGTAGCAAAACAAAGATGTCTTGCCATGCAGAGGCGTATAATATGTTAATATCTTTGGCAACTGTCTTGGAAAACAAACATGAAATGAGCATTGAGAAATGAATTGACTCACAGGGTGGTCAAATAACTTAAACGTTTATGTCACTTAATCTGTACTTAGGCACAATGCTTCCCTCGATTAATTTCAGTGTTGGATTCATACATTCTCACTATCGAGCCGTTGCACATTCTTTTCAGAAAGCTTTATGAGATTAGCCCAGCCAACCGCTTTTTCCTGTACTCTAGATGAGTTGTGTAAATTAGAATTACGATAATTGCCTCTTTACACGTCCCTCTCTGTCTCCATGCATCAGGAAAGCCGGTGCACACAGCAATTTTCAGTCAAATTTGACAGTCTGATTTTTGACCTCATCATTCCTTCTCAGTCTGTGTGTGTGTGTGTGTGTGTGTGTGTCTCTGTGTGTGTGTGTAGATGTGTGTGTGTGTGTGAGTGTGGGTGTGTGTGTGTGTAGATATGTGTGTGTGTGTCGGTGAGGTGGGGGTGGGGTGGAGTGGTGGGGCTTCATTTTGAAACAAACACTTGCCTCCTGCCTCTAGCAATAACAAGATATGACAGTTGAGATGCGGTGGCAAAATTAATATGAAAGGAGGCTGAGCTTTTTTGAATCACATGCTAGCCTAATGACGGTAATGGCCTTCCCTGTCTGAGAAGCCAGTCAGACCTCCTGTCTTACTGTCTGCCATTCAAAGGTAGAAAGAAACACAGGAGGTGCAAATGGTACGTCGGAAAAGGCAATGAATCAGCCCTGCACCATTACCTTTCACCAAGAAGCCAAGAAGAAACCATCGGCTTGGTTAGGAAGGATGGGGAGGGGAGGATTGAAATCCCCTCCTTTGTGATTGCATTGCACTGCACAACAGCACAAAAACACATAATCTACCCTTTGGAACTAGCACTTGTAAAAGAATGGATGTTGGCCAGTTGGGGCTGGTTGGGTGGGTGGGGGGGGGGGTGTTCCATTATTTATCTGTTTAATATTTAATTTATCAGCCTCTTTACATAAATGTGAGTGGCATGAAACATGTCGCTCCCCAGCATTTGACAAATTACTGCACATGATGTACCGAGTAGAGGCGCACCCCTAGACTATTTGTCCTTGCAGTTGGCACCTTGATTCTGCCCTCTTTGCATACGAGATCAATTGGGTGCTAGGGAATGATGAATTTCTTCACAGAGTTTACTGGGATGGCTCTCTACATATAATTAAGCTTTTTACTGAGTCAAGTCATGAAAAAAGAGAGTTGTTGCTTAATCAAAACTGATTGCCATAATCAATGTTGACTCTATGGTAAACAATCATCTTGCAATATTTCATTCCTAAATACTGATGTGTTTTTTAGTGCATTAGCCCATCGACCCATAAATATTTTTGAGCAGAGGAGTCAAAACTGGAGATATTCAGGAAAGGTGTTAAATTCCTTGTGCTATAGGTAAGGAATTTCCCACAATGGCTGATTAACAACCATTACATTATATTTATTCAATACATTTATTACAACCAAGCCTATTTAACATGACACAAAATACAACAGGAATTTGCATTGCATTGCAAGATTAAAGGCAAGTCACATGTCCAATTCATCCTCTCAACTAATCAGTCATCATCATCATCATCATCATCACTGTCCTCTTCCTCATCATCATCCTCAGTTTACGGCACTTGTTCAGCTTTTTCTGTTCCACTGTTCATGTGCTCCCTCCTTTCCCTTTATTCCTGTTCCGGTACACTGATGTCTGACTATTTAAAAATTCAAATTATCAGGCCATCCTCAGTCTCGGTCCTGTCCTGCTATCTGGGAGGCAGCGTCTCTTCCCCTCTGACTTCTCTCTGGGTGTGCTCTACTCACAGTGCAGGTCATTTTGACACTTCATGCAGGGCTGGTGGTGCACCATGGGCTTTGCAGTTGTACGGAAATAAACTAGTCACATTTTTTTTTACCAATTCTCAGCTCCTTGGTCTTCATTGCAGAGCTACTTAACACATAAATGCACTAAAATAGGTATGCTAATTCACTTAAAGGTCATGCAGTGTAATTAATGGTATTCCAGTAACAGGGCTCACACTCTTCTCCTGTTTCAGGTCCAGTCACCGAAAAATGAATTGCATTGTGAATCCAGAGGCCACCATACACACCCCATCACAATTTGATTGCTTACCCTGAGGCGAATCTCAATTATTTAATTTGGAGTATTCATGCTTTATTTATGGTAATTTAATAATTTATTCATTTTATGTTTCAACTAACTTGCAGCAACTCCTGAAGTCACGTCGCATAAGGGCATCATTTTGGCGCTTGTAAGCATAACCTATTTACCATGGGGAGAGTTGGTGTATTCCCTTCTAAACATCGCCATGCATGCAGGACTGTGGAGCTCACAGACTAATTAGCCCGTGCGGTGGTGAGCGTTCATCTCGTCACGTGTCAACAACTCCCACAAGGGTACAACCTGATAAGGCTTCGTTTATCACCAACCAAAAACACCAAAGCAAAAGATTTTCCCTTACACTTCATGTCAAAGCCCCAGTGGACAAAGCTTGCGTACTACACCCTATCTCTTAATGACTTTTTAAGCATTTGAGTGTTTTGCATTCGGTCTGTTGAATTAACATGAAAGCAAGTTGTTTGCTTTCCAGGAAATGACAGGATAGCATTAATGGCTGAGTGCACTCGTATGGGAAGACATTCCAGTGCTGCGCCTGATAACTCTCTATTTTATTTCTATTTGTGACTCAACATGAGGACATTGGAGACAACATGTGTGTTTTGTGTGTGTGTGTGTGTGTGTGTGTGTGTGTGTGTGTGTGTGTGGTTCTGCTGACAGGGCTTATTACTACATTCATGGTACTAAAATGTTTGAAAATGTTGAAGTCAGAGGTGCAATACATGAAATATGCATGTGTATGTACCATGTATTAATATATTAATGTGTCATGTTTGAAATGGGAAGAGGTAGAATGGGGATATTCCACCTAATAGTCACTACAGGAGTATCTGAGTTGAGGGAATTTAAATCCCAATAACGTGTGTGTGTGTGTGTGTGTGTGTGCGTGCGCGCGCGTGCGTGTGAGTGTGTGTATGCAGTCACAAAGGCATGATATTACCAAAGATCCTTGATTACTAAACACTCCGCCTCAACCCTCACCAGTATTACAGTATTTCTGTATTGTAGCCTAAAGTATAATTTAAAGTTGGGAATCAGCACCCAACTTCAGCCTGCCACAGTGATTGTGTCTGCCCTTCCATGTGTCATCTAAATCCATTTAGATATCTGTAATGAACCCATTATCACGCTCATCGGCCAATCATGGCCCATGTGGAGCACATTTATTGCCAGTGCTCAGTTAACACCATGAGCTCATTTTCTGAGTTAGGCTGAGAGGGATCAAGATTTGAGAGTATTTAAGAGATGCAAAGCATCTTTTGTAAACAAAGGGGGGAAATAATAAACACCTCTTTACTTCAGTAGCCTACTCCTTCGAATGTTGAATTCATTAGCATCATCATGATAATTGCAGTTGTAGTGTACAATTATTATTATTATTATTATTATTATTATTATTATTATATCGTTGTTGTTGTTGTCGTTGTTGTTGCTCTCTTTCTTTTCAAACTGAAGTAGCACAGCGCGTCGTCATCAAATCGTTAGGCTAAGGATAAAAGAGTAAATGGTACAGTCTGCGGAGGGGCTTACATATTTGGAATCACATCCAACTGTAGACTTCCACGCTTCTGAGTGTGAATAGAGGACAACGAAAAATGCGCTGACTGTTAAGAAAGCAATCGTGACCCCTTTTCTGACACTATTGAGTCGTTTCATTTGTTGGTAGGGTGCGAGGTATCACGGTTCCTCAGTTGCCACGGTTATTACCTCAAGCGCAGCGCTTGCAGCGGGGAGAGGAGAGACTTGTGTAGAGCTCTGCGAATTCAGTTAGTCTGTACTATGGGCACATTGTGTGGGAACTGACGGATGCGCGTCAGAATATCTGCTTGGAATTTGGCTCTCTTTGCGTCGCCAATGCAAACGGAAATATGCAGCGAAGCTTCGCCTTTCTCCTCACTAGTGTTGTCGGCTTTTGTTTAGGTTCAAGTTTTCCAAGTAATATTAATATAGGTAAGTATTTTTAGTCAATAACTGTAAACCCACTCAGCATTGTCTTCATTCGAAGTAAGATTGACATGAACTTCCTAAATTCACATCAGGCAGGAATAGAGATGGGCTGTTTACTCACAATCGTCGTATTTAAAACGTTGTAGTGATTTCAACATTAATGTTTTCAATGGTTTTGGTTTTTGGTAACAGGAGGATTGTTCCCCACCGGTTCCCACGAATATGAGGTTTTTCGATTTGCGCTTTCTCGACATCAGGATATCCCTAAACTGGTACCACAAGTGGACATGGTTGATACAGGGAGCAGCTTTGCCATGACATACGCATGTAAGTTGCTCCTGTTTTTTATGTTTTTGATTGTGGAAGGTGAGTGCCTTGAAGCAACATAATCATCCTATCGCATCAACGTTGATGCTATGCGTGGGAGAGACCATAACAAAAGAGTTGTCATCTATCTGTTGCTGTAAACCCTAAAACTAAACATGTACTAGAAGTGAACCAAGTAAAACAGACGTCCAACTGTATTTGAAATTGTTGCAGCTGAAAAAAAACCCTACAGTGTCTAATCTTTGTAGTTTGACATCCAAATTCGAGAAATGATTTAGCTGGTTTGGGAATGTCACGGTCAGGCAGATTTGGCATTGGCTAGATTATGGTTACAATAAAACAAAAACATTGCGTTTATTTTGGTGTTTATGGCAATAAGTTTAATTTGGGATTCATTGTATGCGTCAGCAGGATCTTTGAACTTTTTGTCTGTGGAAATGATAAGGTAAAGCCACTGCCTAGTGAAAACCAGTGAGACAGCAGGAGATGAGTTATTCATTAAAGCAGGCAGGTTGACAGGAAAGACAGAAGTGTGTACACTGACTGAAAGAGACAGAGAAAGATAAGAAAAGAAAAAGAAAGACATGTGTGCTTTGAATGACTGGGAACATAACTGCACTGTAGTTGATATGTAAACAGATGAGACAGCACAGATGACATCCTCATCGCACTGTGTCTAGCTGACATATTTGTGACTACTGTTGGTAGAATGTAGTGTAATATGGAGCCTTCCGGAGTCTAACGTTTATCATTTTCTCTCACACATGTTTAGCATGCTGTTCTTTTTCAGTCCAGATATCATATAGGTAATTGAGACACTATTGAAGACAGTGCTTTATCAGTGCTTTGAAAAAGGCTTTGCTGTGCTGTGTGATGACGGGTTGCCAGGTAAATCTTACAAGTTAGATGAACCCTCTTAAAGGACAGATGTAAAGCTACCTGCTGTTCACTGACTGTGTGTGTGTGTGTGTGTGTGTGTGTGTGTGTGTGAGAGAGAGAGAGAGAGAGAGAGAGAGAGAGAGGGGAGATAAACCCTTTTGTTCTGAATCATAGTGGCACTACCACAGTGCTGATTTCATTGAGTAGGTTTATCCTTTGTATTCACCTCTCTGCTGCAACACATCTTCTGAAATGTCTTGCAAAGCTCTTGTTCATCCACAGTGTGTGATGGAAATGCACCACAAGTGTAGTTAACCAACCCAGTAAAAGGCATTTATTACATGCCAGTAAAAGGCATTTATTTGTGCAGAACAAAGTAGTTCCATCCTGTCATCTGTTCTTTATACCCATCTCGGCCTGTAGTTTCTCTTCCACTACAACACACACCTCCCAGCTCCCCATTAAGTGTGAATGACTTGAGGAAAGATTCTTCTAATCTGAGAGGCCAAGGTGTAAATTAGTTTCTGGTTTGTGCTGGCCACATCAGCAGAATTTTAAAAAGTTCACACTGTCACTCAGCTAAACTCTCCTGCTATATTGCCTCCTAGAAAAACATGGTCAAGTTGGTGTACAACATTACTTTAGCCCAGAAGAGGGCAGCACCACGGTCCAGTTAGAACTGACATTAGTTGCCTGTTATATGAAGGCCCTGTCATTTTCTTTGCACTTCAACGTGGCCTGCTAAAAGATGTTTAATTTAACTAAACATCTAGATTTGGCTGAACACAGATTGAAATGAATAATTGATAATTCTTCTAAAGAAGGTCTATTAGATTGAGAAGAACATGTCCATTTGGCACTATTGCAGACCATGAATGCATGATGGGTCTTGCCATTTCAATTGATTTTTTCCTGATTGTCAAATAATGGAATGTCAGTGCTGTGCACGACTCTTTGAATTAATCATTTTGTGCCATTTACGCATTACACAAAATGTGCATTTTATATTTTGTATGCAAGCAGAATATTCCACATATGCAAGCATCCAAGTCATTAGTGACCCCCCATAAAACAAAATGTATCCATTTTAAATAACAGGGTTATTTGGAGCGCAACGGGAGAGTGAGTCTTAAATATTCATCTTTTGTTATTAGGAGTCATTGCATTGCATCTACTTTAGCTTGTTTATTCATTGTTTCTCTATTTGTTTATCAGTTGTTGTCCTTTCACAACTCCATTCCCCAGCATGGATTAAGTTGTAAATACAAATGGCATTGGATTCATTATGCAAATGGAGGTGTTAGTCGCAATGGCCTCCAGTGGAAATGCATTATAGTAAGCTGATGTCGAGGATGGTGAAAATAGCGCAAGGCATTCATACAATCTCAGCTCCTCTTTCTGTACATACTTGTTTGAAGGACTTCATTTGTGCAGCTAATGTGGTTCTCGCCCACTTGCAATTCAACTCTATTCACATGTGCATGTGGAGCTCCTTATCAGCAAATGACTCACCGGGAAAGAGGTACGGAGGAACGCAATTGGTTGATTATCTCGGGGTGTTTTTTTGCTGCTGCTGCATTAGAATTGTCCTGTTGTGTCAGAGCATCAGAAGAGTGTTGGACCTCCATAAGCAGATACAGTATGTTCAGTTCTTTATTTTCCTGTGACAGATGCCTCAGTCCTAATGAAGTGTTTGCTAGTAGACTTCAGAAGATCTCCTTTTTTTCTTTTCTTTTTTCAAATTCCAGGACTCGTTTCATTCATCACCACTAAAAGTTATGTAAGAGGCAACTACTTTCTTTGTTTCCTCCACCTGTGTGTGTGTGTGTGTGTGTGTGTGTGTGTGTGTGTGTGTGTGTGTTTATATGTGTATGAATGACTATGTTTGTGCGAAACCTCAAACTGTTTAAAATTGCACAGAGATGCCTGCTAGCCATGTTTGGTCCAATAGGAACAGTTAGCGGTCGCCAAGTGGCTCTCCCATCTCTATGGATCCCTGGCTAATCGTTTAGCAGGGAACTGCCACTGCAAACCCATTTAATCTATTATTCATTCATAGCAACATAGCTAAACTGATTAGTCTCTGGTGTTCAGATTTGAGAATTACTATATCGGCTCAGAGTGCACCACACATCAGCTCAATGAAGAGTAGGGCAGAGAGGTAAAGCTAAAAAATCCATTTAAGTGGGAGGGGATTGACAATCTTTAGCTGGAGTGAGACAGGTGCTCTCGAGGGGGGGCAAGTCGGTGTTTGAAATTACCATTTCAAGGGAAACTCGGAGTATTCAGATGATAGCGCACCTTGATAGGCTGTGGCAAGATGTTGTCTGAACAAGCAATGTCGATACAGAGACACAGGAGATCAGTTTGGTCAGTTTTAAGTGCTCAGACATGCTGTGGTACTTTGTCAGGGATGCCCCAACTCTGACCCCTTTCATGGTTATGTCCTCACTTGGAAACCCTGCATGTGGAAATAAACCTTTAGAGGAGCACTGAATATCAGTTCATTTACATGGCTGAGAACTAGAGGGCCACTTAGAAAGTGCAGACCTCTGCTAAGGCCAAATGCACTGATCTCTATTCTTTAGAAATCAGTGGCCAAATGTCATGAAAATGAAAGTGAAACTAAACTCCACGAGCCTCCTGGTGAGTTGGCACCACTGTAAGATTGTATGGATTCTCTCTGGGTCCATAATCCTACACAAACTGACAATAACATAGACAGGCAAACCACACCAGAAACCAGTTTATTATTAGCTATTTATGCCAATTTTAAGTGAAGTTGAGACACATGCGTAGGTTATGTGCAGACAGTTATCTGCGTACATTTGTGTTTAAGTTAAATAAGAGAAGTGTTGCCTTATGTGAAAAGACAAGGGCACTACTGCAGGTACACTACTTCCTCCTCTCTTAACTTTTCTACGCGCAGTGCATTGCTGTATGTGTTGAGATAGCTGTGCTGACCTTAGCCAGAACACGGATGGCGTGGCAGACATGTCACGGAACCTTTACAGCCTTTCCCGGCCTGACAGCCTGTCCGCTGCATTTGATTTGTTAGTCAGAGACGGCTCTGGGTCCCCCCCTCCCCGGCAGAGGATCAGTCCTGAGATCACTGCGACACGCAGCCAGACCCCAGCGTACGCAGCATGCCAATCAGCTAAGGTCCAAAGGGCTCCATTGAGGTGGCAGAGATGAAAGTAATGGGGTTTAAGACAAACCCAGCTTTATGTGTCGCCTCCAGTCGGCTGCCCGCATTCTCGCGCATCCCTGATCAGATCCCCCCCTCCAACGGCAGCCCTGAACCCAAACTGAGGCGTGCGCAGTCGGGAGAAGAAGACGGACAGTCGACTGATATGTGAGGGAACACGACCTGTCCCCTTGTAACAGCCCCTTGCTGCAGTGCATTTGTCTTGGAGAGGTAGTGCTCTGCATTGATGATTATACGTCTCTCTCGGTGGGTGAGATCAGCTGTGAAGGACCAGCTGTGGTGTAGCGTTGCAGTGAGACTGCCAGCTCTGGGCAACAAGAAGCAAAAAAAAAAAAAAAATATCTGTTTAAAAATAAAGTACTTGTCAGACATGCACTGTCTCATAGCATCCTACATGATGATATAGGTCAGTTAAGGGGGCCTTCAGTGTTGATTGCTGTTGACAGGTATCTCATTAGCCTGATATGAAATGCCACCAGGACCAGGGCTGAGGGCAACGGGGAAACAAGTAGGGCACCAGGGCTCATACAGTGTCAGGGATCGGACATGTTTATCTAATGCCTCATGGCTGTGAGTGCATGCGTGTGTGTGTGTGTGTGTGTGTGTGTGTGTGTGTGTGTGGGGGGGGGGTGAACCCTGACCTTCTCCCTTATGTCTGTGTAGTAATAGTGGATGAGAGACCCAGGGCAGCCCAGGGTTGAAAGGAATGCCAGTGCCAGGGCCCCTAATGCACACTGACTAGGACTCGTCTCAGCCACTGTGGACAGAAACACTGGAAAGCTGCTGGTGATTTGGAGGCAAATAGAACATGACCAGTGATATCTTGGACATTTCTCCAAGAGTCTGATGATTTCATCATTACTCAGCTGAGCCACAACCCACCTCCTCTCCTGGGTTTGAAGAGTACTTCACCTTGTCCTCCTACAAGAACCCTTAAAGGAGCTCTGTAAAACTACTACAGGGGTGTCACATTACAAAGCGATGTTACATCAATACGCTGTCAAGTGCCCCATTGCAAATATTTAGAACAGTTAACCCTATTGTCAAATACACGAATAACCTTGCATGCAACCTTAAATGGGCTTTGCAACACAGGGAAAAAGTATAGAGTCTGCAGCATGGTAGATGCAGCTCCCAAACTAATGTAATGGTCTTTGCAAATGTGACATTTTTGGTCCAAACTCTTCCTTAGACATGAACCCTTTGACTGGTACATACTCCACAACACAGTGCTCTGCCCATCCGATGGAACCTGCACTCTCTTCACAGTCAGGAGCTCACCACAAAAGCCACATTTCAGGCCATTGACAAGCCTCTTTCTGTTTTGATATACAGCGCGGCTTCAGTTAAGCCTGGTCCCCGTAAGCCCTTTTTAAAGGCGCCAGGCTTGAAAGTAAGCCCAGCGAAGGACACTTGGGTCGTTATTAATTATCACCGCTGTCAGGCCTTGGTGCTTCACTCCAAAAGGAGCTCCAGTGAGCCGGACAGGCCTTTATGGCATATAGAGCATGGGGAAGCTTGGGGACGTTGGTATGGATCTCTGTAGCGGGGACCTTCAGATCTGTGCTGGGGATCAGGGATGATCACTCACCTCTGGGCCCCCGTAGCGACCAGAAGTACGGTATCGCTGCCAAGAGCCCCTCAGGCAACAGAGAAACAGCCCTCCCTTCCTCCCTCTCTCCCTCCTTCCCCAAGGCAAAGCATATGACACAGCATCATGGCTGACCTTATGTGGGCTAATTTACACCTCATTGAGATTCATTTGTGGCATATGAAGAACCAACAGCCTGAAGTGCAATGTATTAAACAAAGTGGCTGATCTGTGTGTTGGATTCCTAGAATAATCATGTTTTTTTCACAGCAGATACGAGTACTATGCACATAAGCATGCTGGGACTTGTTACATAATAACTGGCAATACTGTAACACTTGTCAGTATCTATTGTGTTGTGATCACTGCCTGGCATTAATAGTGGATACGCCTACAGCATTGCTCTGGCATAAGTTTCTGAAGAGCCACATACTGTACCCACTTTATTAATTGTTTGTTATTGATGCATGAGCCATGGTTATGTTCATTATTTATTTTCGTTAATTAAGACTGAGTCCAAAAGGCCTAGACCACTTTAGGAAGCAGACAGAGCGTGACACTCTGGACCAATTAAAAATCATTAATCTAAGGAACGAAATATAACAAGTTGACGCCAGGCTGAGGTGAACAAGGCTTGCAGGCAAGTCCTTTTGGAGCCTCAGCTCTCTCTGGCAGATCTGCTACACTGCTTCAATTTTTAATGACCAAAATAGCCAAGTTATGCTTCTCCCCTCTTGCATGTGTTAATGATCTTGCCTAACTCACTTCCTCTCTTCTCTTCTCCCTTGCCAGTTTGTTCGCAGTTTTCCAAAGGAGTCTATGCCATCATTGGACTATATGACAAGAAGACCATGAACATGCTCATGTCCTTCTGTGGCGCGCTGCATGTCTGCTTCGTCACGCCGAGTTTCCCCATCGACACCAACAACCAGTTTGTCATCCAGCTTCGGCCGGAGCTGCAGGATGCTCTAATAGACCTCGTGGAGTACTACAAGTGGAAGAAGTTTGTCTATATGTACAGCTCGGATTCAGGTAGGTCTCCCTTCTGTTTGAGTGGATATGAGGACTTTGCATGTCAAAGTCCTCTGTGTCCTGAGTGTCCTCTGTGTCCTGAGTCTGAGTCCTATGTGGATACTGTTTTTAGAAGTGATTTAGATTAAGTGTTAGTATAATTTGTATTTTAGTATATTTAGCATATTCTTTATCTTCTACTGTCCTTACTGCTTAGTTGTGTTTTTATATTATATACTTTAATTACTCTTTCTGCTGTTAAAGAATGTGTTTGTGTTGTATGTATGCTGCTGCTGAGACCTTGAATTTCCCCTGGGGATCAATAAAGTATCTATCTATCTATCTATCTATCTATCTATCTATCTATCTATCTATCTATCTAAGTCCCATCTTATATGTGCACATGCTAAATTAGCATGCATTATTAAGAGTATTACTGGAAGGCAGGTTGAGGACAATGAGGATGTGGTATGTCTCAATGTATTCTGTTCAACTTAAACTGCTGAGGGTGTTGGAAATTCTAGCCCTTCATCTCTGTGTCTTTGTGAACTTGTGAGGATACGACAGGGTAAGAAATGCTATTGTGTATTCAGAGTATTTCTGAATCCTTTCATTTGTAGTGGCAGTTCCAGACCTAGTTTGTCAAGCTCTGGGGATGCAGTGCTGCTTCATGATCTGCTTGTAACACTGGAAAACATTTGTGATGCATGTTTTGTGCATGGGTGGGCATCCACAACTTTTGTAGTCTTCCACTCGTCTCATCTCTGTGAAGCAGGCCATATTTATCTGGTGCTCGTCCACCCATTTCCAACCAATAATCTTGTGACACCTCATCAGCGTGTGTCATCGTGAACCAAGGCATCAAGTTCAGTTTCAGGACTGTACAGAGACAACAACAAATGAAGTAATGAGCACAAGGTCTCAGATGACCAGTTGAGTTATATAATCCAGCATGTAATGTTACCACAGTGGCTTCTCTGTAGTCATACGCGCTGTCATCCTTGAAGATGGCTCTTGGTATTTGTCTAATTGACTTGCTTTTGGATGGGCTGTTCATACAGTGAGATAAGCATGTCTTTGATTTGTCTGTCTTACTCATGTGGGCCACCACTGAGCTGCGAAGTCAAGGTCATTGACGCTTCCATGCCATCCTTATACCACTGGAATCCCCACTGCCCTTCTCCTGTTGCCTGGATACCGTATTGCAAGGTTATTTTAAACCCCTTTATGGAGGAGCGTGTTTTTGTGTGTGTGTGTGTGTGTGTGTGTGTGTGTGTGCGCGCATGCACGCTTAAATTAATGAATACGTTCCTCATTATTGGAATGTATAATCCAATCCAATGTCACTGATTAGTAGGTCTCTCAGTGGTGGGGACTGGGTGATTATTTTTCATAAATTTCATACCTTTACAGGACAATCAGCTTTCTGTTGTGTTTGCAAACTAACTAACTAACTAAAAGTTTGACTGCTTCACAATGTATTTTGTTCGATTTACGCATCCTGGATAAAGTCAGGCATGGAAACGTGTCTTATTGAGCTGGTATTGCTGATGAATGTTTAAAAAAAAAGGTAAATTAGGGTCAAATGGCGATGGGTGGAAATTCAATCCGTTGTTGTGTGACATTTGGAGAATGTGTGACGGGCAGGTGAGTGAAAGCATTAGAGTGAGCGGAAGAGGAGTCGACTGGGGCCAAGCTTGTTTCTCTGTGCCAATCCCAAACGCTCATCTTCTCCGTCTCGCATCCTTATCTGCACTGGTGCAGTAGTATGGGGAAACAGTAATGCGAAACAGATAGGACTCTCTCTCTCTCTCTCTCTCTCTCTCTCTCTCTCTCTCTCTCTCTCTCCCCATCTCACTCTGTTTCCCCCTCTCTCTGTTTCTTGTGCTCTCTCTCACTGCCCAGTTTATCTGCAGGTTAGTGCTGCTCAGTGGGCGATAAAGCTGGTTTGCTCTGCGGTGCGAGACAATTTCACAGCTGCCGAGACAAGCTCAAACGCGCCCGCACACACACACACACACACACACACACACACACATGCAGACTACAGGAGAGCATCAACGCTGCAAAAAAGGCTGGAGAGGCATTTCAAAATTCGATCCGACACAGTCTTTTAATGAACACAAAATACGCTGGCCAGCTCACCGCTTTTTCACTGACAAACCTAGTTTTGGCATCTGTTGCATAACCCAAGAATTGGCTATAATTAGCAAATCTCCACTTAATCTGTTACTATATGTAGCTCGGAAAATGCAAAGGGATTTGTAATGTATTCAATGTCTTTGTGCGCTGGAAGAATCCTACTCCTACCTTAAATGGAGGTGAACTGTATAGGAAATTGTGAGAGTGAGACCTGGAAAAGCTACTAGGCACACCGGTATTGACGATATCAGGCAGTGGTTTTAGTTAACATTATGACTGCTCAAATATGACTATTAAACCATATAGGCGAATTGCATCTATCTCCATAGTTCCTTTTTAGATGTGAATGTGTATCTTTGCAGTAGTTAACTTCAGTAGTGCAGTAAAAGTTATTCCTGAATTCCCCATCCATCAAAGCAAGGCTTTTGTCCCTAATAATAGTCATGGTGTCATGGTATCAGCCTACCCCATTGATTATGAGGGCTAAATAGCACTAAGTACTAGGAGTGGGAAAAAAACACTTTACATCATAGTACAGTTCATCATGCTGAATGTAATGTTTGGTTTCAGTCAAATTCTCCTCATCTGTGACATCTTATATCTTTTATTTACAAGGAATCAGCCATCTTTTTAACTCAAGCCTGTCTGTCAAAATATCGACTAGTCAAGTCTAGCTAAGGTTTCAGTCGCTGCTCATTCTGTATTCCAGCCGTTCTCTCGGTTGGACCTTTCTGACTGCTTACAGATGCTGTTTTGCTGCTACTGTAGGTGTTTGGAGTTGATCAAAATGTGCTTTGAAGCCGCTTGCTTACCGCCTGAGGTTGAGTTTACAATTTAGTGTCTTTGAAGTTGAAATTATGCGTAGATCCATATGCATGTCCTTCATGTTGACCACCAAGCTTATCATTGAAATACACTTGTCAGCGATCAGAGAGGTGCCAAGGTTTGAACTGAAATGAAAAAAATATACCCTTGGAGCATACCTCACCACCATACCAGCACAACTAAATAAAAACTATGTCAGTGAGATTTTAAAAAAACACACACTCAGACTACAACTTTTTAAAACGGGAATTGTTCTAAATAAAACTCTAAACTTGCAAAGTAGAGGCATTCCAGTTTAGATTATGTCAAATGTTACATTTTCCTTTTGTTTATCCTGCATTCAATTTATCCCTTACCTTTTTAAAACAAGGCCCTGCAACCCTCGGTCCTCATCTTAGTAAACACATCTTTCAAATCCTCATTAACAATACATTGCTAAAATTGGCTGGAAATTGGAAAGCTGGGGAAATAAAAACGTCCCTCACATCCAACAAATAATTTGTGTGTATTTTGGTCCTCAGGATGCAGTAGCAGTCTAATTTGATACGCTTTCGCCCTCAAGAGTCCTCACCTAATGACAAACCCCCACTAGGCCAATGTAAGAGAGATGTGCTCCGTAATAAACCCAATTATATCAGCTTGCTTTTGATACTGATGACGGACTGTCAGGACGCGTTGAGCAGGAATGTGGTCGAAGAATTATGACTAACGGCCCCGATATGCATCCTGCTCAGCTGTAGGTATGAGCCAAGGGAGCTTTACATGGCTCACAGAAACCACCACCAATGAGGAATAAACACCAACCGGCAATCAAGAAAATGAGAGCTCCAGTTTCGCTGTACCATGACGTGCCAGTGTAGGAGAAAGCAGGAGTTGAGCTGCATGTGGTCGTATGACTTAAGAGGACCACAACAAGGAATGGCTGAAAGATACAGGCTTGTTTTTAGTTTAGCCTTTTATTAGTGATGCACAATCTTGAAGTTATCCAGCTGGGTTTTGTTAGGAATTGTATGTGCTGCTCCCATTGTGTTTATGGAAACTTTGACGAGAAAGACTTGATTGTCGTCTGTGTACAGTACAAGGTTCAAGGTTTAGGATGGTAAAAAAATAAAACACCATCCATCTGGGTATAAAACATTTCTTTTGAAAGGCAGTTTGGTGCCAAGTGCAGTGCAAAAGTCTGGAAAGCGGAAGAAGCATAACGGTGTGTGAACTTTCTGTGCTCAGAGACAGTGCTTTGTTGAGCTGAGGCTTCTCACTTCTGCTCATCCCGTCTTGTTAGTAGGCCTAGTAGCCTATTCTTCAAGGGTTTGCAGAGGCATGAATGGATGATGGGAAGGCTGAAGACCAGCGTGGGGGGGGGGATTGAGAAACTTTCCCCCACTTCATAGAAAGCCCTTGCTGTGATCAATCCAGACTCTGCATAATGTGTTCGGACTAGCTGGCTTCAAACATATGCCTCCACATCCTTATCATGCAAAGAACTTATTCTCTCTCTCTCTCTCTCTCTCTCTCTCTCTTGACAGAACTTAGGGAACATTTTTAAATTCTGCATTTGGTTGAATTCAGAACTCAAGCGAAATGACACACATTTGCTGTGTGGTTTTGAATAGTCCAACATGAAGCAGGCTTGCATGCTGTTTGCTAATGTGATGTGAAGCTCTGGCCAACATACAGTTGCTGAAGCTTCTTTTCTGCTCACTTCTCGACCAGTCCAAGAAACTCGAGCTGATTTGAATGGTGTTTTTGTAAACAAAAAGAGAAGTTCAAAGTTTGTTTAGCGTGGAGTAGCCCAGGTGTTCCCAAACTTTTCCACGACAAGGCCCCCCAAATACCACTAGGTTCTGTTCAAGGACCCCCTTGATATGTTATTAAACCCATCTATCACTAGAGCTATCACTCTACTATTATTCCCAGTCATTATCATCATATATGTTGTTCAGATATGCAACAAATTATTATAATGGCATTGTATAACAACCCTCATAGTAATAGGTATATTTTACATTTTTTAAATGTATTTATTTGTTGCTTTTATGTTTCCTCACAACTTGCTGAGGCCCCCCTGACACCTCCTTGCGGCCCCCCAGGGGGCCCCGGCCCCCACTTTGAAAACCACTGGAGTAGCCTACTGGGTATCAAATGGGTATTTAAAATGCTGACAACAAGAGCTAGCTGCTAACTTGCCGGTGGCGCACGCCGCTATTGTCTTTTCTCTGATAGGTCTTACAGTTCTGCAGAAGATCCTGGACACGTCGGCCGAAAAGACGTGGAAGGTGACCTCGGTAAACTTGGACAGTCTGACAGAGACGGCCTTTCTGAAGGTCATCCAGGACCTGGACATTAAGAAGGACTACCGCATCATTCTAGACTGCGAGCTTGAGAGGCTCAACTCCATCCTCAACTTGGTAATTATGTCAGGACTGACATCACCACGTCAATACGTCAATAGCAGTCTGTAATTGCAGACTTGAGGAGTACAAGCTGCAGCGGTGGGTCTCTCGATTTGTGGAGTGAATGCTTAGCCAGCTAGGGCTTATTTCATCTGAATGTTCAGCAGACGTGAATCTAAAGAGTGAAAGGGTGCATTCAGAGCACCTCGGAATGACAAGGACCGCCCCCATGGCTACTTTGTTTTTCCGACAGCAAGTGTTCAAGTGCTTTGCCATCGAATGTGTGACAAACACGGATGCCACAACAAAGGTTAAAACATACACTCACTAATCCTAAACAAACAACTGTATTTGCTTAAAATATAGTGTAAAATGCTCGTGAAAGAAATATATGCAGCTTTTCAAGTGATAAAAACGGCAAATTCCCAAGTTCACATTAAAACTGTTGGACATGAAAGGCCACATGGACTACAAACGAACTACAACGTGACGACAAAAGTGATGACGAGCCCCTAACTGGGCAACTCTGTTAGCAAAATCATAGAATGTCTAATAGACCTCTCCAGAATAAGTCCCGCCTCCGTAACTTCCGTATCCATCCAACTTCCTGGCGTCGATTGTCTATGGGAAATAACATGGCGTTTCGAAATATCATACCGGTAAAACATCTGTAGGTAGCGAAGTAGAAAAAGCTGGTGATTGGCCTACACACTTCTGCCATTTAAGTAGTATACTATAGACTATACTACTTAAACGGCACCGAAAATCAAAAAATCCAGTGGAAACTAGATGGCAGAAGTGTGTAGGCCAATCTGCCCAGCAGCTTTTTCTACTTTGTCACCTACAGAGTTTGACAGGTACGATCTTTCAAAACGCCATGTTATTCCCCATAGACAATCGACGGAGCTGTACCCCTCAAAAGCCATTTTTTTCCATCCATTTTGCGAAAAATAAAATAAAATCTGAGGGTTTCAGTTGTTAAATAGGTGAAAACAATAAATGTAGCCATGTAGCTCCATAGGACCCCATGTATTTTGGACTCGCCCGCGATCGCCATCTAGGTGAACTCTGGTGAACTGCAGCCAAATTCGGTTTGTATGGGATTAATAGAGAGTGGGGAGGCTCTCCGTAGACGGGCTCTGGCAAAATCTAGCCCCAGTTTCCGACCTTTGACTCACACATTAAGTGACGTGAATGACGTGGAATTATGATGTTTTCACTCGGAGAAAGGTTTTTCCGAAGCCCATGAACGTGAGGAAAGAACACAACAATGTGTCCAATTTTTGTCATTATTTATACAATAATTCAAACTTTGGTTTGAACTTCTTTTTGAATTCACTCAGATACTTTTTGACGTATTTGTTAGTTGTTAATGCATTACGTGCACTATTTTAAAACTAAATTGATATTCTTGTGGCAATTTGCCTTGCTAGATTTATCACCCACTTGCAGGAGTGATAGATCTAACGTTTGCCACACTTTTAACTTTTAACCCAGGAGAGCTTGCCAGGGTGTGCTGATCGCAGGTGTATATGCAATTATAATGCAGGGTGTGCACATGTAGTCATTAAGCCCATAATTGGCCCTCCCACAGTGACAGATGGCACACCCCCCCCCCCCCCCCCCAACCTATCACCCCCTCCCCTCCATGTTGTTGCAGCTGCCCCCTCTCTGCCGATAACAGACATTCCTCACATGCGGAGCGCGAGGGAAGGTGTGCAATTAGAGAGATGGGTCTGATTAGCTTCTATGTGGAGTAGCCGAAGCAGAGGCAGAACCCAGCCTCAGAGCCTTTAATCTCTATTGCTGATAAACGAGTCGCCAATTCAGTCAATAAAATGGCGGAAGTTCTTGACAGTATTTTAAGAAGGAAAAAAAAGTGTTTCAATGTGCATTTATCTTCACAGATTGCAGCCCAGAAGAAAAACCTCAAAACATACCACTTCATCCTAGCAAACCTGGTGAGTACCAGTAAATATGCTACCTTTCTCTCACCCCAAACTGAACCTTCATGCTTAAGGCAAAGAGCTTGCATGTCAATCGACCACTTGCCTTACACACAGTCTTTTGTGTGCGGCCAAAAGTTGAACGAAATCAATAGTGGCATTGTTCCATGTAGTGGTGCTAATTCATCCTCTTTGTATCAGGCCGAAAGAAGCGTCACAGCTTTTAAATGCAGAGCACAATGCAGACAGATTGCTGATTACCCGCTGAGCAAGGGAATTATCATTTCTGCTCCTTCAAGGCATCATAGTCTTGTCTTCCTCTCTCTTTTCATGTGTGGGTGTGTGTGTGTGTGTGTGTGTGTGTGTGTTTGTGTGTTTGTGGTGTGTGTGCCTGACTGAGAGAGTATGGATTTGCAAGTGTGTTTATCTGTGTGCCTGCACATATGACTCAGTTTGCATGTGTGTGTGTGTGTGTGTGTGTGTGTGTGTGTGTGTGTGTGTGTGTGTATGTGTGCGCGTGTGCGTGTGCATGCATCATGTATGCATATGTGAGTGTGATTATTCTTCAAAATGGACCTTGAACCACTGAAAAGACACATTTCAGAGATTATTAAAGGTTGTATCAGTGATTTCAGGCCCAAAAATAATGATCACATTCATCTAATCTTTCCTAACGACTCACTAGCTGCCTGCCCCATAAGCAAAAAAACGCCATCAAAAAAACTCGTCTCTGTAGGCAGCCTAGGCTCCAAGATCTGTAAACAAAAACAATTGCTATCAACAAGGGTTGGCAACCACTCAAAGGCAAAATAAAGTGTTTCAATAACCGACGAGATGCGCGTTTAGGAGAGTTTTAATTGCACGGGAGGGAGGGGGGGGGGGAGGGAGCTAGCTCTCTGTTTTGTTTGAACATCAACAGAAGTGACGTATCCCCGCTATCGCTGATACAACCTTTAAGATGCTTGTAAGAACATAGCAGATTTGAAATTTAGATCTTTTAACAGAGAATGCATAGTGGCATATACCATATGCACTGTTTCATATTTCTAGTGTGGATGTATGTAAATGAACATGGGGTACTACTGGGCTTATTTGTCTATATTTATGTAGGCCTACATATAAAAATGAGGAGTAAAAGAAATGTCACAATTTTTTATTTAATGTATTATAATTAGCCATGAACGGTTGTATGAACGCTTGTTGAGCTGAGCTATGACTTCATTGAACTTTGTATTGTTAGGTTCATAATGGGATCCTCTACCATCAAATTGCAATTTAAGAAGTATACACTTAGGCACATAATTGGATTGTGGAATAATGAAAAAACATGTCAAGTTATAAATAATGATGACAATAAAGGCTGCATGAATGCTGCCACACTTCTGGAGAGGGAGGCCCCATGGGTTCCATATCTGTGTGAGAAATCGCCTTAAATGAGAACTCACAAATGTGCGCACACACACAGAAGAGAGAGAGATCACACAGCATTCTCTCCGATATACACACATACATAAACATATATATCCCCCTGGTAAATTTCAGTAAAGTAAAAAAAGAGGTATAAAAATCATCAATTTATTTTAATAAATTGCAAAAGACAATGCATGATAAATAAATGAATATTTTTAGCAAAACACATCTTCTGTGTTCCTCTGTTTGACTCTAGCAGTGGTGGTAATAAATGCAGAGGGTGCTGTAGACAGGATCAGAGGTTTGTGCTGGTTGTTAATCGCAACATAAAGAGAAGACTTCGACTGTTAAATAAACTAAAGCACTTAACCAGCATTTACTGATTTAACAACAATCTATCTGAGAGATAAAATCTCTAAATGAATAGTTGAAAGGTTAATCCCTCTGTAAGACTGTGATTCTGTAGCCTGAATGTCTTGTTTTTAGCTTCTGATTCTGCTGATGTTTAGCAGTAAATGGATCTTCCTTTGTCTTCCTGACTTCTATGTAATATCAGCATTTACGTTACCTCCAGAATGTGTGTTCTTGTTAAGCATGTTGTATTGCAATGGCAAGAATGTTCTTGCCTGTTTTGGGGTCAACATGATCTTGACATTTAAAGGGCAATCTATACATTGATGTGGTGACAAGAATAGACGGAGTTCTTCTTATAAGAATAAAATGGCAAATGTAGAGGCTTCATGCATTAGTGTTTGAATCGAGAGCCTACTTCAGACTGATGCAGAGATGTTGCTTTTCACAAGAGATTTAGCCCTTTTATAGGCCTTATTTACAACTGATAATAGGCAACATGGAATGCGGCGCTCCGTTCCTCAGTTACTCATAACATGGCTTTATTATGCATCGGAATGCATCAGGCATGTTATAAACAGCTACAGTTGAACAATCTCCAATCTAATTAGATTGTATTCCTTGTTGACCTGTATCACCACAACAGGACTTCAGGATCATGCAGCTGCCATTTTACAACATCCCAGCATTGACAGTATTGCAGAGTACAACTGTTCAGTTTCATTCAGCATCATGCAGGATGACTGTATCTGGAAATGACAGTCTGTTACGTACTCGGTAGACAGAATGACCAACTATGGGAAGTAAATGCTATGCATTCACCTCTTATCTGTAATTGGTTCTATATAAATAAAACTGAATTGAATTGATTTGAATTAAATTAAGATACCGACATCCGCATTGGAATTTTATGCATCCTTAAGCACCCATCTTACATGAAGTTTCAGATTCTAGTACTGACATCCACATGTGGTCATTATCTTGCTCTTGGTGTGTTTGAGTTGCTGTTCAGTTGATGTTCATGACCTTTCCTGCCTTTCAGGGTTTCATGGATCTGAACCTGACGGAGTTCAAGAAGGTAGGCGCCAACGTGACGGGCTTCCAGCTGATGAACTACACGGCGCCCCTCGTCAGCAGCACCATACAGGACTGGCTGGAGTTTGACAGCAAAGACCTTAAGATTCTCAAAAGAAGACTGAAGGTATATGTGAAAAAAGGAACAGCTTTACATGGAGGCTGTTGAACGGTTAAATGAAATCAGATAGACCTATCAAAAAATGAAATCAAATAAAGGTGAAAGTCCTTCTGAGGATTTTACTCTGCCTGTTCCTCTGCTTTCCAAAATGAGATCTGTGGATTATGCATGTCTTATTTAATAAGCTGTCAACGCTGTAACCGTTGGACCGTCCTCCTTATCTGCAGTACACCGGAGCACTTACCTACGACGGGGTGACGGTGATGGCCACTGCTTTCCAAAACCTCCGGCGGCAGCGCATTGACATTTCGCGGCGAGGGAACGCCGGGGAGTGCCTGGCCAATCCTCCGGCACCCTGGGGCCAGGGCATCGACATCCAGAGGGCCCTGCAGCAGGTAGGCTAAGCCCAGCAAGCGGCCACCACGCTGGGGAGAGTCAGTGGCTGAGACCCCCTGCGGCTCAGGGCCCCACCATACTGCATTTTAAAAGAGCAACCGCACAAACAAGCAAGGGGCTTTTTTGTATTATTTAGCATAGTGATTTTTTTGCTTTTCCTCTGGGACTCCTGTTGTGAAAATTTTAATAATTTCAAATGCCGTGTTTATTCCGTTTATTTTAGATATTTACAAATTCAAATTGTCTTTCTCTTATGACTCGAGAAATTGATCTCATTCATATTTTTCTCCTTCTGCAGTGTGTGTATACTGACTGTTTGGGATACACTGTGTTGTCACAGTGTCTGTGTCTGTTCCTGTCAGTCTTTAGTCCCTGGGCTTGGGCCTTGGAATGACATGGCTGCTGTGACTCACTTTCAGCCAGTCTTATTTTTGGATCTCTCTGTGTAGGTTCAGTTTGAGGGAATCACGGGTCACGTCCAGTTCAATGACAAAGGCCATCGGACTAACTTCACAGTGGACGTGATGGAGCTCCGACTGACCGGACCCAAAAAGGTAGAGAGATAATGCCACCTCGCTCATTGTGGATTTATCTCTTTGTCAATGTAGGACAGGTAGAACCATAAAGCAGTGTCATTACTAAATGTATGCATTCAGGTAATTAATGGCATTTAGAATTTATAAATGAGGTATATGTAATAGTGTAACAACCATCAGTGGCAGAAGTGTTCACAGCAAAGAAATACTGATAAATAAAAATAATTGTGAAAAGGTGTTAGCAGGTTTGAAATCAGTGATGTCATATTTCAAAATGGTACCAAGAAGATGCATTAGTATGTCACTGTACAAAGAATAGACTCACTGCACATAGTCATCCATTGTTTGTGGCCTACTTTACTGTACATTGCCATTTACAAGGAAAGTAAATGGAAGCAGAAATGTTGTGTGTTGTTGGTTCAGCTTGGAGAACATGCAGCAAAGCCATACAACCCAAGTCAGTATTGCAGCACTTTCAAAAATGTCATTGTGGAAGGCAGAAGCTGTAAGTCTTGACACGGAGCCGTTATCAGCTGCGAGAGTGTGCTAGGAGAGGAGTGTTAGTCACAGGAGTGAAAGGGCTGTGCCTGCATTTCAAGTGATTGCGCTCCTTCTTAAGCCTTCTGAATGAATATTTATTAAACTATAAATAGCGGAACAGAAAAATGCCTGTGCACACCATGCCGATGCGTTCCCCCATATTTCTGGCTGCAGGTGGGCTACTGGAACGAGAAATATGTCAACACGGCAACGTACTCCCCGGCCAACGAGACGCAGCTCCTCAACAGGACGTACGTCGTCACCACCATCCTTGTAAGTCCAGCCACGTGAGAAGATGCCTACAAACTGTGTGAGCGCAAAAAAAAAAAAACATACATCATGCATATGGATGTGTTTGGGTTTTGAAAATGAACACCCAAATAGGATAGCCCAGGGCACAGCAAAGTTTATCGTACCTCTGCCTCCTCAATTAGCGCGAGAGGACACGAGGCGAAGGAAGGCCGCTTGCTTTTCCCCCAGCGCCAGCAGCTGGCAGAGTCCGCCCCAGCAGCAGCAGCAGCAGCAGCAGCTTAGCAGACAGACAACAGCTTATAGGCGAGGAGCAGCGCTCGCAAATGAATTCATTTGACAGAGCTGCTCTGGCAACGGGGAGCTCTTCCAAAGGTTCTTTTGACTGCCCTGCCTATGAAGTCCCCATCAGAGAGAAAGATGAATTTAAATGTGATTTTCTCTGCCTCTCTCTCTCTCTCTCTCTCTGCCATTCCTGTCACTCCTCTCTCCTATCTCTTTCTGACTCTCCCTCCCTCCCCTCCCCTACCCTCTTATCCCCTTCCCCTCTCTCTCTCTTTCTCTCTCCTTTTACTGTAAAGACTTTGTAGGCTTGTCCACATTGTAGGCTTGTCAGATCGACACCTCCGAATAGTTCCAGTCAGGACTGATTGTTATTGATGAGCTTGGTTTCTGAAGTCAACTCCTCGCACAGCTGCCTGTGGCTATGGGCTCAGGGTAGTGAGACTGGTGGGATATTCTGGAGATGAATGACCTTTGTTGGGTGGGATTCACTGCACATGTGCACAGGTGGCCATAGTCCCCCAGGCCCTCCCCTGGGAGATGCCAGTGTTGCTTTTGCTTTCCCAGCTGACGGGGAAAGAATAGTAGCAGATACGCTTATTTTGGATTCACCAAGAAAAAAACAGTCCTTTACATATCACACTGAGCAGAGGAAACGACTTCTCTTTTTGACAAATTGAAAAAAAAAAAACACATTTTCACATATGTTTACATATAGTAGAACTGCTTGTGAACCTTTATTGTTGTGGAGAATTTCTCAGACAGGGCTATTCCACTATAAAAACATTGTTTGTCTCTATTGTGTGGGCTTTTTCTCTCTGTTTTTTTTTTGTCTACGTTTGTGTGTATGTGCGTGCTTGTGTGTGTGTGTGTGTGTGTGTTCTCCACTCTCTGACTCACCCGCACACAGGAGACAGAGGCGGAGGCTCTTTAGTTGTAGCCAGGGGCGTTTGCTGGAGCTTCCTGTTGTAAATAACACAGTTGGAAAGCCCTGGGCCGACAGAGAGAAATGATCCACGTCTGTTCACAGCCCATTATTTGTGTTTTCCCATTATTGCTTACTTATTAACGACTCATAATAACTCTAAAAATGTTACGCGTTTAGAGGTAACACTAAGACACTCTTGCTAAGCTAGAACAGCGTTGCCTCAAAATGGCCGACAACCAACATTGTGTTATTGTCTGATATGCCATTAAAGATTCAATTACTGTATATTTCCAAATGCAGGAGTCTCCTTATGTGATGCTCAAGAAGAACCATGAAAACTTTGAGGGAAATGACAAGTATGAGGGCTACTGTGTGGAGCTGGCCGCCGAGATCGCTAAACACGCCGGCTATAACTACACGCTGGAAATCGTGGGAGACGGAAAATATGGGGCCAAAGACGCAGAGACCAAGATGTGGAACGGGATGGTGGGCGAGCTGGTCTACGGCGTGAGTAGCCTAAACATTTATTTAGACCGCAGGTTCTAATTCCGTGACTTTATTTGCCTTCCGTGTTTAGCGGATTGAATATATTGTACTGCGTGTACCGTCTTCTGTGTTTCGTGTGCTCAAGTGGTGGAGCTTTATGTAAATACCAATTTCATATGTCCATATTTTTGAATAGAGATAGTGTACTTGCAAGGATACATACACATGAATCATACATATAGTCTCCATTTCTGCCTTCCACAAATATACATGTGACTATTGACACAAATACTTTGTGAATAGAAGACCAATGTCCTGGCAGAGTGTAGTCCATCTCAGCCCTGTGCAGAGCACACTCTGTCCAAACCGTGCAGCCATGAGTTTGACAAAGGCTTATGCTCCTCCTATTTATATGTTCAGTAGCTTTGCCTCTGCCACAACACATTAGGGCAGAATGGATTCATCTTGATTTACTGCCAATTTGATAACAGTGAATCCGTAAACAGTAGGGAAAGAACACATTGGGATTCGAGACAAAAAGGACAATTAGTAGAATTAGAATCGCACCGGGGTACTAAAATGTCCCGCGACGAGTCATCATCTGTTAGTTTCTTGGACCATTTTGCCCCCAGGACATTCAAATGGCTGAATTAATGGTATAAGAAAATGGCAGAGAATTCTACATTATCTGCCTCGACTAGGCCACGTGCAGTTTTTTCTCTCTTCACTGCTCTAACCCAATCAAGTGTGGCTTTGTGGATTTGTGTCTCTTTTTCTCCCAAGAAGTAATCTTAAAATTACTTGAAAGCATCTTATTATTATTCAGCCCTAGAAAACAGAATTATACGAAACATTCTCTAGAGAGAAATTCTCCAGTGGAGTTCTTTAGGGAGGAGATTTTAGTAATACTCGCATACATAACAATCTTTCTGAATCTGAAGGTTATTTACATTTGTTACTACAGCTCCTCTAGGAAAAAGGATTGTTTTTGTGGTCTACAGTTATTGATTCGTTGTTCATTTACGGGAAGCGAGCCCTAAGCACACAGTGGCTTATGTTAGGTTTTTTTGTTGATGTTCTGCTCGGACAATTTCAAAAACCTTTTAGACCAATGCACTTACTCATCTGATTGTGTGTGTCCAAGGGAATGTGAAATGGCCATTCTCTCTGATAAAAACAGATACTCTCTGGCCATGCAAGCCTCTGTAATCATGTTATGTCACCAGGGTGGTTCATTTTGAAAACCTGTGTTTTCTTCCATCTGCCAGAAAGCTGATGTTGCCGTGGCCCCACTCACCATTACCCTGGTCCGAGAAGAGGTCATCGACTTCACCAAGCCCTTCATGAGCCTGGGCATCTCCATCATGATCAAGAAGCCGACCAAGTCCAAGCCGGGGGTCTTCTCCTTCCTGGACCCGCTGGCCTACGAGATCTGGATGTGCATCGTGTTCGCCTACATCGGCGTGAGCGTGGTGCTGTTCCTGGTCAGCCGCTTCAGCCCGTACGAGTGGCACGGGGACGACGAGGGCGAGGGCGGCGAGGGTCAGGGCCAGCAGACGCAGTCGTCCTCCCCGCAGGCCAGTCAGTCGCAGGGCCAGCAGACCCAGCAGCAGCAGCAGCCTGAGCACACCAACGAGTTTGGGATTTTTAACAGCCTGTGGTTCTCGCTCGGGGCCTTCATGCAGCAGGGATGCGATATCTCACCAAGGTGAAGCATGACTCTTCCTCTACAGTTGTCCCAGACAGTACATTATGACTACATGGTCTTCTTTTGCCTTCGCTTCTTTGGTTACATATAGGGTTACATATAACATTATACAACCATGACTAAGCTCTCATCATTGCCAGCCATAACACTACACTGTTATCATCTATGTTACCCTATCAGAAGTGTTACAATCTGTAAGCAAATATTAGCACTATTGTACTACTGTATCACCTGTTGTGTAATGTGATGGAAATGGCTGTGAGTCGCTGACAGGTTTCATACCCCAGGCTTATGGGGGTAACAGCACATCTGTGCAGTGTAGCATCAAGGCTCCTACAGAATTCACCTTCACCCTTCACTGTTCTGTTCGGCTATCAAAATCGGACTTGAATTTGATTACACAGTATGTGATGAAATTAGATGTGATGCAGGCTGTTATGCCAGTAATGTTTCAGTGCCAGCGAGGTTGTTTTGGAAACGTGATGATGGGGAAAGAGGTTGTGGTGAAACCGGTGAATCGCATCTCAGGGATGTACTGTTTGCTCTCCTATGCATGAGTACACTGTATCAGAGGAAAGTGTCTCGGCCTGGGAGGTACTGGGCTGCTATTGCAATGGCGTGACACCACACTAACACAGTGATGGCACAGCATGTCCTAAACGAGACCAGATTTCACACTTTGGTGTCAGAGGAATCTCAGATTGGACTCTCGCAGGGCTTAGAACTACACGCTGAAGAGATTTTAAAATCCCAGAGGAGGCTGCTCGAATGTGTGGTTGTGTTGTTTGCTTTTGTTTTATTTGTTCGTTTGTTTTTGGGGGGGGGACTCCAGCTCAGCTGGCTATGAGAAGGCCGATGGTCCTTCACGTCAATCTTCAGTCAAAGCAGTTTGCAAGTCAAGTATTTTGCTTGAATTGAACAAACTGGAAGGACACTTGCTCTAAGGTGGAGTCGTACCCTCAGTGGCTTTGGAAAGAAAGACCATATTTTTTCTTGCATGCTTTGTGGTGTGTAAGCACAACATGTAGTCACACATCATATTTTATTACTGTTAATTTTTATTGGGTAACACTTTATTTTAATGTGTCGTTGTTACAGTGTACCTACCTAATTAGGTACAGTGGTACAACCTGTATAACAACATGTACTATCAGGTACTATCATTGTACTTGCATTATGTATTTGTGGGTACCTACATATAGTTGTTACATTGTAATACTGAGTGCTTTTACAAAACTTTGCCAATTTGCCTAAATTTTCATCAGAGGCAAAGAGCTGACCTGAGACCTGCTGGATGGGGTAAATCTGGTCATGATAGATTTGATATACAAAGACAATAAGGCCTTGACTGGAGCTAAGAATGGTTTGTCTATCAAATCTATCATGACCAGATTTACCCCATCCAGCAGGTCTCAGGTCAGCTCTTTGCCTCTGATGAAAATTTAGGCAAATTGGCAAAGTTTTGTAAAAGCACTCAGTATTACAATGTAACAACTATATGTAGGTACCCACAAATACATAATGCAAGTACAATGATATTACCCTGATATTACATGTTGTTACACAGGTTGTACCACTGTACCTAATTAGGTAGGTACACTGTAACAGCGACACATTAAAATAAAGTGTTACCTTTTATTGTTTATATATACGGTCACTCTGGGATTATAATAGTGGGAGCGCTTGGCTGGTGTTTTGTTTTATTATGAGGGTCTTGGCATGGATCTCTATGACCTGGATGCAAGGAGATGTTATCCGTCCTGATCTGCTCCTGTTGTGTGATCCGGAGACAATCCTCCGTGTGACAAATCACCCCGATGCTTCCTCCCCTTCAGTGCTCTTCTTCTCTCTGTTCTGTTTTCTGCCCGTTCCCTGGAGCAACCAATCTCCTGACCTTTCCCTGCCCAGTCCCCCCCATTTTTATTTAATAGAACCACTGCCCGAGCTCTCGCCTAGCGCTGTCCCTTTGACGTCGGGAGGTTTTTGGAGCGATGACTGGTCCCCCCCGCTCATTAAGCACACACCTCTGAGCTGCGGACCCGGTGATCGGCTGTCTGCAGCTGGTGACCGATGTGTGTAGGTCGAGGATGCATATGCAATTAAACCTTTGTCTCCGGCAAATAGGCAAATGGCGTTTTACTGTGTCACAGGGGGCCGCATCTGTTGGTTTTGGGCCAATGGAGATGTGACCAGGCCCTCTTGTATGGAGGAGGGGGAAGACCAATGCTAAAAGTGGATGTGGGCTCTTTTGTATTCCCTCCGGTTAATTGGTAACAATGGATGTGGTGAACTTTAAAAGAGTGATTGCTTTTAAATAAATCATTCCGAGCCGCTTTGATCCACTATTTTGTGGTGGTTTATATAATGAAGTTAGCTTGGTTGTTTTTTTTTTTCCCCTCCACTGAGCCCAATGATAGTATGACTGTTTTCAGTTTATCACGAGAGAGGGAACTGTTTTTAGTTTATCGGGAAATGGAAGAGCAAGGGTTGCTTGTTCCTCTTTCTCTCTCTCTCTCTCTCTCTCTCTCTCTCTCTCTCTCTCTCTCTCTCTCTCTCTCTCTACTCCTTCTCTTTCTCTTGTTGAGCAGGAGCACCAAAACAATTGTGACTCAGCCATTGTCACCTCAGGACAGTGATATGTGGAATGGAAGATGACATGAATCTTTGCTGACGTTTAATGAGTGATTCATTTGAGTCTCAAAATTGGTCTCGTTTTGGAGGAGCTGCAGTGCAGTGGTAGCGTCGGCGTCCAGCACTGCATATGAGCCCAGTGCCCAGGAGACCCAGTTTAGACCTGTGGTCATTTCCCGACCCCCCCACACACTAATTTCCTGCCCACTCTTCACTGTCCTGCCAATTAGGGCTGCACAATTAATCGATTTTTAATTGGTATCACAATTTGAACTAAAGCAATTAACTAATCGCAAAGGCTGCAATTATTCATGCTGCTCGCAACTCTTGAGTAATCTTCTCACATCAATGATTTTTATATTCATGTCATCCTCCTTGTGTGACAGACAGTGAAGCTCACCTGACAGGATTGCTGTGCTTCTCATGCACTAGGCACGCTCACCGCTAACAAGTGGCCCAACATCTGACATCTGAACTGAAGATTGACTTTCAAAAATGATATCACAAAGCAAATTGCAATCGGAATAAATTAAAAAAAAAATATATATATATATAAAAAAATTAAATATATTTTTCCCCCAAATCCTGTCAATTAATGGCAAAAATGCCCCCAGAATAGAATAAAACAATATCTGTCTCATTGTTTGTTTTTCTGTGAAATTGCAAACATATCTTTATGCTTCATCGAAGCGTTTGGTATGTTTTACACCTACTGCTTTTTTAGGCAAACGCACGCTGGGCAGGAATTACCTCCTACTGTCCTGCTGTGCAGAAAGAACTCCACATTCATAGACACGTTGTGCTCTACCTGGCTGGGAAACAGCATAGACACGTTGTGCTCTACCTGGCTGGCATAGACAGCAGCCTACCTGGCTGAAACAGCATAGACACGTTGTGCTCTACCTGGCTGGGAAACAGCATAGAACCGTTGTGCTCTACCTGGCTGGAAACAGCATGAAGACACGTTATTGCTCTACCTGGCTGGGAAACAGCATGAACACCGTTCTACCTGGCTGGGAACAGCATGCTCTACCTGGCTGGAAACAGCATGGTGCGTTACGTGCTCTACCTGGCTGGGAAACAGCATGAACCGTTGTGCTCTACCTGGCTGGAAAACAGCATAGAGCATAGACACGCGTTGTGCTCTACCTGGCTGAAACAGCATAGACCGTTTATTAACTCTACCTGGCTGGGAAACAGCATAGACACG
This sequence comes from Alosa alosa, assembly GCF_017589495.1. NCBI lineage: Eukaryota > Metazoa > Chordata > Actinopteri > Clupeiformes > Clupeidae > Alosa > Alosa alosa. The sequence continues at coordinate 30,987,960 of NC_063190.1, read as the reverse complement.
TTGTGCTCACCTGGCTGGGGAAACAGCATAGACACGTTATTGCTCTACCTGGCTGGGAAACAGCATAGACACGTTGTGCTCTACCTGGCTGGGAAACAGCATAGACGCGTTATTGCTCTACCTGGCTGGGAAACAGCATAGAGACGTTGTGCTCTACCTGGCTGGGAAGCAGCATAGACACGTTATTGCTCTACCTGGCTGGGAAACAGCATAGACACGTTGTGCTCTACCTGGCTGGGAAACAGCATAGACACGTTGTGCTCTACCTGGCTGGGAAACAGCATAGACACGTTGTGCTCTACCTGGCTGGGAAACAGCATAGACACGTTGTGCTCTACCTGGCTGGGAAACAGCATAGACACGTTGTGCTCTACCTGGCTGGGAAACAGCATAGACACGTTGTGCTCTACCTGGCTGGGAAACAGCATAGGTGCGTTATTGCTCTACCTGGCTGAAACAGCATAGACGTTATTGCTCTACCTGGCTGGGAAACAGCATAGACGTTGTGCTCTACCTGGCTGGGAAACAGCATGAACCGTTATGCTCTACCTGGCTGGGACGCAGCATAGAACCGTTGTGCTCTACCTGGCTGGGAAACAGCATAGACACGCGTTGCATAGCTCTACCTGGCTGGAAACAGCATAGACCGTTGTGCTCTACCTGGCTGGGAAACAGCATAGAACCGTTATTGCTCTACCTGGCTGGGAAACAGCATAGACGCGTTATTGCTCTACCTGGCTGGGGAAACAGCATAGACCGTTATTGCTCTACCTGGCTGGGAAACAGCATAGACACGTTGTGCTCTACCTGGCTGGGAAACAGCATGAACTGCGTTGTGCTCTACCTGGCTGGGAAACAGCATAGACCGTTGTGCTCTACCTGGCTGGAAACAGCATAGACGCGTTATTGCTCTACCTGGCTGGGAAACAGCATGACGCGTTGTGCTCTACCTGGCTGGGAAACAGCATAGACGCGTTACCATGCCAAACACCCGGCCAGACCGTTGTGCTCTACCTGGCTGGGAAACAGCATAGAACCGTTGTGCTCTACCTGGCTGAAACAGCATAGACGCGTTGTGCTCTACCTGGCTGGGAAACAGCATAACCGCGTTGTGCTCTACCTGGCTGGGAAACAGCATGGAACACGTTATTAGCTCTACCTGGCTGGGAAACAGCATAGACACGTTGTGCTCTACCTGGCTGGGAAACAGCATAGACACGTTGTGCTCTACCTGGCTGGGAAACAGCATTTACTAAGTATAGATCTGGTCATTGTCACTTTTTAAGAGTACCTTTTCTCGGCGGGCACATTCAGATGTGAGAATTCTTCGCAAGCAGGAGGGGGAAGAGGTGGGGAGTGTGTAAGAAGGTGTGATAAGAAGAATTATTATTCCAGCGTCAAGATGTGTACTATGGATTTACTGAGCGAGCATTAATGTGGGGGGTGCAGGGGAGGGCATTTGGAGAAACACACCAGGTGATAAAGAAAAGTGTTTGTTCTTGATAAATGTCAGAGCCGTCAATCAGGGCTGCCTCATCACATTGTAATTCAACTGGGCGTCTGTCTCCACATTCACTGTAGTGTCGGAAGGAAAGTCAATAGCGTCCACTTTTCTTGCAGCACTCTTGTTGATTTCTGGAATTTGCCAGAACACCACTGAAACATTACAGCTCTGAACGCAGACGAGAGCCAGCACGGCGAGAGCTTTGGAGAGAGACGCTCTGGCTGATAGCTGTGTGGCTTTGAGCTCTGGCACAAAGCCATAATCTCCTGCTTGTTCAGGTTCTCTATGGCTCCCCTCTCCTCCTCCTCTCCTCCTGCTCTCGTCCCCACTCCTCAACTCTCCTCTTTTCTCCCTGCCCCCTCCTATCGTCCACTACACTATCCTCTACTCCTCTCCCTCTATCTCCCTTTTTCTTCACTTCTCCCCCCAGCCCCCTCTCTTCTCCTACCTCTCTCCCTTCTTTCCTCTCCTCCCTTCTCCCCTCCTCCCTCTCCCCTCCTCCCTTCTCCCCTCCTCCCTTCTCTCTCTCCCTCTCCTCCCTCCTCTCCCCTCCTCCCTTCTCTCCTCTCCCTCCCCCTCCCTCCCTCCCTCCCCCTCTCCCTCCTCCTCCTCACCCTCCCTCCCCTCCCCTCCCCTCCTCCCCCTCCCTCCTCCCCTCCCTCCTCCCCTCCTCCCTCCTCCCTCTCCTCCCTCCTCCCTTCTCCTCTCCTCTCCTCCTCCTCCCTCCCTCTCCTCCTCCCTCTCCTCCTCCCCTGCCTCTCCTCCCCTCCTCCCTTCTCCCCTCCCTCCTCCTCTCCTCCCTCTCCCCTCCTCCCTTCTCCCTTCTCCTCCCTTCCTCCCCTCCCCTCCCCTCTCCTCTCCTCCACTGCTGCGCTGGGGCCTGTAATGCAGAATAATGAGAGGAGGAAGGAGTGGAGCGTTGCAGAGTGGCTGACTGCAGATATCCGCGCTCCATCCCTGCCGCGCGCCGCACTGTGCCTCTGACTGACACGCCGCTGATAGCGCCTGACTCGCCCCGCTCGCTCCTGGAGGATGGCAGCCTGTTCCTCCACCTGAGGGGGATCTCTCTCTCTCTCTCTCTCTCTCTAACACCCTATCACACTCCCACTCCTCTTCTTCTTCTTCTTCTCTCTCTATGTGCCTTTCTTTCTCTTGTGTGCAAACGCAGCTCATCTGCTTGGCCCCGTTTAAGCATGCATGCTGTCGTCGGCAATTTTCGCGTTTTATGCAGGGCTGTATCAGATGCCTGCTAGGAACGTGGGTGTGTGTGAGGTGTGTGTGCGTGTGTGTGAGGTGTGTGTGTGTGTATAAAGGGGGGCGGGTGCTGTTTCAGATAAGGGTTTACAGCTGAGCAGAAGAAGTTGGGGTCATGGGCCGTCTACGCTGAGCTTCTGTAGGCGGCGATGCAGAGTAGACACTGTGCCTTCCGAGGGTATCACAGGTGAAGTGCAGTGGGTATGCAGAAGGGCTTAGCGTTTCAAACGTATCAGTTACTACATAAATTATATTTGCAGCAAACAGTTAGCGAAGAATTGTTGCAGCAAGGAAGCAGGATAGCAAAGAAGCAGGTTCGAAGTTGTGTTATGCGCTCATGCAGTTAATCTTTCTCAGATATCCTTAGTGTTAATTCATATACAGTACTGGCAGGCTTTTTAAAAAAACATTAGTGTTTGTGTCAAAAGGTTAAGCCCCTTGAAAGACTCAGGTGTTTGGGAAGAGGCAGGCTAGTTTGTCCAACTTATGTTCAGACAACAATAAATGACTGTTATCCATGTTGTAGATACCCAATAATGACATTTCTACACAACATAAACAAAAACCAGGGTAGAACCGTAACCACTTAATCTACACACTACCTCTAGATGTTGTACATCACTTGGACGTATGTCCTAAGTGTGTGTGAATGTGTGTAATTGTGCTAGATTGGTAGAACCCAGTGAGTGAAATTGTACCTTTGGTTCCCACTGCCCAGTGGCTCTTTCTACCACCTCAAATGTTAGTTTCTGTGTAGGTCAGGTTTTCTTAGTCGGGTGGTGGGCGGTTAGTACTTCAAACTAAATATTACAGATGAGGGGATCTCGGCTTTGTCCATGCTCACGTACACACAAACCTCCCATAACTTACACATTGCCCATTCATGTAGGCTACTGGTCATTGCTGCTCTGGCATTTGAAGGTAAAAACAAAAGAGAATGTCCGCACACCAGAGTAGCATCCAGAGCTTAATTAAAAGAGTTCAACGTTTCGACTCGACGGAGTCTTCTTCAGGCACAATGTCCTTACCTGCACCTGGCCTAGATATAGGTGGGGTGTGCACGCATCCACTCTTCATGCAGACTTCATGCTCTGGCATTTTACTCATCAGGTTCGTGTCCTGTCTCTGGGATATCCCATATTGCCTGTTTACTCCCATTGATAGTCCGCAGTAGCCTTGTGTTATGCAAATGAATATCTTTATTTGTCCGATCTCCTCTATTGATCCAGTGTGCAGCTGTGCAGGCTCTCACTCTTCTGTTCAGCTCTGCTGGGGTGCTGGATGCATCGACTGCACCAAAATAGCCCACAGTTTGTTCCCAGAATAATTCTCAAAAGAAAGCATGTAACAGAGAAAATGTCAATCTAATTAACGTTCCATTTGAAAACATTTATTTCCAAAGAAAATAGACCTCTCCTGCTCCCACACATTACAACTGTGGCAAGTGCAAGAATGTCTGCTGAAAAATGTCACTTTTCAACAAAATTGTAAATCACATACCCTGATTAACAGTACAAAACTCAATTCAAAAGGCTATGATAATTTTAAAACAGGGGGTATTCCAAGTACGTGGTTTAGTGACAAACCTGGGTTAGTTAACTCAGTAAGGGGTAAACCTCCTAATAGAAGAGCTGTATGGCTTCATTCTCCTAACAAAACAATACCATAGGGCTCTTGTTGTAGGAGGTTTACCACTTACTCTGAGTTACCTTACCTAGGTTTATCATTAAACCACGTACTTGGAATACCCCCCAGGTCTAACAAGGCTACACATATGTGTAAACAAATGTCATTGTTTTGAGCAACAGAAGAAGCACTACGGTAAGCAGTCTTGGCACACACTGTCTAGAACCCGCGGTGATATTGTCATCTTCTTACATTGTAATCTCATCTGACACATCTGGTTTAATCAGATCCCACGTCCATTGGAATGGACATGACATATTTTTGGGTCTAGACCAATGAAAATCTGTGATTTCACCATTTTAATTATGCTTTGTAACTGATTGGATCCTAATGACCCAATCAGAATGCAGTTAGGATCTGTAACTTGATCTGAGAGCACTTCAGACATCAGACAAGACAAGCATGGCTCTGAAGCTAGATAGGAACAGAAGTAAACACATTTTTCCCCTCATAAATATGAATTTATGTTTATGATAGCCTAACCAATTTGCACTCAGTATAATTCTAACCATTGCAGGTGATGATATTTGAAGTTAGTTTGAATATATTTCATAACAGTGTAGTACAGGATTTTTTCAAAGTTTAATGTCCATCCCAATGGACATCAGGTGTTGGGAGATGTTAGCCAACACTCATTTAGGCACTCACCAGGCAAGGTTCAGACGTATCCTCAAGACCGAAGCTCTACTTTTGAATCTGATTTATTTCAGCTATTTTGGATGAATGTGCACTCATTTTACTAAAATGTGTCGTCATTTTTACTAAATCGTGCTCTCATTTTATTAGATTGTGCACTGAATTCAGTCAAATGTGTGCTCGGTTTACTAAATAGTGTGTGCATTTTGCTAAATGGTGGGCTCATTTAGTCAAATTGTGCTATTTTTTTGTAAAATGAGTGCACATTTTTGTACAATGAGTGCACTATTTACTAAAAAGGATTATTCAGTAGACGAGCACACTATGTAGGAAAACGAGATTTTAATATATTGTGTGCACGTTTTACTAAATTGTGCGTATGTTTACTAAATTTAGTAAAACGAGTGCACTATTTAGTATAACAAGCTCATGATTTAGCAATATGTGCACACAATTTAGTAAAATGAGCATACGTTTTCTGGATATATACCAAAAAATATCTTGCAATGACTGCTCTAGGGTTCCGTACTAACCATATTACAATCTATTCTTGTTAGTATAACAGTACCCAAAGTACGCTCTGGATGCTCTGAGAGTGTGACACTTTGAATAAACGAACGATAATTCCACCCACGGTCCAAATTTACGAACGGTTAAAAGTTTCAGAGTTGGCTCAGAGCGCTTGGAGTGGCAATTTACAAACACACTCTTAGTAAAATAAGTGTATAATTCAGTAAAACGAGTGTATATTATCTTGATATACAAAAACAATCTTGCAATGACATCTCCTGGGGGGTGTCATTGCAAGATTTTCTATGTATTGAGAAAACATACTAAATTGTGCGCTCGTTATACTAGATTGTGCACACATTTTTGTGTATTGTGCGCTTGTTTAACTACAGTACATAGTGTGTTCATTTTACTAAATCGTGCTCTCGTTTTATTAAAAAGTACACTTATTTTACTAAATTGTGTGCTCTTTTTCCAAAAATTAAAATAAGAATGTGATGAAATAAAATGAGTGCAATTTAGCAAATGAGCCCACAATGTAGTAAATTAAACACACTGTTTAGTAAAACAAGCACACGATTTACAAAGGTGAGCGCACAATTTAGTAAAATGAGCACACACAATTTAGTAAAGCACATTCCCTCCATATACACAAGCAAATATGCTGCAGACATACCCCCGGTGTTCCGTATTGGAACATGTAATTAAACTAGAAATGCAATTCCAAGGAATTACCAGTGCATGAAAATGCAAAAGTTGTGATGTAAAATATCATGTATAGTTAAAATAGATAATACAGAGATGGTAACTACGGTGATGCTAGGATAGACATAGTGGTTGCATAGCTTAATAAAAGTTGATAGTTTAAAAGTAGACCATTTAAAAGTTGAATGTAGATAGTTTAAAAGTTGTTTATAGACAGTTAGTTTAATAGATAGATAGTTTAATGATAGTTTAAGAGTAGACTGTTTAAAAGTTGAATGTAAATAGTCTAAAAGTTGTTGACAGACTGAAAGTTTAATGAATGTTGATATTCAAAAAGTTTAATGGCTGTGTATAGGTAGATATTTGACGATAACTAAAAGTCGGAATGGCTCTAATGTTTGCTAGGAGTTATGCTAACAATTTTAACCATGCTAACAATGTTAACCATGCTACTTAGTTAACTTAAATAATGTTTTCTATCAGTTTTGTTAAAAATGTTAACTATGTTAGCAATGTTAAAATGCTAACCATGCTACTTAGCTAATGTTTTCTAGCAGTTTTGTTTAACATGCTAACCATGTTACTTAGCTAACTTAGCTAATGTTTTCTAGCAGTTTTGTTAAACATGCTAATTAGTTTAGCAATGCTGAAATGCTACTTAGCTAATGTTTTCTAGCAGTTTTGTTAAAAATGTTAGCAATGCTAACATGCTAGCCATGCTACTTAGCTAACTTAGCTAATGTTTTCTAGCAGTTTTGCTAAAAATGCTAACTATGCTAGCAATGCTAACCATGCTACTTAGCTAATGTTTTCTAGTAGTTTTGCTAAAAATGCTAACTATGTTAACAATGTTAACCATACTACTTAGCTAACGTTTTCTAGCAGTTTTGCTAAACATGCTAACTATGCTAGCAATGCTAACTTTGCTAACCATGCTACTTAGCTAACTTAGCTAATGTTTTCTAGCAGTTTTGCTAAAAATGTTAAAATGCTAACTATGCTAACAATGCTAACTAGCTACAGTGGGTAGTGTTGACATAGTTGATGACAAGTTAAAAGTGTTTGATAGACAGCTAGTTTAATCGATAGATAGTTTAATGGTAGTTTAAAAGTAGACTGTTTAAAAGTTGAATGTAAAAAGTTCAGTAGTTTAATGGGTTAAATTGTTTAACAGTGGATTATTGTAGTGAGGACTATATTTTGAAACAGTTTTGGGCAGAGGAAACAGTTGAATAGGATGTGTAGTCTTAATTGACCCAGATTGTATGCTTAAAGCCTGAGGCTGCAGGTGGCCTGAACACCTGACATAGGATTCTAATTGCTTAATGGCTGTATTATGATGTCACAATCGGCAATGTTAAGTCTATGGGGATTTTTCAAAAGTTTTTCTTTAATAGTTTAAAAAGTATAAAAGTTTCAAAGTTGAAAAGACATAGCAGCTTGGTCCGTTTGAAGACCCACGAACAAAGTTTGAATGAAGTTTCTAAGTTTAACTGTTCAAAGCAAGCGGAAAATGGTAAAGCACGAATAATAAAAAAGTTGGTACAGTGCATTTTCATGCACTGAATAATAATAAGAAGAAGTTGCCTTCTTAGTACAGTGCATTTTCATGCACTGTAATAATAATAAGTTGTTGTTGCCTAGGAAGAACAGTACAGTGCATTTTCATGCACTGTAAAAATTCAATTTAACAGTTCAGTTCACAAGACTGTTTGTTTTTTGCAACAGTGCAAAATGCAAAAAACAAACAAAGTCCTCATGTCATTTTACACCTATTTAGTTGAGGCGTCCATTGTAATGGACATTAAAAACAGTAATAAAGACATGATTTATCAAATAATTATTTTTTCCCCTTTATTTCTACATTGGAGAGGAGAAAAATCAGCTGAACAAATTTTTTTTGCTCAACAGAAAAAAAACAGGTCTGAAGGGGTTAAAGGAAATGCTCAACAATTCTATTAATGAAATCTTTCTTAGATTTCTAGACTGTCTAGACTTACTGGATGGCACATCTGTATTATTCTTACTGACAGATCACCAGTAATAAGTTATTGGAACAAACATATTTACTGGAGTGTATTTTCATATATTTGTGTGTGTGTGTGTGTGTGTGTGTGTGTGTGTGTGTGTGTGTTTGTGTCTGTATATTTGTGTGTGTGTGTGTGTGTGTTTGTGTCTGTATATTTCAGCGCGTGTGTGTGTGTGTGTGTGTGTGTTGTGTCTGTATATTTGTGTGTATTTGTGTCTGTATATTTTGTGTGTGTGTGTGTGTGTGTGTGTGTGTGTAGTAGTTCATAATGTATCTGAGTGTAGGGTTAAATCATGATATTCTTGTTCACTGGCCTTTCTGTGGCGTGATGGCAGGTGGTGGCTGGAGGTGATATTCACAGATCTGTGTTAGTGTGTGTGTGTTTGAGTCAGAGCGAGGAGGAGGAGGAGGAGAAGCAGTGGGAGGCCAGGAGAGAGGTGGGGGGGTGGGAGGTGTTCCCCTGAGGAGGTGCTCGGCGGTGTCCGTGTGGGAGTGGCGGCGGTGGAGATGGAGAGTTAAGGGTCAAACAGTGGGCTCCCTGGGGCCACGTGTGACCATTCTGGTCAGGCGCCTTGGCGGCTCCACTCTGCCCTTGGGGCCTGGCCTGTCACTTCCGTTTGGGTGCCCTGTGGCGTTATTCCTGAAACACATATACACGTGCACGCGTACATGCATGCACACACACACACACACACACACACACACACACACACACACACACTCATCTGACCTCACACACAGACTGTGCTACTATATATATCATTTATGTACTAGTGCTGTCTAATATAGTCTTTAGGCATTGATGTAAGAGTCTTACTGGGTCATAGATAAATACAATTGTTTTGCATTGTTTTGTCATTTTGTGCCTTTATCTTATTAATCTTTGGGGCAAATAATCTCACATTTCTAATTAAAAGTTCAACTGCATCCAGACATTATTGCATAAATGCTTATTGTAGTGTAAACTCAGACCCAGAAGGGCCCGCAGCCATCTTACAGTGTAAAGGTGACCCTGGCGCCATGGAGCCCTGATGACATGCTCGACAGTATTTAACACAATAACATGCCTGTCGTAGGGCCACATAGTCACCGCAGCTGAGCTATTTCACAAAACCATCAAACTCTGTGGAACAGAAAGATCGCACCTCGTGATAATATTAGATCTGGCAGGAACGCCGAGACCTGGTGCCTCGCACAACGGGCAAAAGCAGCAGTGGGAGAGAGGGGATGTTTACCGTGTGACTGCAAGGGGCAGTGTGCCATCTGTGTCTGTGCAAGAGTACTTAACAGAGCCCTGTCATAACACTGAATAATGGAGAAGGACAAGCTAACATGTGTATAATAGACGGAAACTCAGTCATTACAGACTTGACAGAAACTCACAGCCAGCAGTAATGCCCTTTTCTATTGTAATTATGTGACATTGAGTGAGATATAAATTGCTCATGACTCACATGAAGTTATAATTCAGAATGTATTTCTGTCATAGCATAGTTGTTGAAATAACAAAGAAATATGGCAAACATAGTAATTTAGTGTATAGAGTACGTGCAAGAGGCCTTAGTGCAATTAGACCGTGGAAGATGACAGAATGAGCCTACTGAAGGAGATGCCATGTAGCCTACTGCATCTCATGGCTGAGAAGCCCAAATTGAGGCCAAAAGCATATAAGGCTTTTGAAACACAAATCTGGTTGGAACTGGAAGTGTTCTTGATTTGCCCATTTTGTCGTGAACGCCTGTTGCCTATTTCCAGGTCTGGTAACAGACTTGCTGGCGACCCTGTGCGAGGTTGACAGACAGCCCACTACATGGCCCAGTGATGTAAACGGCATGGAAATGGCACTCGCCCTCCATGAACCGAAATTCTGAAAGGAGAAAAAATAGGAGGCCTGCTAGCTGTCACAAAGGGAAGTGGTCAAGTGAGGATATGGCTGTGTCTCTCTCTCTCTCTCTCCTCTCCCTTTCTCTCTTCCTCTCATGTCTTTCTTCGCTGGCTCTGTAAGTATAGCCTTGGCATGGAAGCTCTTCACCGTCGTCGCCCCCCTCCCCCTGTGTCTCTGGCTGTTTTTTGAGATTCTCTCTGAGCCCCTTCTTTGCCGCATTGTGCGGAGAGGATTCTGGGTGGTAAAAAAGAAGGGTTTTTTTTTGTCAGCAGTACTTTCCAAAGGAATGATTGCCATGGAGTCTAGATTTGGAAACAGGTCTGTGGGTGAGGGATGTTCTCTGCGAATGTCGACTTTTTTGGGGGAGGAGGGAGTGAATATAAAAAGAAGCAGCCGGGGCCAGCTTATCTGCTACTTAGTACAAAAACAACAGTTTGCTATTTTTATTTGTAGGATTTGTCTCCTCTCATTCGTCCCCCTCTGCTCTACCCCTGAGCTGAGAGCAGCCTTTGAAATACCTGCGTTGGACTTATTGGTTTTTAGCACCATTTGCCACAACCACATCAATATTTCATCAGCCTCTTTTCAACTCACACTGCCGTTTCATAATTTCCTCTCTCTTCATCTTGACTTGCGTAATCCGACCCGGCCCTGCATTGAAATTCTAATTGGGCAAAACAGACTAGCATGGGAAGAGAAAGACTCCTGCAGTATGCTTCCACTTGGCACATGATCCTTTCACTCAGGGATGCGTTTGATGGTTAAATCAGCCCTTCAATTTCTCTCTTTCTCTTTCTCTCTCTCTCTCTCACTCTCTCTCTCTGTCTCTCTCTCTCTAGCAGCAGATTCATCCACAGTGCATCTGGATTCAGCCCCTTCCTAAGTCTTAATTATTTAGTGAACTTTATAGGCACATTTTAATGAATTGCTTAATTTACAGATCTGTGCTCATGGTGTTTGTTTTAGAGCCACTACGGTCTTTCTTGGCTCTGTTTACTGTCTTCTACTTTGGTGGTGTTTTTTTTCCCAGGCTAGATAACTCCTGTGTTGTGTCTTGTTTCCCCTGCAGATCTCTCTCAGGCCGTATCGTTGGGGGTGTGTGGTGGTTCTTCACCCTTATTATCATCTCTTCCTACACTGCCAACCTGGCAGCCTTCCTCACCGTGGAGAGGATGGTCTCCCCCATTGAGAGTGCTGAAGACTTGGCCAAACAGACAGAGATTGCCTATGGTACATTGGACGGTGGCTCCACCAAGGAATTCTTCAGGGTGAATACTTGCAATTACATTCTCCTGCCTGCCAAAATATACATTACAGATTTGTGATATAAACTGCACAGGATGAGTTGGGATTCTACCAACATTAAAAATGAACTGCCGTGCTTTAACTTATGTAAGATAATTGTCTTGTGTTAGAATCACATTAGAATCACATTAGAATCAAGTCAGTGACAAAACAATCAGAGGAGCAAAATAGGAAGTGCAAACCCTGCGATGAGTGTGTCAGCTTTTCCCACTCAACTCCTAATGAACAGCCCCACACTGTTGACCCTGTAGGCCGAAAGACAATGACATGGCAAATTGTGTGATCGTAATACATTTATAGTTTACTCTCTGTATGCTAGATTATAGTTTACTCTCTGTATGCTAGATTCAGACTTAGCTTGCCTTTTTCTGCCGCTCCCACTCTGTTTTCCAGTCAAAACAAAATGCATGACTGCAGAGCTCAGGATTTCTAGTGTTTCACAACATATCATTTAGTTGCATGAATCATCCAGCACATCTGTGTTAATTGCCATGGTGTCAATCAGCCGTTTGAAGAAGTAAAATTAATCTTAGCGTTGATTCTGCTGTACACCTGCAATAACGATTTTTGGAATGCAACTTTGACAATGTGATAGTATGACTATGAAGGATGTGAGGGCAAGTTAATCAGTGATCACACACAATGTGTCTCCATTATTATTATGTTACACTGGGACAAGTGTTTCACTGCTTTTAGTTGTATTTCAATTACAGTATTCAGTAGATTTACCTTTTGCAGCAGCAATTCACATAATTGTTTGGAAATATGTGTACTGTACATTCAAGTGTGTACATGGATGTGGATTAATGTTCTCTTATATTTGTTTCTGTAGAGATCCAAGATAGCCGTGTTTGAGAAGATGTGGTCGTACATGAAGTCGGCCGATCCTTCAGTGTTTGTGAAGACTACTGATGAGGGGGTGGCCCGAGTCAGGAAATCTAAGGGGAAGTATGCATACTTGCTGGAATCTACCATGAATGAGTATATCGAGCAACGCAAGCCCTGCGATACCATGAAAGTGGGGGGCAACCTGGATTCCAAGGGCTACGGAGTAGCCACACCCAAAGGATCACCCTTAAGGTAATGTTCTTTCTCATAACCTTCCCACCATGGCAGTCCTTTGTTGATGGCTTATCTAATTGTGAATGCAAAGGCTTACCTGAGGCAGGAGAGGATATTTACCACAATGTGCTCCCTCATCTTAAATGTAAGGGGAATAGTCATTCTTAGAATCATCTCAACTAGCTCAGAAGTTATTAGTATTTGAATTTAAAATCAGTATGCCTTTAAAACATTTTTATTTTGAGAGTATAGTATTATCTCAGGCTAGATTGCCCTTCTCTAGCAGTTCCATGTTAATTGTAAACAGAACATAGACCTCTCTTGCCTCATAGCTCCCTGGAATGTGTGTGATGTCCCCTTCTCTTGTCCTGTTCACATCTCATTGTGCTTTTATTCCCTATACTCTCCACACTCACATGCTCACAATCCTCTTCTTCTCCTGCCTGAAAGTCATCGTTATTAAGTACATACATGAATAACAGTGTTTCATTCATCCTTATATATCACAGGATATATTTCAACATTCACTGTCATTTTTGCATTTTATGTGCCTTTGCAAAGTACTCATTATGTGATATTACAGTTATGAGGCCTTTAAAGTCAGCTGGAGGACGTGCCTAATTGCTTTTCAGGGACTAACACTTATAGGTAGGCGTAGGTTTGGTCTGAGCTTTGGTGGGGACACACAATATGTATAGATATGTAGGCTATATTTAACATTTAACATTTATTTTCTATTTGGTCTGTTATGAAATCATTGACCCATTTAAGCACAGCTCAGTTTTAAGAACCTTAAATACATGCACGCTTAGCATTTTGTGAACAAAATCATTAAGGCTACATTGACAAACTCTGAACCATGAGCTGCCTGTATATTCTCTGATTCTAATATTTACAGATATCTAGGCGATATAAGCGCAGCTCAGTTTTAAGAAATGCTTAAAGCCGAAAGACCATGTTGAATTTTGCTACAATTTATTTCAAAACCGGATTACTCTGGAACAGCTAACTATACACGAGAATGCATTACACCGTTGTGTTCGATAAGGTCTGCTGTTTATTCTGATATATGGTTTGTCATGTGTTGCGTGAAGAGTGTGCAGGCCTACGATATTCCACCGACACAAATGGATGTGGAGATGGGCGCAGAGAATAATTATTAAATCTAGAAGTTATTTTTCTCGCAAACTGTTTATCACAGCAAATAGTGGCTATAGCACCGTTTAAAAGCTGAGAAAAGGCTCTTTCATGTGACACATGTGTGATGAGTAGCCTACTTCTCAAGGAGTTCAACAGAGAAGAATGAGTGAATTTGGCACACTTCATATGCCTTGTAGTGAAGTGAAGCTGAAGCGCTGCGCCATGCTGCCCAGGAGACTGCGGCTCACTGGTAGTTATTATAGGTAACTTCAAATCAGCGCGATTTACCCTTATAGGCTACTGCACATTACAAGATCTGTACGAGATGATCCGCAGCACTGAAGTGAGAAATTATTTAACTCTTTGTGTAGCGCATGTGAGCGCTTTTCCCCCCATTTCAACCTGAATATTGGTGGGGACATTTCAGTCGTAATTTGACATTGGTGTGGACACGTCCTTCGGTCCCCACGCAAATCTACGCCCATGCATAAGCTGTATTGTGCCTTAAGTATCAAGGGCACATGCCTTTAAAGACATACTGTAGTCCTGATCCCTCATCATATAACAGATTATGGTAACACAGTGCAAGAAAAGCACTTAGGGCTTGCAGTAAAAGTTCCCACATGTACCCATATAAGACGTCAATACAAAACTCTATAATGTAGACCTGTCAGTAGGCTATGTAAGTTGTCACGGCTTCTCCGAACTGACTTTATCTACTTCACCCGTGAGTAATATTACCCTGAGTACTTTCCGAAGGTTTCTGCTAAGACAAGTGATGTGTCACTTCATTCGCATGAGATTGATTGTGTGGGCTTATAAAGGAAACTCATCATGATCTTGTTTACCTATTGGGCTATATATATTGTAGGTGCGCAAAGACTGTTGCAAGGAGCGAGAACTAATGACAGCCTATTAATAAAAAAATTTTTTTGTAAATTTCCGTGTAGATTTTTTTTAGCTGTCTTCTACATTTGTCTTGGTTGGTGGTATTATATTGTAATGAGTGATCAGCAGTGGAATAACTGAAATGTTCTTTTCTGTTCTTGATATTTAAATAACTAGGTGATAAACATCTGTTAAGCTGTTTCAAAGTATCTAATATCAGCTTTCAAATCTAGGTGTATTCATAGTTTGTGAGCAAATTTGAGCTTTGAAAAGGCAGTTGCTCTGAAGAGTATAGTCAGGCCAATAGCCTTAGCTTTTAAGTATCCTACTAAGTACCCTAAGTAGGGTAGTTAAAGTTCAGTATTAATATTAATCCACAAAAGCACAGATATGCATTTTCAGTATATCTCTGCAGAGAGGAGTCGTATCTACAGTAAATATCTTTACATGTTCTTTTAAGAACATGGAGACATGTCGGTATCAGTGTCTCTGATAACAGATCAGATGCAACAACCCAAAAATAATTGCAGCCCATGAACTTCATCTCACCTACCTTGTTAACCACAGGGGGGGCATCATGCCATGATAACTTGATTAATGCAGCGTCTCCATCACCACTGAGGTGTGTTGGTATTGTGCTATTGACAATTTTGTTGTCCACTTGGTGCGTTCCAAGTGCAGAATGTGCCTAAAGGTGACATTAAAGCACAGCTTAGTTTCAAACTTTGAAGGTTTGATACTACAAGTGCGTTTTTGGATGAAAATATTTTATTTAGTGTATTATACTGCTACACAGTATATTTGTTTTATAAGTGAGTAAACAGCTTTAGATGTCTTCCCAAGTGCAAAATTCAAGGTGAACTCTTTATCGCCACCCCTCCTCTATTTTGCGTATCAGAACACTTGAGTGGCTGTTACATCTCGAAGCACCACGTCCTTGTGATCGTGTTTGCGCCCTGCACCATACACAATTAACATGCAAACATATAAATGTTTATCAGAACTTTTTAAAAATGTCATGTAGTGTAAATACTACTTTGATAAAGCTCTCTTTTTATCTTTTTATAGTTAGTATGGTATTGGACTATTGGTTGCATGGTTAGAACTATCAAAGCAACTTTATAATGTTTATAATAAAATAATGTTCTCTTTCTTCTGTTTATCTACTGGTATCTACTATGGTTTTCTATGCATTATTTACATACATTTATGATATCCATTGCCATCAATTGTTAATGTTGCAACTACCTGGAATGTTACTGTAAGTGTAGCACTTCAAACCATTTGCATTTGAGTTTGAAATGTTTACTCTCTCACGTCTCTTCCGCACCTCATTCCACATTTCTCATTTCTGTTTTGGGTCAATCACGTCTCGATGAATCCCGCCTTTCTTTGTGATGGCTCATATGCAAGATGCATCTTTACTCTGTCCAGCATCCATTAGCACACTGAGCTCTTTCAGGCCCGTGCTCACGGCACCTGAAGCAACTCAGGGGTTTTACTGAGAAAGACACTTTACAGCACTTAGGCCAGAGGGCTCGACCCACCGTAGGTATGTTTATCCATTGCTGCTTGGCACGTCTCCCTGCAATGCAGAGAAAAGGGTTATCCATACCAGTGAAGATACCAACAAAGATAAAGACGAGGAGTGGGGTGTGTGAGGTGTTACAAATGCTCTGGATTGTGCCCTGATTTTGAAGGGGGAAAAGATTAATGGGGAAACCAGTAATTGGATCACAGTAGTGATTTGCCACAGCGGCCTCCCAAAATGTAACCTTTAGTTAATGTGTAACTGCAGTGAAGTAGTAAACTAATTTGAATATTAGCATGATAATGACCCGACTAAGCTTTCTGCAGTTTTCTGCAGTGTGTGTGTGTGTGTGTGGGGGGGGGGGGGGTTGGTGATGGGTGTGTGTGTGCTCCGAGTTCAAATCCAGAGCATTGGTAATCCTTATATTTCTCTTCCAAAAGTTCTTGTCTTGCTTGGTAAAATCTGCCACAGTTTGGTCACACAGCATTATTACACATTACCAGAACCAAAAATACCAGTGCAGTTGCTTTACTGTTTTTACACACAGAGCCAGTGCAGTTGCTTTTCTGTTTTTACACACAGAGCCAGGTACATAAATCAGATATTTATTACTTTTCCTTTTTACTTCTCTTTTCCAAAATTTGAGTTCCTACTAATAACACCTCTGCCTCGCCATTATCACATCTCCATTTATGCTGACCAAGAATTATTTTATTATCATTTCAAGAAACGCAGTAAACCTGGCAGTACTTAAACTGAACGAGCAGGGCCTGTTGGACAAATTGAAAAACAAATGGTGGTACGACAAGGGAGAGTGCGGCAGCGGGGGCGGGGACTCCAAGGTCAGACCCAGTATGAGTGAACCAGCGGGTAACCACCACCAGCAGGGGGTAACCGGCAACTACCGCTAGCAAACACATCGGCTGCATCCCCCAAATTCCTGAGCGCTATCCCCACGTGGAGAAACGTGCTTTCCCCACAACGTTCATGGGTTGATTAGAGCTCATTTGGATTTCCCTTTATTTTTTCAGCAAATTGGGTGAATTAATGCGTGTAAAAAGGAAATAGGGATTATGAAGTTGGCACGTGTTGTGTTTCACAAAGTGGCCACATAGATTTTGACCAAAAAAAAAAAAAGTGCATAACTGAGTGTTTTCAAATCTTGCCGGTTACCCAAAGTGATATTGTAATACACATCTTGCAGTAGGGAGAAAGCAAGCCAAGCTAGATGGAGTATTAACGCATATCACTTTGGCAGTGACAACTTTCAAAATGTGTTTGTGATTTTCTTTTCTATCTGTAGACTATCTGTAGAACACATCAATACATTATTATGGGTGTATGCTTACTACTATGTTCTGAATAACATAAGATAACATGCTTAATGTTATTTATGTTATTTCCCTGGTTGAAGAATCCCTGTAAACCTAGCGGTGTTGAAACTCAATGAGCAAGCCGTCTTAGACAAAATGAAAAACAAATGGTGGTACGATAAAGGGGAATGTGGAAGCAAGGACTCCGGAAGAAAGGTCAGTCCTCACGTTGGTCCTCTACTTAACACCAAGACTCCAGCATTAATGCCTCGTCAAAGGTCTCTCTTCCTCTCCCCTGCCACTCAGCTCTCTCTTCAAGCGCTTTGTCTCCAATCTGCCATTTGCCCACTTTGCTCTGGTGTCAACAACTTGTGAGAATCTTCTAGAAAAAGCCTCGTGAGCCATCTAAAAGGGCCATTTAGGGCCCTACACAGTGCTAGCCTTCGCTATGCAGCTCGGCAGCTAAAGCTTAGATGAGAAAAGAAATTAAAAAAATTGTTGGTCCATTTGAAATGAGTCAGTTTTATTCATTACGAAACATTAAAACAGACAAAGAGCCAAGAATGAAACGGCTCAGTGTGATGTTTTCAGAGATCCATATATTCAATTAAATATTTAAACTAAGCAAATACCTCAGGGAAAATGCCTAATGTGCATACAGTAAAGATTACTTCAAAGGCCTGTACAAAAAATATCTATCCTCTTCAAACATTTTCCTCTTCAATCACGTTGTATCTCATGGCGTGGTTTGTTTTTTTCCCCCACCTGATAAGCCTGTGTTGCCTTTTGTTCTGAAAGGCTTGCCGGTGTAGAAATCGGCCCTTTCTAAGAGGCCAGAGCAAATGACCGTTTGGAGATAAAGGGCAGTGAGATGAAAATACCCCCCACCTCTCACCCCCACCCCCTTCTTATAACTGGTTTGCTTCCCCAAAGAGCCCCCCTCCAGTGGTGTTCACCCTGTATCCTGTCCCAAGACAATGTGCATGCTGGATGAGACCTCAAAGGGGGTCACCAGGCTGATGCATGACACTGATGCCCAGAGCCCTTCATGTGGTGATGCCTAACCCCCAGGGTTAGCTACAGGATTAGCCTCTCCCAGTGGCCTCCCCCTAGACTCTATATGTTCTCCAGCTCTAAATAATTAAGCGTGTATGCCCGGAGGCTTTTTACGACAACAATCCAACTCTGGATCCATATACTGCATGGCCCCCCCAATATATGCACTTATATATAAACTATTTCAACCGTTTAATGAAGGATCCTTTAAAGATATTGGGGAGTTCAATCACCATAGAATATCCTTTTTTCTTATCATTGTTATATTCATATTTTTCATTAATTATGCATACCTGTTCTGTACATACAGAGTAGTATTAGTCAGTCAGATTGATGGAAATCCAAGTGATCTGTGCATGGACCTGCATGTTTTTGTGAATTCTGTCTTAGTTACCGTTGCTATCTAGCATTAAAAGTAAATTGTGCTTGCTATATTATGTTATATATGCTGTGTTATGTTATATTTTTAAAGTAATGCAAATGTCAGTGTGTATGTAAGAATGAGTGGAATTTATTAGAGTGAGTGTGTTTTTTATTGTCTTTGAGGTGCCTTGTTGTGTGTAATTTGGGTCTGCATCCATTTCATGAAAAGCTAAAGATGACTGTGTGTTATCTAGGATAAGACCAGCGCTCTGAGCCTCAGTAATGTGGCTGGAGTCTTCTACATCCTCATCGGAGGCCTGGGTCTGGCCATGCTCGTGGCCCTGGTCGAGTTCTGTTACAAATCCAGAATCGAGTCGCAGCGGATGAAGGTGTTGCACTTAATACACAGATGCACTGAGACACACACGCACGGACACACACACAGTGTGAGAGAGTGTGTATATGTGTTAGTGAAAGAGCGAGAGAGACATCCCTTCCTACTCTGACACATGCATGCATGCACCACTATACAAGGAGGTGCCATACATTTGCTTAACTGACTTGTCGCTGAAGCGCTTTAGTTTGATAAGTTCATAAGTGGCTTTTGAAGCTGTCTGTTCCATTACATCATCTTAAGAACACACACAAGAGTCGCCTGTTTAGTAACAGTCCAGTAATGTAGTCACAGGCAGTTTAACCTCCCAGGAGCTGCTTTCAGACCCAAATGGCAGCGCTCTTGAAAGTGTTTACAAGATTCATTGGGTCGACATCACAATCATGTGACTGCCAAATTTAAAGTATCACAGCCACAAATCACTGCCCTGAACAGTCTGATTAGGCTACGTCGTCAGCCCAAGAAGATAATCTTCCGGATCCATTGAAGTGCACTGGATTTAAATCATTTATTCAGAAAGGATGTTCAAGCCAACATCCAGATCATTAGCTACAGTTTCAAGCCTACAGGGTTTCATTATGTTAAACTAATGTGATAGAGAGTGGGCTCCAAGCAAGCACACTACTGCTTTCATTATTGTTATGGCAAAGGACTATTATTTTTTCATTGCAGGAGTTTTTTCCTTAAAGCCCAGTGTCAGGGCAAGAGAGGAGAAATCTTCAGATGTAGCTATTCTTCCATTAGTACAAATTCCCCATGGACATAAAAAGTGGTTGTTTTCCTGTGAGGTACTATCAATACTCTGCCAGTAACAAGCTGTTGTTGTTATTGTTGTTTATGATATATATTTTAAGTGTTCATAATTGACTTAGGGCTCCAAGACCCTTTTAAAGTAAGTCTTCCCCTTTAATTATTCGGATTAGATGTTTACCAACAAGGCAAGTTTTTGAAGGATGAAAAGGGTTCTGGAGTAGTGAG
Source organism: Alosa alosa (assembly GCF_017589495.1). Lineage (NCBI taxonomy): Eukaryota > Metazoa > Chordata > Actinopteri > Clupeiformes > Clupeidae > Alosa > Alosa alosa. The sequence continues at coordinate 30,967,721 of NC_063190.1, read as the reverse complement.
CGGGGTAGAACACAAACTCAGCAGAACTTTTTACTTTTTGGACTCTGGAATGTTCCACCACACCCTGTAGAAACGGTTTCATCACACACTGTCGGGAGAACTTATTGTCAGCAGTATTCATATCATATTATTGTTATTATGAATTATAATTAGGCTCATCTTATTATCGAATTTTCACAATCACGGAGTTGACCAGGTTTACATTTCACTTAGTTATGGTTATGGTTATGGAATTTAGCAGACGCTTTTGTCCAAAGTGACTTACAAAAAAAAACCAATACATTAGTTACAGATTAACAGGAAACAGTTGGTAAGATTACATTAAGGAAAATAGCAACAATAGCATAAATATACTGTATATACTGTAACTGTATAAATGTGACAAATTAATCTCTTGAATCTTGTGACTAACTGACCGTGTGTTTTTGTTCCCTCTCTCCTCGTAGCAAATCATTGACGCAGCCATGCTGAGCTCCACGCTGAGCCGAATCAGTGGCACGGGCAGCGGCGGCGAGAACGGCCGCGTGGTCACCCACGACTTCCCCAAAGCCTCACAGACTCTCCCCTGCATGAGCCAAGCCGCCAGCATGGGCCTGAGCACCACGGGCATGTGACGGGCACCGTAGGCCAGCCAGCAGCACGCATCAGGCCACACCGAGAGGGAGAGAGAGAGAGAATGGGAGAAAGAGAGAGAGAGAGAGAGAGAGAGAGAGAGGAGGAGGAAGGGAGGAAGAAAAAAGAAGAAAAACGTTGCACTGCGGTGTTCCGCTCACCCGCCACTGAACTACTGCCAAATGGATTCACTGACTGCTCTCTCTGGATTCCTACAGGAAAGGCGAAGGGAAGATCTTAATTTTCTAAAAAAAATAATAACAAAAACAGGAGTTTGGTCATTTTTGGGACTCATCTGCTGCAATAAAGAAGCTGTTTGGAGGTTTTTTAAAAGGCATACTTTTGTGGGGAAATAGGAAAACAAAAAAGGGGAGCTTGCCCAAAATAGTGACTCTTGCACTACATGCCAGATATGATTCTCTTCTCTCCTTTGCTATTTTAAATAGTTATGTGCAAATACTCTGCGTTGTCTGCCTTACCTTTTACTCTGTTATTACCCGATCACTTGGGCCTAGAGTCCCGGGTCCCTATTTATTTAGCTTTTCCACCATGTTAAGCCTAATTGTTTTGCAGGGTCACGTGCAATGGAAAGGAATTGTACAATGAGTTGTTTAATTTCTGAGTAAATTTTTGAGATCAGGTGATGAAGGCTAGTTTGGCCTGGTTCCATTGCTTACAATCAATGTTATAATGTCTTCCATCTTAATATGATTTCTGTGTTATTTTGCATCCCTTCACAGGACAAAAATCTGGACAATGTGCAGCCTTGTCGTTCCTTAAGCTTTGACTCTCCTTTTCTAATAACCTGATAACATGATTTGTTTGTTTTTAATTATGAAGGAGGTCATTATTAAGAAAGAATAGATTAATTACTTTATGTCGCACATTGGTAGATGTTTCCCATCTGACTGTATTGAAAGGAATTGTCGCTTTGAGGATTCTCACCAACTGTCTGGCTTTTGTGTGCTACCCAGCAGCCATGGGGCACACAGGGAGCCAGAAAACACTACAGAGACAGCAAGCCATAAAGGACAGACAGAGCAGACTTACGAGTCAGAGCCATGTTATTTATTCGCAATTGTTTTTACAAGAACAATTGCAAACAATTTTACAAAGAAATCACAAAATTGTTTCACAAGTCATATTATCTGTTCTTCCAGTCTGTCTGTTTTAAATGGTTGGCAATGGAATTATTACGTAGTTTTATTAGTTTGATATTGAGTATTTTCAGTGTGTGTGGGAACAGCACACATTTTTGAGTTTTGAACATGGTTTACATTGAGTTGATTATTTGATAGGATAGTATAGGAAGACATGTGCACAAAGAGGAATATGGCATTAAATCAACTAGTTTATGGTGTTTGTTTTCGCCTGCTCTGCAAACCCTATACACAATATGATATACCCCACACAATATATCAAATTGTTAGCCTCTAAACTCGGAGCATATTTAAATATTTACAGTGAATCAGCAATGACAAGATGGTTGCTCGCTAATCAGCAGCTCACAGGAGCTATGTCGGCAAATATGTCAAACCATCATTAATCACTTCCTGTCTCATTTTATCCCACCCACCACCCCACACATAACAGTGTGGTTCAGGCAGCATCTGAGGCACCCAATCAAAGCTTCTGACTGCTGAGATGACAAGGCCCACAATGGGAGACAGTTCCACTTCAGTGCCAATCTGCCCAAACGTCTTGCTTCATGTTTTTGAAACTATTAGTTAAGAGCACAAAGATTACATTCTTAAACACAATGTGTTGTCTTACCATACCACATTATTATACTTTACCATTTAGAATCATTAGCATATGTGTTGAATTGATTCAGAGAGTGGTTTATTTCGGTACGTTTTTCCTAATTGAAGTAATTCGGCATAGCACAATTGTAGAGAGAGTGTCACAATTTACAAAGGCTTTTTCATACATGAATGGATTTGTATTAACAATAATAATGACTGAAAATAACTGATATAAATAATAAATACCTGTATGATATATTTGTGCAGATAAACTGATTATTTTGTTGAAGTGGTGTTTGAGTCAGTTCTGAGTATTTGGTTTTAGTCCTGTATTTGTAGTGGAATTCTGTTGAAATTGTCCCTCTTTGATTTGAAGCTTACTTTTTTCCTTTCCTGTTGAAATACAAGTCCTTAATTTTTGTGTTGGCATCAGACTCACGAAAATAACCTTTTAGAAAAATGACAGCAAGATGTGCTTGGCATTGTGATGGGGAAATGTTGATGAGGAGTGATCAAAAATAAAATATGAACTCTTTTCTAAACACACCACTGGATGATGGTCTGAATATCTTTTTTTTGTTCGTAGCAAACAGATGAAAGCCATATGGAGAGTGAGCACCATGGTGGGTTGAGGCACGTGAGAGATTGAAAAGGAGAATTGTTTTACAATTGCCTCTTGCAATCCCCCATACAAGTCTAGGCTGTATGTGGAGAGTCAGAGGTGAGCCAGTGCACACAATCTCATTTGCTCACCATAGAGATAATAAGCGCGGTGAGGTACAGGATGTTTTTTTCACCTCTTTTCTATTCACTAAACTGAATGGAAGAATATATGAATTTATCCCCTTCGCTGACTGCAGATATAATATGCCTATTCACAGGGACCACCATTGTGCTTAGGTGGCTGGCCTTGGAGGATGGTATTGATCTCAATAAATGACACATTTGCTCTCGCGTTTCTTCCTCCATAGGTCTGGCCTTTTTACTGACAAACCGAGTGAAAAACAACTCTCTCCCTGTCTTTCGCTCTCTCTCTTCCTCTCTCTCTTTCTTCCTCTCTCTTCCTCTCTCTCTTTCTTTCTTCCTCTCTCTTCCTCTCTTTCTTTCTTCCTCTCTCTTCCTCTCTCTCTTTCTCAGATGCACGTTACACGTGTATCAAGAAGAAGTGGTTGTTTCTGTAACCCCAGCCCTAACTAACATCTGCTCGCAAGCAAAACTCGTCCCTTAATCTAATAATGACTTTGATGTGTGTTATACCAGCAGATTGTCCTCTGCTGTCGTCAGATCAGACTGCTCAATCAAGCCTGACTGTACTCTCCAATCTACACAACTCATTTGTTTCATTTCACTGTTATCTCTGTGTAGCACTAATTAATTGCGGTGGTGTGTGTGTGTGTTTGTGTGTGAGTGCATTTGTGTGTGTATGTTTGTGGGCGTGTGTGTTTGTGTGTGTATGTGCACGGGTGCGTGTGCATGTGTGTGTGTCTGTGTGTTTGTACGCATGTTTTGTGTGTGTGTGTGTGTATGCATGAGGGTGTTTTCTTCGCGAGCAGTTAAAGCTGACAGAGACACATGCTTTGAACTGAGCTTTAGCGGAGGCTTTACCGACAGGCCAATATCACCTTGGATTTTAAATTGCAAATGTACTCTCCCCCCACATTTGCATTTGCACAGAAACACTGGGCTTGGCCCACAGTGGAAGAGTAAAACTAAACAAAGCACATCTCTATAACTCTCTGAACTCCAATTCACATCGACATCACCCTTTCCCTTTTTTTAAAGTGTCTGTATGGGTAAAGTTCTAGAACTGGAACAGCCACTATCTGGATGTACAGCTTAGCGTTCCAGCTTCCCGGGGCTCTGTCCAGATCAGATAAGAGAGTCTTGTAGCACACTTTATGATGTAGTGAGACAAGGTAAATAGAAGCCAGTGCTGTACAGATAGGGTGGTGATGACTGTATCTAATCATTAAACACAGCTGTTTTATCACCTCCAGAGATGCGCTGTTTGTGTCAGTGGGTTCGACCCAGGCCGGTCCGAAAGGCAAATCACTCGTGGGATTTGTCAGAACACAGGATGCGTTAGGCGAAAGGACTCCCACAAATTACTCCCAGGGCAGCTAAACTACCCCATAGTGCACTGCAGCTGCACAACAATGTGTGAAACGTAAAGTGAAAATCTGATCTGATGCAAAGATTTCCCTATTTTAAGACATTTTTAAGACCCCACGGTACCCTGAGGGGATATGCATATTCCTAAACCATATATGGTGCTTCCAATATTAAGACTGAGCAGGTGTGCACATTCTGAAACCATGAGCCCTGATCAGTATTCCAGTGTCATTCCTTCCAAACAAAAGGGAGATGTATTGGTGAGACATGAGCTGGAGAGACCATAAATTTACCCCATGGGATCCAGCCCTCACACAGATATAATGAAAAAATGAAGCTGTGAGCACTGCTGCTCTCCTCTGCTGCAGAGGAGCCTGAAATCATGTTTTCTGACTTTTATCAAGATGTTTTCAATGAAATCAATGAGCAGGAGGATAAAGGATCCGAAACGAGCCCAGAAACGTGTGTGTCCTGATTCCGGAAGCTGCACCTTTGGAACGCCACACTGGTGCAGTGCGCAGAGAGCAGGGCCTTCAGTGATCCACATGCCAATCATTTCAGCCTTTGAAAATGAGAGCACATAGCCTATCACTTTGTTACGCTGGTCATTTCTCTATCTCACCGACTGATCACCGCAACTTGCGTTATTGTGGTCCGAGACGCAGCGCGGCAATGTTAACCTTTTGGCCGAGCTGTGTTAGCGAAGCCTCAAAGAGCTTCAGAATGGCTTTGATATTTTTTTGCTTTGAGACCTCAGGCGTTTCCAGCCAACCGCCACAAAATAAAGTTTTTCTTCTGAGTCCAGTTCTGTGAACTCTTGCAGGGAGGAGTATTATTGATTCTCTTATCGTTTCAATCCAGCTTTCCATCTGAAAGACCTAAGCCCATCAGGGTCTGCTGACCCTGCAAACTAAAGAAACATAAGCTTCCTGGAGGAAAAACCTTCCAGTTAGCACCACTTACAGCCATTTTGGTATGGTGCCCGTGCTTACTTTATCACCAAGACCACTAGCATATATATATATAAAAAACACAACTAAGCAATAAGGACAGTAGAAGATAAAGAATATACTAAATATGCTAAAATACAAATTATACTAAATAACACTTAATCTAAATCAATTCTAAAAACAGTATCCACATAGTGGGTGATTAATCAAGAGGCACTTGCAATGACTGAGGCAGGGACTGAGCCTGTGATTCTCTGTGCATAGTAAGGTAAGGCAAGGTGCTCTGTGTGAGTGAGTGTCATGGTGATGGTGCAAATGAGTAAGTCAACAGTGCAACAGTGCAAGAATAAAGTCTAGAGACCAGCATAAAATAAATATGGACATATCAGCCCAGTAGGCAAGGTAATATAAAAAAAAACTATAGAAAAACAATATATCTATATATATATATCTATAGATATAGATATATATATATATATATAACTATATTAAGAAAAGTGTGACCACAATTTGGCTGTGGCATAGAGGGAGGGGTTATGCATATGTGCTAATATAGCACGCAAACAGTGAGGCAGAAAGATAGTGGTAAAGAGTGGCTAGTGGACAGACAGTATCCAAACATGGAGGGGGTAAAGAGGCAGACAGACTATGCGGAGAAGTCTATCTCTCCTCTTCCCTTAAGTGAAGCATTGAACAGTTCAATGGCCCTGGGGACAAATGACTTCCTCAGTCTGTCTGTTGGCAGTGAGCGAAGTCTCCAGCTGATCAGGCTCTTCTGCTTTACAATAGTGCTGTGGAGTGAATGACATTTATTGTCCAAGATGTTGATCAGTTTGTTCAGGGTCCTTTTGTCAGATAGTGAAGTGATGCACTCCAGTTCAGCTCCCACTACAGAGCCAGCTTTCCTTACCAGCCTGTCAAGTCGCCCCGCATCCTTCTTCTTTGTGCTTCCTCTCCAGCATACCACTGCATAGAAGAGGATGCTGGCAACAACAGACTGGCCGACCAGTCCAGTACAGATCCAGGGTGCATCTGGGATCTGTGTGTCTGATGGCTGTTGACTGAGGTCGCTGTCACCTCATTGTTCATGATCGCCATGTGGGGGAGGGGTGCAATATCCAGTGATGGTGGGGGTACGATAGCCTGTGATGATGGAGGTGAGTGTTGCACTGGTATTGAGGGGAGGTGGGGGCCGGGGGATGACCACCTCCTTGATGTCCCTGTCAAGGCTGCCAGAGTCGTGGACACCTCAACAGGCACAGGCAAGGAGGCGTAGGGCGGGGGCAGGGCGTGAGGTGATGGTGGCTTAGGTCGTTGGGTGTCACTGGGATGCAGAGCTGGAGAGACTGGGAGGCTGGGAGGTGGTTGTAGGGCAGGCACTCAAACAAGAGCAGTGTCTGAGTCAGCCGGGGGTGGTGGACAGACCACTACCATTGGAGCTGGAGCAGGGCAGTCAAACCTGTTGTAGAAGTGGTTCAACTGGTTCGCCCTGTCCAGGTCCCCCTCCACAGAGCTGCTGCTCTTCTTCAGGCCAGTGATAGTCTTCATGCTGTCCCATGCCTCCTTCATGTTGTTTTCCTGCAACTTCTGTTCCACCTCCCTTCTGTAATCCTCCTTAGCCTCTTTCAGCTTGACTTTGAGTTCCCCTTGCACGTGCCATGTCCCCCTCTCCGAACGCCATCTTTTTCCTATTAACCCTTAGAACCCGATTGATGCAAAGTGCATCAAAAAACACACCCTTTCTTCTCTGTTACATTGCTCTGGAACTGTTCATCGCAGCAAGATGAAACCTGTATTGCGTGACAGAGCAGAAGCGGGGCTTTCCAACGATACTACACACTTGTCTGTACGATCAAGTATGAAAAGTATGAAAATTATGAATCAAGAATCAACTATGAAAATTTTAAAAATCATGAAATTAAATCAAATTGCACCATATCTCTCATAGAAGTCTATACTTCTCTGCGTTCACCTGCGCACCCATTACTCTCGTTTGAATTACTCGGGAACCCATGATTGCATAGATATGGCAAGCATATCAGATGAAAGAGGAGACACAGGGCTATCATTTGATACCAAGTAAAACAGGTTATAAAACAGACAAAGTGACAGCAAAATAATAACTTCATATAGCTGGACTTACCCCACGTTTTTGTCTGTTTTTGTGGCAAAGCATGTTTATAATCCAACGCTATCGTGTGTTTCTCTATGGCAAAGCATGTTCATAATCCGGTTTTGAGATCCTAGCAAATTCCTGCATAGCATCCAATTCAAGGCTCACATTGCATCCCAATTTGTTCAACAAAGAAACACCTTTTTTGCCTTTACTTTGTTCATGGCAATGCAGTAAAAAAAGTTGATAATCATTATGAGTAAAAAACATACACCATAGGCACACACATGAAATGCATGTAGAGCTAGAGCTTGCTAACACGCAACGTCCACATATATAATGAAATGATCTGATGTAGTGTGGCACTGAAAAAAAAACAATATATAATATGTGTGTGTGGCACTTACAATGACCAGAATAAATCCTTATGAATGACATTCTAAATCATTTGTATGCACCATATGCTATGTAGCATAGTAGTGTTTGTAGCAGTAGAAGAGGGGAGATTTACAATATGAAGATGTGATCTGGGACTTTACAATATGAAGAATCAGAATCATAATTTACTATTAAAAGACTTTTAGTCATATAACTGCTTAAATCCAGCTTGCTCTAAAACAAATAAAAATGTGCAAATGTGGCAAGATAATGATAGACAACCAGTGTGAAACAAATTAGACTTATAATGTTTAAAAACTTAGAAGCTTAGAATTGGAGTGTGTTTTCTTAATTAAAAACATAAATTGTTTTTGCTAGAATAACCTGTTATGATTTTGCTTAAATGTAGAGAGTGTTTTTCTCGAACATATAAGAAAGTTTGCTTATAAAATTAAATTGTGTTATAGAATTAAAGTGTGTTATGCTAAATGAGAATGTAAAGACAGAATGTAAGAACATGATGTACCAGCTGTAAGAAACTGTTTGTCAGCAAAACAAAAAGCTGACTGACAACTAAGCAAAACAAAAAAGCAGAACCAATATTTCATGATGAGACATAATACCAAACTTGGACATGTTCTGCCTGACCGACCGACTTTGAACCGAGCATTTAGCCTTTAGACTTAGACAGTTTTCATTCCTTGTATTTTTTGTTTGTATTTAATAAAAGTCAAAATCCTAACCTTTGATTAGGAGTTTGTAAAAAGACCGTCTAGCATTTTTTTTCTCGTATTTTTCTGCCTCTCCTGTGTTGCTAAGAACCCCGGATGCCTTGCAATAGGGCCTCCTGCTCCAAAGATTTGACATCGCTCCGGGTAAGTAAGGCGTCCGTTTGAGGGCTACTTTCTAAGACACTGTATATGGGCAAAAAACATACTGCACTGACGTACACAGGAGTAGCGAACTCAGCCAGGCATTTGGGAAGGAAAGTCCCATGCTCCAGGGCAGACAAAAAAACAAAAAGGCTTTGTTAGCAAATTTATTTGGCGAGACAAATTGTTTGTGAAGCTAAAGTCTAGGACCCGTTGTGGTCTAAATGCACATCACACACCCAAGCGAGGATACGGAAATCTGCCTGATAAATACAAGTGTATTTATAGATAGAATCTAAATTGTTATAGATCCGTTGTGGTCAATTGAAGTTCTTTTATGTTACAAGAACTGTCATTTAAAAAGGAATTTAATTTTGACAAGAATCCCCAAATAATAGGGTAGTTGATTTTCTCTCAAATCTGGAAGGCCAGATGAACGTCCGTAGTGAGTTTCTGACCTCTCTCAGATTTTGAAGACAAACAACATTTGCAAATACAGCTCTGAACTACAGCTTCCTCTTTTAGTGAAGTTAACCACATTTTGAAGTACAAACCAAGGGAATAGGGAACAGCGACTTAAGAGATAGAAAGTGACTCTGAAGTAGTCCACCTTCCTTAGCCCCCAAACCCCAAATTAGGGATTTTGATTCAGATAGGGAGAGCCTCTCCATCAAGTCAATCCTCTTGTACAGCCTAAACCCATCGAAAAGGGGCCCCCGCACCAGACACACACACTGAAAGATACTTCCTCTTTTACCCTGTGATATTATCACAGTCCGAAGATGAACACCAACAGGAGTAGCGATCTCAACTGTGTTAAAGGGAATCCCTTTGGACACCAGAGTAGTCACAAAACGCACACCTCCTCTTTTACCCTGTGAAATCCTCACAGTCCGAAGACGAGCGCACCCACACCTACAGGAGTAGCGATCTCTACTGTGTTACGGGAGCCCCATAGACACCAGAGTGGACACAAAACGCAACATGTTACACACCAGCGTTGACTCTTGGGAATCCAAAAATGACAACTTTTTTCATGTACAATCTGTATAGTGCTTTACATTGTCAGATTAATCTTACTATGTCTCAATTAAAATTAATCCAAAATGCTCCCCCCCTTTGGTGCTACCCTACCTTCTAACTTCTAAGGTCAAACATTTGATGGTAGGCCCCAAAAGAGGTGGAAACAATGCACTTGTAAGTAGTCACAGTGCAATTTCAGGCAAAAACTTGAAATTTGTATTGGGAATCATGTGGTTAAATCATGTTATCAACAGGAGAGAAGAAATATTCTTTTCTGGGGACGAGACCGCCTATGCCGAGTCCGAGTCAAGAACAAGTCTTTGAATGGTCGAGTCGAGACCGTTGATTCCGTTGGTTTTCAAACACAGTCGAGTCCGAGTCAAGACCAAATCTTTGAGGAAGCAAGTCCGAGTCAAGACCGAGTCCTTTAGGAGTCGAGACAGTCGAGACCAAGATCATAAAAACATGTCAGTTTTCATATTCATGATTAATATCACCCTAGTTAATAATCAACAGTTAGGCCTACAGACTAAGCTAGATTGGGAATTGTTTAGCAGTCTTAACGTCTTAATATGGACTATGCTTTTACTATCATTAAAAAAATCCCTACCACATGCATCATCTTCTGCCTATTTTTCTAAACTGCTTCAACTGTGTCATCAACATGTTAAGCCCACCCTGACTTTTTTAGTTAGGACATACAAATTGTCTAGTGGTATGTCTAAATTAGTAGGCTTAGCTACTTTATAACATTTTCCAATATTTCCCAATTTTAAACATTTTGACAATACACTAGAATTCAGTATCTTTTAAAACTTTATTCCCCATAACACACACAAACATTACACAACACAATTTCCATTGCACCATGGGATGTAATTTTCGAGGACTCAGCCTGAAAATACGAGTCCTTCTCCTCCCACTGTGGGCCGAGACCGAGTCAAGACCGAGTCTTTGAAGGAACAAGTCCGAGACGAGTCCGAGAAAGCATAAAGCGGTCTCGAGACCGGACTCGAGTACTACATCACTACTTTTCTGATTTGCTGGTGGGTGGCTGAATAACAGGACATGTATATAGTATAAGTATATAAGTATATATACTTTTTTGATTCCGTGAGGGAAATTTTGGTCTCTGCATTTAACCCAATCGGTGAATTAGTGAAACACACAGCACACAGTGAACACACAGTGAGGTGAAGCACACACTAATCCCGGCGCAGTGAGCTGCCTGCTTCAACGGCGGCGCTCGGGGAGCAGTGAGGAGTTAGGTGCCTTGCTCAAGGGCACTTCTGCCGCGGCCCACCGGTCGGGGCTCAAACCGGCAACCCTCCGGTTACAAGTCCAGAGTGCTAACCGGTGGGCCACGGCTGCCCATGAAGTAGATGTATGTAGTAGAAAAGAAATTTTAATCACTGTTCCATATCAATGCTTATGAATGGTAACTATACTGCTAAAAGAAATTAAGGAAACACTTACAGTTTTCCACAATTGTTAAAACACATTTTTTGAAACCTTCCAGCCTTTTCTCCATTCTCAAACTACATTCACAGAATGTCTGACAGTTCTTGCAAAATAAAAGTTTTCGCCTCAAAAGTTTTACTTGTGCACAGAACCACCAAACAGTGTTAGAGTACCGATCCAGTGTATGATTGAAGTGTTCCCTTAATTTTTTTGAGCAGTATATAAGAACCATAGCAGGACAATGGTTGAGCCTGGAAGCAGGCCTCACAACAAAGGAATCACCAACAAGCTAACTGTCCACCGCTATCACTGTACAACAAACTGAACAAGTTGGCTCCTGAACAAGGTGTCCGTTATACACTGATGCGTCGGGGAGTTCTTTGCCGCCGCCTCGTCCATTTCTATAATAATGCTAGACAGCACCTCGGCGGCCATTGTCCCTTACTATTACTATGACTTTGGTCAAGAAGTGTCTGCTAAATGCAATGTAATGTATAACACTATTGTTAGGACAGGTGGGCCACACGGTAGGGAACGCACAGACTGACCTGGGGCTTCAGTGATTAGTCACTACCTGTGGCTAATTGGTCAAATGGGGTCAACCCTATGTTCCCCGGGTCCTATGTTCCCCGGGGGGGTTAGAGTTAGTGTTAGGGTTATGGTTATGGTTAGGGTTTTAAAAAAGGGTCCTATGTTCCCCGGTCTCATACAAAGCGGGGAACATAGGACCCGGGAACATAGGACCAGGGGAACATAGGACCCGGGGAACATAGGTACGCTCCCGGTCAAATCACCAAATGATCCTCTCAATCGAGAGTCAGGCCTAGTTTTTCTCCCTCTTTGTAGCCACATTTGGACATCCCGTGGCATTTGGACATCATGCTTTTCTGTTGGATTTTACACCACTGAACACACTAGAATAAAAACTTGAGCGTAAAACAAACAAAGACGCTTTCGTTGGTCCAGCAACTACAAGGAGTACCGGGCAGGGAGTGCCAGCATGCCACAGGTATGCTGACCCCTCACTGAGGCTCTTGCCCAGCTGAAACACACATGGTTAGGACCTACTACCCAGTTTTGCACCACACGTATGGCTAGCCTGTAGCCTGTTTGATGTTGTGTTTCGGGAGGCCTTAGTTTAGTTAACTCCTTGACGAGTGTAAAGCTGTAGCTGTCCCACCTCGTAACACCATTCACTCATGAATTCTGTTTACAACCTGTAGGCCTGTATGAATCTCACCTGACAGTTCACACATACTGTGTGAAGGATCTCTGCACTGATAGCTTTGAAGTACAGCAGCATCTCTCACCCCCACGCCCCTGCTCATACACTTCAGTCAGACTGGCAACTATCCAACCCCTTGTACCTAATTGCATGTCCACTCTCGACAGTTTTGCTCATTAAGAGTTCTTACTTCATTACGACCAGGGTGAACGCTGTGTGAGCTACGCTAAGACCCTGGAAGCAGACTAAAAGATGTACAAATTATGATAGGATGTCGAGGCCTTGGCAACATGTCTCAGTGCGGTGCTGGGGGGGGGGTCTCAGAAGGACCAGAGGTATATTGGGGTTCTGCGGTATGTCAACTGCTTGCTGTGAACTTCATTGTTCACAGCGTAAAACATCCGTGGCACTCGATTTCGCAGTTCTCAAATCTGTTACCATGCCAACCATACAATTCCGCTGCCTAGTGTCTTGCTTGAGAATCTACCTTTTCTGCTGCAAACCCTGCAGTATGTCACATTATTTTTCTCTCCATTAGCCCCCATCTTTTATTTATATATTACACAATAAAAAAGCAAAAAGAGCTGAATAGCAAAAGCATCTGGGTTCTTCAAGTTTAAATCCGTTTAAATGTTTAGATTGTACTAGTAGGCTATCTGTCTCCTGCCAGTCTCTAAACTCTTGTTAGTTTGAGAACTTGCTTTTAATATAAACAAGTACTCACTTTCTCTCTCTCTCTCTCTCTCTCTGACACACACACACACACACACACACACAGGCGCACTAAAAGCTCAGTGGGTCATCCACTCTCATAACACTAATGACAGCCGAATAGGGGCGAAGGCACCATTATGGCTGCATAGCAACAGCTGCAGGAGAGGCAGCATGGTGGGGGGAGTACACCCGCCTCCCACTGACATGGCACACGCGTGTGTGCTGTTCTGTGAAGTAAGCGCAGTGTGGATCCGTACCACAGAAACAACAGAGAGAAACAGCAGGGCCCACTTTCAGCAGGGCACACTATTACAGTAGCCTAACAACTCTCCCTACAGTGGATATTTACTGCAGTCTTGGGATGGGTGTGGAAGGTGTTGAAGAGCACTTTGGACACCACAGTAGCTAATGGGGCATTAACACTGTGCATAAACTATGGGGGATTCAATGGAGGGATCAATAGCAATCTGTTGTGCGGCTGTAGCAAAAGTCTAGGATGCTGTTTAAAAATCTGCTTGGAGTGCTGTTTGTCACTGAAGCCGCTCACAGGAAGCGATAAAGTGTTTGTGTTCCATATCATTGTGTTTGTCTGACAGTTTTGCAATTGTTCCTCTCCTAAACAACTTCCCTTAGTTATACTGGTAAACTTGGGATTGAACTTCCACCGTCATGATTTAACTCTTAGCAGCCATCTAAGAGAAGGACGTAATCCTTTCCACCATCAAAGCATCATCATGACACTTCAAGAGCAGCTCCGTAGATGACGTCACTAACTCAGCCAGATGAAGACAGCAGTTCAGCCAGATGCAGAATCCGTTGCTTTTATCCTCATCGGTCAGGCTTTATGTGACACGCTCCTTGCCAGGACCCTCACAGTAACTGGAGCTGTCAGATGCTTGAGAACATTCTAGAGCTGGCAAAGGAGAGGCCTGTAGAGGTCTCAACAATAGAAAACAGGAAATGGCAGAATGCCAGAGCGTGTTATACAGTTGCATGTAGAGCAGGCAGATTACACATTAAGACTGTGAAGGGCTTTGCATTGTTGCTGCTGTAAAAGGCTATACACATCACTGAAAGGTAAACTGCATATGTGCAGATGTTACGTTTCAAAGTTGCTCTCATTCCTTTGGTTTAAGAGGTGTTCTGGTGTGTGTGTGTGTGTGTGTGTGTGTGTGTGTGTGTGTGTGTGTGTGTGTGTCTGTGTGTGTGTGTGTGTGTGTGTGTGTGTGTGTGTGTGTGTGTGTGTGTGTGTGTGTGTGTAGAGTATGTGAGAGAGAGAAAGAGAGAGAGAGAGAATCTGACTGTGAGTTTTGAGAAATTAAAGGGACACCAGGCAACGTTTTCGTGTTGATTACTCATCTTCGTAAGTCGGTATATGGTTAAATGACTCATTACAGGGCTAATGAAGACTCTCTCGCCCGCCCCTACTGCCTGTAGGAAGAATATCCCACTTGCAAGTTCAGTGTATCCTACCCGCCGACCGAAGCAGGATCAGTTTATATCCTGCATACAGCACAGAGGCAGGCTAACGAAACGCTAGCGATTGTTGCAGACGTGTGTATAATGGCAGAGCCAGCGAAGACGCAGCGAAAATCCTTGACAGAAGACGCAAAGAAAAGGAAAAGAGCTACAGACCGAGCGAGGGGGAGTTTCGTAGAGAAAAAGCATCAAGCTTGCCTGGTGTCCCTTTAAATTCTACAGCATTGATTTCCAGTATTTGGGGATGCATAGAATGAACCTAAATCAGAGTAGGGCTGTTCTGAGTCTAAGATGTTATTAATGTGTTTTTTTTTTTATAATGAGCCAAAATGGAAAAACTGGTGCCAGGTCAACATTATGAATTTAACATCACCTATATGTACCATGGGCCTATAGTCTATATTGCACTGTGATCTATTAAAGGATCTTGGCAGAGTTAGGTGGGGTTCCAAGATACACATGACTTATGAAGAAAATCTATGCTAGGATGTTGGCCCTGAACTACATGTGTGATTGTGATACAGAGACAGAGTATGAAAAGATCCATACAATACTATGTATTGAATGACCTCATAATTCCTTTTGCATTGCATCCTGGGAAATGTGTTATATGGCCTTTAGAAACTCTTGACACAACAGAATGAAAGGTGACAGGATATCGTAATGGCACAAGAAGACTGACGGTAATCCTTGGTACCTCTTGGTTGCTATTATAATTTCTGTCTTCATTTATTTTAGCACAAGGGATGCTATTATATGACAAAGGTTTTAATGGACTGTATCTCTTGAATAATTTGAATTTTCCGCTAAGCTGATATATTCAAATATTGTATTTTGTCATGATTATTCTCTAACTCTAGTAAAAAAAATATACAAACTAAGCCAATCACAAACACCCTTGTTGGTTTTAAAACCAAGAATCATCTAAAAGGACTGTGCCTCATCAAAGAATAATTGACAGAGCATGGGCAACATTTCATGGGCTTGGAGCACAGGCGTATTTTATTGTGAAATGTTCCACATATTAAATTTGGCACAATCAAAAGAGTTTTGTTCAATCCTGCAAATTGCTCCTCATGGACCTCTAACTGCATACAAAACAAAATCTTCTGTTTTCCTACACAGCCCTAGGTACTATGCACATGACTAACACATCTGGAAACCAAGCCATGTACTATTCCAGCCAATCATACCTCAACACATCCCACGGAACATGGGAGGGGTGTAATTTGATTGCCTGTCAAGCTCAAATATCTACCAACCATCTTCCAAAGACTGCCTGAAGTCACTCCAACAATACTAATGTTAGAAGTGTCTGAAGAACATCACACTGGTTATGAAAAAGGTATATTTGGGCTCATTTTATGATGTCAACCAGAGGAACTTTACTTTCACCTAAGGACATTTATAACCCTTGGCACCTACTACAGTTTATCACAGGTTGAATTTGAATACTGCTCTTAATAGCAGCTCTGAGGTCCAACATTATTAGGACTACTGCTTATATTACTACGCTGCTAATGTCTCTACCACTGCTGCTGCTGCTGCTGCTGCTGTTACTAACTGTACTGTCTTCCAAGCCACAGACAAAAACGAGCCTAAAAGCTGTCAGCACCAGCATGTTTTTTCTCCCAGTGCACATGCCAACTGGAATTAAAGGTCTAAAGCAGGACTTGAGTTTGAGTGATCATGGCAATTAATTTAACACATGCGATGAACAAAGGGCGTTTCAAAAATAGAAAATGAGCACTGTATTTACTGTGTGATGAAGCCTGCTTATCTCATTCGCTGACACTTGCTGCTAATAGCATGTTGCTCTCATTCCATAGAAGCGCTGTGGGGGTGAAGAGGGTTGGCGAGGAGGAGGACAATCAAATGGGTTGCAGCAAGAGAGAGCGAGAGAGAGGGGGTCTATGGCCATGCTGCTGCAGACCAACTTCATATTACATGACCATGCACCCCATCAGTACTGCTGTATGTCAGGAAATATACTGCTCCAAAAAATAAGGGAACACTTCAATCATACACTGGTAGTAAAAAGTAAAACTTTTGAGGCAAGTGTTTTATTTTGCAAGAACTGTCAGACATTCTGTGATTGTAGTTTGAGAATGGAGAGAAGGGTGGAAGGTTTCAAAAAATGTGTTTTAACAATTGTGGAAAACTGTAAGTGTTCCCTAATTTTTTTGAGCAGTACTGCTCAAAAAAATTAAGGGAACCCTTCAATCATACACTGGATCGGTACTCTGACACTGTTTGGTTCTGAGCATGAGTAAAACTTTTGAGGCGAGTGTTTTATTTTGCAAGAACTGTCAGACATTCTGTGAATGAAGTTTGAGAATGGAGAAAAGGGTGGAAGGTTTCAAAAAATGTGTTTTAACAATTGTGGAAAACTGTCAGTGTTCCCTTAATTTTTTTGAGCAGTGTAGTAAGAAGTGTCTCTGATTGATAACCTCTATGAAGATTTGTTAAAAGGCAACCCTTCTCACATGCATATAAGTGGACAGTAACTAAGTACATTTACTTGATTACTGTACTTAAGTATGATTTTTAAGTATCTGTACTTTACTTGAGTATTAATATTTTTGGAAACTTGTGACTTTTACTCCACCACATTTAAAAGACAAATAATGTACTTTTGACTCCACTACATTTGAAATATGAGCATTTCAGTAGTTCAATTTGAACTTGGCTGAATTGGCTGTGGTAATGATGGTGACAACAGATTCTTCATCAGAACATCTTCCATGTAGCCTGGGAGAACCCAGACGAACCTGTTAGCAATTAATATTTGAGAAGTGGTCTGGTGTAAACCAGGCTATCCTCCATGATCATTGAAATTGGAATGAAATTCCACACCACATAGCTTTACCCTACATTATTAAGCGATACATAATGTACTTATAATTGAGTTTTCTGGTTTTGTATTTGTCAGTGAACATGTTTTTAGATTTGTGAACAGAGAATAAATAATGATTTCAATTATATTATTGTACATATTATATATATAATTATCTATTTGAACAGTTGCAAAGTTATGAAAATAGGTCAAATGTTTTTGTCAGATGTAAGGAACTAAAGGTTTCTTCAAGTCCTATGACTGACCAAAGGATGTATACCCTATTAATAACCAAATAAACATTACATTACAATAGATCAAAAGGGAAAAATACTTGTACTGCTGAATACTTAAGTATTTTTAAAAAAGGTACTTCTGTACTTCAACTTAAGTAAAAATCTGACTTAGCAACTTTCACTTAAGTAAAGGAATTGTGTGCTTTGTCCACCTCTGTTCACATGGAATCCAGGCAGTCCCACATCAACTGAGTTAAAAACTACTTAGTAATCATTTGTGTAAACCTTTCATACTTCAGAGGGACATTGCAATTGGAGGTAAAAGAAAATGACAGTAAAAGGGCCAAGCTAAATGAAAATGTCCCTGCTATCACTCCCATGACAGCAGAGGGTACAGAGAGATAAGTTTGACAACAGAGATAACATTTGGTCCCATAGATACCAGACTCACTAATGTAGGCTTGAATTGTCAAGTCAAAATACAAAGATCTGCTTTGTTTATTTAATAATACTCGTATTCAAAATTAATGTTGGCTTTATACTGAGTTTGCTTGTCTGCTGGGAAAGAGACTATACACGGAGTCCCTCAAATAATAATTATACACATGGCACATCAGACAAGGAGAGAAATGGTTTCATCCCCCGATTAATTCCATTTTTGGCAAATGAAACACACTGCTGTTCGGTTGAAAACCCAGTGTGAATTTGAGGCTCAGTTCCAACAGATGTGCGTTGGTTAAGCTCAACAAACTCTTTGGAAATGAGGTATACCAGTAAAGCTACCACTATAAAGACTCCCTGAACTCTGGTCATATACATCATATAGAGTTTAATGTGGTACACATACAAATAGTCAACAGCACGGAAAAGACCTAGACCTACCAGATACATCATGAATAAAACATGCAAGAAAACAATGCACCATAATTCTTCACTCGGGCCTTTTTGGATACAGTGTCTGGAGTGCATTTATGCCAAATGCCCCCTTTAATAATTCAATCACTGTGTATCTGGGGAGGATGGGGGCTTCCAGATGCATGCACCCTTCGCCTGAGGAGCTTCATTTCCATGCAGGCCCAGATAACCACCACTACGCCTAAGGTTGCTATGCTCGGTGAAGATGTCTGAAGTGAGATGGCGAGGATTCATGCTTTGAAGCAAATGCATCTAGTCCAGGAAACAAGGCCCATGCTAAGAAATCGCTGAGACACCCAAGAGCAAACAGCAGTGCCTTGGTCAGTGAACCTTTCGCACAGTATGACTTCTCCTGTTTCTTCCATGCTTTTTAATTAATCACTCAGTTTCACCACAGAGAGTATCAATGTACCCCAACTTCCTCACAGACTATTAAAATAGCCGTGTCCTCTCTAGCATCCATGAACTTACCTTCACTCCCACCCCCTGCCATTCTCTGTCCACAAAGACCCAGTTGGCAAACACTAGGTCAAGGTTGTAGACCAGACAAGCCCAGGGCTCAGCGAAGACTGTGGCTTTGGTTGATCTGTCCACAAAAGGCCCTCAGCAACTTGGCAGGGTTTCCATCGCACAGCGCCGCTGGTGGCTGGTAGTTGATACCCACCTGGACGCCTGCTGGGCTTCAGGCCATTTACTGTAGTCTGTGCTTTGATGCTGGCACTGGAGGTGTTGACTTGTTGGGCACCATGTTGACACCGTGCTGCGGGCCGCGGGCCACGTACTTCTATTGGAGAATGTGTGCAAACTAACAGACCTGAGAGCAATGGCTCAATGTCATTGAAATAAATATATATGATTTGCATGGCGGAAACCATTTCCACAAGCAAGTTTTTTTTTTTTTAACTCATTGGTGTTTGTATAATCTTGTTTTCTAAAATCGTCTTGTATTACTGTAGATGTGGGAATAAGCTACTATTTTCTTCCTTTGTGGTGATGTAAAACCTGATTACCAGTCATGATTCCCCTCAGTGCTTATATTTGATTTCTTAGCACATTCGCTGAGGATCTCCCCTCTAGGCATATGGATTGATGCCAATATTCTGTAAAGCTTATCCAAGGTAGACGCATGAAAGAATACTCTTGTAAGAGGTGCAAGCATTGAATCTCATGGGGGTCTGATGGTGGAGATCAAGACTGCCACTGCTGCTGCTGTTGCTGGAGACTGAAGCTGGATCTCCTCTTCTTCCTCGTTCTCACTGTTTGTTAACCAGCCAGGATCACATGAATGGAATGATGTGTGAGCATGAATAATGGCATGACATAAAAGGTAATTATTTGGGTTTTATGTTCTTTTCCACATCAAATATCTATCACATAAAATATGTGTTTTTATTATGGAGTGAATGATTTCATTAGCAATCATTTGGTCTGCAATTCTGGCGAGTGCTTGATGGTATTTGAGCTCAACTCTATACATATATATATGCTATCAAAAAAATGACTTGAAATATATATATCAAGTCATTTTTTTGATAGCATGTTTTGCTATAACATCATTATAAAAATGTTATGAGTTGAAGTGAGGACTGTGTCCATAGACACATGTCATCTTTTACTTGCCCATACATGCTGATTTGGAAAGGTGGCTGAGAGGGACTGGCTACAATAGGGTTAGGATAACACCTTCAGCAGATACCACTGAAGTCAAGATGGAATGAAAGAGTTTGGACTGCTCTGTGTTTCTGATCAATAAGAGCACGGCAGGCTACCCAGTCTAGGTTCTTTGTTCAATAAAGTTGTCCTTCAGCTCCAGCAGAGAGCTTCTCCACAGTGCACATGAGGAGATTTATCAGAATAGGGGGTGGGGAAGAAAGCCTCTTTTACTGTGAGAAGAGGTTGTAACAGAGACTCCCAGACAGTGCTGATGTCCTTCCAGACTGCTTTAAATGTCACAGCTATGAACAAAACATACGACCCACTGTGACTTTAGGAAGATTATTGAAAAGAGTAAAACAAAGTAATCCCTCAAAATGACACTGTGTAATTTTTTGAATAAAATTCAGGCTGACCCCAAAAGTAAAAGAGATTATTACCATATTACACACAAAAAAACTTTGAATCAGTGTTCAGTGTTGCTGAAAGCGCAGTGAAGTCTGAAAATGAAGATATTGCATGAATAATACTGGCACTTCTATGCTTGCTTTGTGGGGAAATTAACCGTTTGTGTTGTGTTCACCAATAGCATCTCCTCCAGATGATGTTTAAAAAAGGCCAAGAATCTATACATTTCTTCTGCATTCAAAGAGTAGGTGTTTGATAGTTAGGCTGCACAAGGTCTTTAAATATAAATGTAAGTATGACCAAAAATTTGATTCACATCTAGTATTTGAGGATATTTCTGTAAATAGTCTATATTAAAGGTTGAATTTTAGCGACAATATCTATATCATTACTTTAACTACACCCTGGTATCTTTTACGAGAGCCAGTGACAATGTGTGAAATCAGAGGCAGAAAAAAAAGTGCATGTTGAGTTTCTAGGTGTATGTCTCCATCTGCTGGACATAATAGGAAATGGCATAATGTTTTCATGAGGAAGCAAGCACTCTTTCTATCAATAAAAGAATTTCAAACCAGTCAGTGTGTTTACGTATTTTATGGTAGCCTATTTTTCTCAAACAAAATACAAGATATTTACAGCTGTTGTGTTATATGGCTATTTGAAATGAGGACATTTCAAACAAAATGGATGATTGCTTTCCCAAAGGGCAAACGTTTCTCAAACATGGCCTGAGTACAGGTTATCTCTGTGTGGATTTGTGAGAAAGATGGCTATTAACCTGCCGGGTGGCACAGGAAGTTACAGGCAGTTCCTTTTCACCACCCACAAACAGTTAGGTCTACCTTACATTTACTCACTCTGAGAATTGATATAACCTACTTTTTCTCAGAACAGTACACAATAACACAATACCTTAATGGTTCCAATGTAATAGCTTCTGCGTGTCAACATCCTTGGATTGTTGGATGGCTGTGAAATGAATGGCTAACAAAGGCCCTGTTTTAGTCACCTGGTTACATATCTCCCAGTTCTCAGTCCCTGTGTGTGTTTGTTTTTCCTTCCTTTCCTTCATCCCGGTGGAGAACTTGCCGCAACCAAACCAGCTTGGCACACCACCAGTCATCTGACACCTCACAGCTGAAACATCACAGTCAATCCCCCTGAAAAGCCGGAAAACCTGTCTGACTCATAATGGCACTTAATGAAATAAAATTGCATAATGCAATTGTACAGCTCTGTGGAAGGCCATAAGTGGTGGTCTTCAGTGCAGTTATTGTTACCCACATCCTCAATTATACTTGCCTTTTATATTAATCTCCCCCTGAGATCATCCACTCTGACCAAATTAACAACATTATTATATTTTGTATACTTTAATGTCCATTCTATGCTCTACCCTGGTCTCATTTTCTTTTTTTCTTTTTTGGGGGTGGGGTGGGGGTTGTCTCCCACAAAGCAACAACTACTCCAAGATTATGAAATAATATGACGTGTTTGTGGCTAACGGGCCCTCACTATTCAACCAGTATAGACATGAATGGCTTTTCATTCCTCTTCAATTTAGGGTGTGCCGCGCAGTTCACCCTAAACAAATGTTTGTTTGATGTGTAAACCGCCACGCCCTCGGGAACTGAGCAGAAAACTGTGGACGCTCAGCACAGATACTGTGAACCAAATCGTGCTGTGTCCATTCTTTTTTGTTGAAAATCTAACGTGGTAGCCTAATACATTTCTGATAGTGTAGCAATGCTAAAGATTCAAGTAGCCTATAGGCCCTACCACTGACATATTCATAACCAATAGTAACCAGGAGACTATAGACAGTAACATTATGAGCCGAACCTATGAGGACACACATGGGCGGGGCAGACAAAGTAGCCTACCTGAGCAGGTTGTTTGTCTGCTCACCCCATCCAGGAGAAAGCCACTTGATTTTGGAACATTCATCACATCGACAACGAACTGATAAAATATCATCCGAAATATCTACAGAAACCGAAACCGAGGATTAATGTAGGCCTAGCACATGAAGATTGCCAGGCCATGACCAACGTTGTCTTATAGCCAAAAAATCTTTCCGGACAATAGGCGACATGATGCAAGATGTACATTTATCTGATGATATATGCCAAAATGGTAAGTAGTAATAATACCGCTGTTGCTTTTTTCGTAGGTAGTTTAGGTATTGTATGGGAAGCATACATAGGCTATAAAGTTTGAGAAAGGAACTTGGTGAATTATGAGTCTCGTTAATTACCTGTATGTGATGTAGTAGAGCTATCTGTAGTTGTATGCCTTTCTTGTGCTAGTTTTTGTCAACCCATTTGAAATTGAAAATGTTATCCTGTCACTGAAACAGATGTAGTTGTAATAGAAATGCTGTAGTTTGTTCAAAGTGCAGGTGCGTTCAAAGTGCCTATGCACTCGTGAATGCTGCTCACTGATCAAACACCTTTATTGACACAGCAAACATTTCATGACACTGCTGACATACATAGTGGGGGCTGTGTGGGGGTTTGTATCCTGTAGGGATGTTTCATCCAATTACTGGTTTTAAAATTATAACAAGGGAGCAAAGAGTATTATCACAGCTGGAGACCTGCCTTCTAGTAAAAATGTGTTGCTTGCTAACATGTGTCTCTTGATAATGATGCCTTATTTTCTGAAGAAAAAAAAATCTTCAACAGATATATTGTCTTATACTGTGTACTCAACAAAACCAATATATTCTACTGTATCTGACTGATCATTATAAAATTTATGGAAACATTAACATACACGTGTTGTGGTGAAATTGTGCATGCAAATACAGATATCTAGCCAAGTGCAGTTCTCACAATGGGGAACTGCTTGACTCCTGTTCTCCAAATTGGTTATGGGGTATCTTGTTCGTGGACAGACATTCAGATGTATTCGTTTTATCCCAGCTCAACTTCTGCCAGGCATGTCCACCGACAAGTTTCACTCATCCTCTGTTTTCACTCTTTGTCTCCTTTGTTCCTCTTCTAGTGACTGCTGTCAGGTTACTGTGTCCAGCTCGAACTTCCACCTGTGTAATAAACACAGAGACTTCCTTAATCAACGCCACACTTTATGACAACAGCAACTCCACAACTGATGCACTCTCCGCTGATAAATGGAGCAACTACAACTTCTGGATTGGCCTGAGCCTTGCCGTGCTATCGGCCTTCTTGATTGGAGGAAGTGTAATTCTGAAGAAGAAATCTTTGCTGCGTCTTGCCAGCAATGGACAGACAAGAGCAGGTATGTTACATCTTAGCATCTTTTTATCTCTCAAGATTCTGATGGTTTCACTAGATTCATTTGATACTGTATGACAGTTCTAATATGAAACATGTTGTATGTGTGTGTCAAATGTCTCACTGCTTTATACCCCATTTGCTCCATTGAGACAAATACATTGAAAATCTAATAGAAAATCAATCCAATTCAAATCCAATCCAATTACGGTGACATTTGAACATTTTGTTTGCAGTAAAAATATTGTAAAATATATTGTATTGATTGTAGAACATTGTAATGTGAATGTTTTATGAACAGTGCGTAATGTAAGGTCCTGTGTAAAGTAGCTAGCCTTCAGTTAAAGAGCATCTGTTGAAATCACAAAGGGGGCTAGAAAGGGGACATGGAGTTGCCTGCTTCTTTCTTGGAAGACAGGGCTCTCATACCACCACAGCCCCAAGGGTTGGCTGCTAAGGCAATTACCTCTGAGTATCATCTCCTCCAAGACCCACCATTGGTTCCCTCACCACCAGTTGTTCTTTAACTTCTAATTTGTTTAGCCCTTACCCCTTTAGCCCATAAGTTGTTCTTAATGCCTTGCCTAGTTTAAAAAGCACTTCAGTAAACACCATACTATTTTACTTTAAACAGGTGAGGGTGGACATGGGTACCTGAAAGACTGGGTTTGGTGGGGTGGACTCCTTACAAGTAAGTTTCAAATGATGATGGTTAAAATAAAATAATTATTAAAGATACAATACAGTACAATACAATAATACACTTAGTTCCTTCCTCCAATTATTAAAAATACAATACAATACAGTACAATACAATAATACACGTTGGCCATTTTAATTAGAGGTAAATTTCCCATACATGGATTAAGCCTTGTTCCACATTAAAAGAAATATTCAGCGGAGATCTTCATTGAACTCCAGTTCCAGAACTAGGCTTTAATGTACAGGAAACTGGCCCACGGCCCATTGTAATAGCACAGTGTAGTGTGTTAAGATGTGTCATGTATCTGTCATCATTAGATGGTATTACATTCTGGAGTGAGTATTGCATATATGTGTGTGTGTCTTTTCAGTGGGAGTAGGTGAAGTCGCTAACTTTGCTGCATACATGTTCGCGGCCGCTACTGTGGTCACTCCACTGGGAGCCCTGAGTGTTCTTATCAGGTTGGTGATCAGCACCTCTTGGCACCATTAACACGTTTCAGCAGATGATTGTATAAAGTGAAACTCGGCATCTGCAAGTCAGCATGAAAACAGAAAATGTATAAAACGTAACAGAAATCTTCCTGTACTGTTGAATGAATGACTGCTAGAATTAAAGAAGCTTTCAAGACAAGAAGCTTTTAAGACCAGTCTCGACATGGTTTCATGCCTCACAATACACTGATATTGTAACTGAAATAGGAAAATGCATTTTACCTTACTTTGGAAGAAAAGAAAGACAAATGATGATATGTATAGTTGAATTGCTAATCATTTGCTGTTCATTTTTGTTTTTGTCGTAAATGAATGCACTTCCAGTGCTGTTCTGTCTTCCTACCTGCTGGGGGAGTCCATGAACCTGCTGGGGAAGATGGGATGTCTGCTCAGCCTACTAGGCAGCACCATAATGGTTATCCATGCCCCAGAAGAGGAAGAGGTGACGACCTTAAGGGAAATGACAGAGAAATTACTGGACCCTGGTGAGTTCATATTAGTGGTGACTACTACAATCCCACATTATACTACTACTAGTGCTATTAATACTGCTACTACTACCACCACTACTACTACTATTTATACTACTACTACTTCTATACTACTAGTACTACTATGGCTACTACTACTACTACTTACTACTACTACAATTACTACTACTACTACCTCTACACTACTAGTACTACTACTATTACCACTATTATTTATACTACTACCTCTACACTACTAGTACTACTACTACTACCACTATTATTTATACTACTACCTCTACACTACTAGTACTACTACTACTACTACTACTGCTGCTACTACTACTACTACTACTTTTACACTACTAGTACTACTACTACTACTACTACTGCTGCTACTACTACTACTACTACTACTACTTTTACACTACTAGTACTACTACTACTGCTACTACTACTTCTACTACTATTGCCCTTGTATCAGCTACTCCTATAGCTCTTTTAGCTACGTATTGCGATTATACATAAAAATACTATATAACAGTACAAATAATAGAAGAATACTATATAATAGTACCACTACTACTACTACCACCACTACTGATAATAATAATAATAATAATAATAATAATAATAATGATAATACATATTTTTGTAATATCCAACATGACTATTAATGTAGTTATATAATGAGGTCATGACTTATGTTTAATTAGGTAATTTAAAGGACATCATGAGAAATGATATTGAATGGCTTATTTAGCATTCCCACAGTATTGCGTCCACTCCCTCAGGTTTTCTGGTGTACGCCACCATCCTGCTGGTGGCCTGTGTGGTGCTTGTGTTCTACGCGTCCCCACGCTGGGGCTCCTCCAACATCCTGGTCTACATCAGTATCTGCTCCCTGCTCGGAGCCTTCACCGTGTCCTCGGTCAAGGGCCTGGGCATCGCCATCCGCACCGTCTTCTCCGACCCGTCCGTCCTGCGCAACCCTCTCACCTGGATCCTGCTCCTGACGCTGGTGGGCTCCGTCGTCACGCAGGTGAACTACCTGAACAAGTCGCTGGACACCTTCAACACGCTGCTGGTCTACCCTGTTTACTACGTGTTCTTCACCACCGTGGTCCTCTCCACCTCCATCGTCCTCTTCAAAGAGTGGTGGGCCATGACCGGCGTGGACATTGTGGGCACCCTAGGGGGCTTCTTGGTCATCGTGCTCGGCGTGAGCATGCTGCACCTGTTCAAGGACGTGCCCGTGACGCTGATGGGGCTCCGGAGTAGCCTGTGCCAACCGGTGGGCACGCCCAAGAGGGAGGACAAGCACATCCTCATCGAGAACATCGAGTGTCTTCCGCCCATGAGCTACTACTACTACTACTACTACTACTACTACTACTACTACTACTACTACTACTACTACTACTACTACTACTACTACTACTACTACTACTACTACTACTACTACTACTACTGCTACTACTACTACTACTACTACTACTACTACTACTACTACTACTACTGCTACTACTACTACTACTACTACTACTACTACTGCTACTACTACTACTACTACTACTACTACTACTACTACTACTACTACTGCTACTACTACTACTACTACTACTACTACTGCTACTACTACTACTACTACTACTGCTACTACTACTACTACTACTACTACTACTACTACTACTGCTACTACTACTACTACTACTACTACTACTACTACTACTACTACTACTGCTACTACTACTACTACTACTACTACTACTACTACTACTGCTACTACTACTACTACTACTACTGCTACTACTACTACTACTACTACTACTACTACTACTACTACTACTACTACTACTACTACTACTACTACTACTACTACTACTACTACTACTACTACTACTACTACTACTACTACTGCTACTACTACTACTACTACTACTACTACTACTACTACTACTGCTACTACTACTACTACTACTACTACTACTACTACTACTACTACTACTACTACTACTACTACTACTACTACTACTACTACTACTACTACTACTACTACTACTACTACTACTACTACTACTACTACTACTACTACTACTACTACTACTACTACTACTACTACTACTACTACTACTACTACTACTGCTACTACTACTACTACTACTACTACTACTACTACTACTACTACTACTACTACTACTACTACTACTACTACTACTACTACTACTACTACTACTACTACTACTACTACTACTACTACTACTACTACTACTACTACTACTACTACTACTACTACTACTACTACTACTACTACTACTACTACTACTACTACTACTACTACTACTACTACTACTACTACTACAGAGAGGAGGGTCCTCGAGTGTTTATCATTAGCTAAGAGGCTGCGGCACACACATGTCACTGTGTTTATATATGAGCCTCTCTAAAAAAGTCCATTTTAGTGTCTGCTTAGTGACTTTGTCGTTTCGTCTGCCGATGACTCAACAAGATGACGCAGTAGGCTGTGCGAAACAGGCCACTGCTGAAATTAAGTCTGTGACGCAGAATTAAAGTTTGCCAGTCGATTTGGCAGTAGATTGTGAAATGGTGGGTGGTATGGACCCCCTTTCAACAATCTTAAAGAATCAGCTGTATCTCTGTAAATAGCAACCCACAGTTCCTAAAACATTTTTCTATGAATTATTTTTAATTTATTTCTGCCAAAAGTCCAACTCTCTGGCTTTTCATCCTCAAGGCTCTCCCACTCTTGTAAAGAACTGATGTGTGCATAGATAAATTGGCACTTTGCATGTGTCATTCATCTTCCACTGGGGGGCACTCATTCACTTCCAGCTGTTTCCCTTTTAAGCAGTCTCAGTATGAGGGTGGGGATGGTGAGGAATTTAAAGAGGGGCGGATTAGGTGTGAGGTGGATTGATGCATATTTAAGTCATTTATGGGCTGAATTCTCATGAGCAATCAGTACACAGAGGTAAGACACCATACATTGGAAACAGTATATGACACCAAAAAGGCACCGATAGAAAATAATATTCAGATATTAGGATGTTGCAGGGCTGAATGTAAGTGCTCAGTGTTTCTCATTATGGTAAGCACTCTAAAGAAGACAATAAGATAACCACTTTAACCACCATAATGTAACATAGCAGCGTGCTAGCGTGGTAAAGTAAAGTAAGATGTTAAGTGCATAAAAACGCAAGAGATGGCCAGTCTGAAGGTGTTTCGAGAGTTTCGCTGTGTTTCAGACTCTTCAACATCATTAATGCACTCTTTTTTTACCTGTCCACCTTCTCCATTGTACATGGCTTCAAGTGCCCCCTGACAGTATGTGGCCTGAGGCACTTCTTCATGCACTTGAAAGCAATTAAAATGTTCCAACACACTGTAATGGCAAAGAGTAATTACATTTCAGTATAGGCAGCCAGCGCAGCATTCATTACTGCTATTTACTGCCTTCCATTTTCTTTGAGCTAAAAGCTTTTCTTAATATCGTAGCGTTTTTGCAAGCATAAATACCTTGCCCCGTCATAAGGCTAAATGAAGCTGTGAGAGGAAAACTCAGGGAGTGTGTTGAGATCATGGTTAAAAGTGATGAAGGAGTAGAGGTCCTGCTCACAAGAATAGAAGCACACCATCAGAGATCCTCATTACAGTTATTACACTGGGTGTTCACCAAGGGTTCATTATACCGGAAAGCACCCGAGATGCATGCATATCATTACATGCCTATTTTAGCATATTTATCCAAATACAGCCACCGGGAAGGTTTATTGTGTATGTATAAAGGCAGTTATGTACTCATCCACCAAGTATGCTGGTGTTATGCATTTTGTCTTACACAAAAACTAGTCTAAAGAATTCCAAGTATATGGAGATGGATCAATGATAAAATCTATACATCAGTGGAAAACACAGTGAGACATGTAAAGATTTTGTGAATCTTTTCCCTGATATCCTATTATGCGGGTAAATGGCAAATCTAGGTCAGGCCAGGCATGTGTGAATAGCACCCAAGCTGCAGTTCAATATCTAACCACAAGATGGCCCTCTTTGATTTTAGAGGATAATGCCATTCCCCCTGTATAACTTGCTCAGCGACAACAATATTATACTAAACAAATATGTGTCCATTATACTATACAAATATGTAAAACCATTATACTATACAAATATGTGTCCATTGACTGAACAAATCAGCACTGGATCTATGACACATGAACATTGACAAAAAAGCCTTTGAGAACTTTTGTACATAGATGAACGCTATTATATGGCATTTTGTCTTCAGTCATCCTTTATGGCCTCATAGTTTGACCTTGAATGACGCTTACGTTGGATATCGCTTGTGAGTGCTGTACCTTTCAGACACTGAGGTGGGTTTGGGTCCAGAGGGTCCATCCATAGAGGAGAGGGTCAAATAGTGGTCCAGAGGATGTAACAGGTTTTTGGGGAGAACGGTGAGAACTAGTTCTGAACTAGTGAGAACAAATGATTTCAAAATAATTTAAAAATGAACAGAACTGGCAATGCAATTGAGATGTGAGGGGTTGTCAATTTGTAGCTGAGCAGTGAGAAGCTAATTAAGCACTCCAGTCTATCCAATGATTAATGGCATGTTTAAGGAACGAATTGATTGTGATAGCTATTCTTATACAGAAGCATAATTATTACCCCAGTCTCTCGAGTGTCAATGCTGGGGTAATGATACAAATCATGCAGTCTGAAGTGTATTTAATAATGACTACGTTTCAGGTGTCGAGGCTGCTACACTCAACTTGTCACACACTAAGGTTAGGGGAGGGAACCTCTGCTCTCAGTGCGCACACTCTCTACCAATCAATCAAAGATGCAAAAAGCAAATGTTATTGTAAATTGTAATGTTCACTTCACTCCCCAGCTTAAAGGTGCTCTAAGCGATGCTGGGTAACGTCACTTCTGTTTACTTTCAAACAAAACAGAGAGCTAGCTCGCTACTTCATTCCTCCTCCCTCCTGTGCTGCTCCCGTGCAATTGAAACTGTCCTAAACGTCTGTGATTTGCTGGAACAGTTTGTTATGTTTTTATGGGCTAGGGGCCCGTTGCACAAAACTAGGATAAGGGATTAAGCCAGGATATCTTGGTTATCCTGGCTCAATTTATCCGTGATCCGGTTGCACAAAAGCGGGATAGGGGGCAGCAGGATATGTTATGGTATAAGTGACCATGGTGATTTATTCTGTGGAGCTAGCCTGCTCCAGACCAGGCTAAATTCCAGGATATATTTAATCTCATCCCTTATCTCAGTCAGCTGTCACCACAAACGGAAACCAACAGTTATTCTACTGCCCACTACACATTGTTCACCACATTTAACTAGACCCACTGTCATTATTTAAACGTTTGTGATCATTAATTTCAATCATTTTGGATGATGTTGCGATCATTAGATAAGTTATAGTTTCCCATAGACTATGAGGCTATAAATAAAATGATGGAATATTAGGGCCACAGAGAAAGAATAATCCAAATTCCTCTGCCACTGCAGGACATATTTAACTAATTTAACACATATTGGTCCCTCACCAGCCGACCACTGTCGTCATCAGGGAAGATAGCTTTGCTTTCTCACTGTGACAGTGTTGCCTTTCTTTCTTTTTAATTATGTCTTTTACATACTCGCCATTCCCGACCTGTAGTGCAACAATGTGGCGTCATGGGAGTGCCGTAACCATTTATACTCGCACTTGTGGTCGCGACACTAGTCGCAATATTCTCCTAAACAGAGGTGTTGCTGTTCTGAAAAGGCTATCGCTACCTACTTTACACCGTAAAGAGAAGCAATGAAGCCGCTCTACTTGCCATGGTGCATCAGTGAATCTGTGATCGGTGGCGGGGGTCTATTTGAGGGAGCCGTGAGCGCGCACTACTTATCCAGGATCGGTTTCACTTGGCTTGATGAACCCGTGTCTGCTCATCCTGGCTTGGTCTTTGTGCAACCAATTAAGCCTGGACGCTCTTGTTTTGGATTCATTGAGCTCAGCTCAGTCACTTATCCTGGGGGTATTCCATCAACCTCCCTAAAGGCCAAACCTGGCTTATTTCGATATGTCTCACTAATTTTAGTGAGAGTTCTGTTCCATTAGTGAGGTTAACGTTAATCCCAGCTTGGTAACTATGGGAATTTATGCCACAGAACTAACGTGGTCCGTAGCAGGTTAACTTTCAAGCTAAATTAAGCTGTGTTGCAAAAAAAACCCATCAGTCGGAAAACGAGTCCAAAAAGATGGTTCCGTCAACCTGTGCTTTCGTCACCTGTAGCCTACAACTTCAAAAATAGAAGAATTTTTTTTCCCAACAGTGTCACCAAGCATGGATTTACACATTCACTAGCTCCAAAGAATTTCTGAAGCTTATGCGACTTAAAATGTTTTCACTTGACATGCGTGTGGTTCTAGGAATCTCGCTACTCTGTGTCATTTACGTTCTGTGATGGTATAACGCGTAGCAAGACAGCATTGGAAAGGAATTATATTCTTGCGTGTTCACAGATTCACTTCCCATACAAAGTATTTAGACTACATAGCTTATCACCTTAAAAATGGCATATTTCGCATACTCTTTAATGAAAGACATGTCCTACTGTTGATAAAGGGTCATGCACATTTGGTAGGCTGTTCAGTGAAAGTTATGCTTTGCCTGTGGGCTATACTATCTGATGCAAGCCAAAGGATAATGCTGTAGCCTGTAGGCCTATAGGCAGCTAATAATTAAAACTGCTTCATGTGTCGACGATTGTTCATGAATGTGAAATCAACTGTATGCTAGACAGATTAAATATTAGGCCTAAATGACAAATCAAAAGTCATTGCATTTCAGATAAATATATTTAAAACACTTTAGGCTATATTATGTTGATACTAGTTTATTTTATGACCACCTACACCTAAACAGTAATATGGAGTGAACCCTTTTAATCTAAGAACATATAGATAGTTTTGAATAGCCATATGCCAAAGTTGTTCTTGAGTTTATACTATTGATTCATTCACTCATTTTGTTCAAGAGTGAAGACAATCAAACTCGCAATTGATTTCAAACCATTAGCATTGTTGTTTTAAATGTATGCTTTCATTATTCTCCCATTTCTGTAGGCAACTATCTATTTTCTTCTCTCAATGTTAAATTTGATGACGTTCGATGAAAATCCTGTAGATGGTGCGTTTGCAAATCGAACAGAAATCGTCTAGGATTGTCTTAATTTTACGACATATATCCTATTTTCGTCAATCTACTTTTCTACCTTGTGCACGAGCAGAGATGAAGCTGACCTAAACCTCGCTTGAATAAACGAGGCCAAGATGCCGGTAACTTGAGTTAATGGAACAGCTTCAGCCCTAAGTTAAAGTCTACGCTAGTTCAAGCCAGGCTATTTCTGTTAAGTGCCGCCTTCATTAGCGAGGTTGATGGAATACCCCCCTGGATGTCTTGATCCTACTTTTGTGCAACAGGCTTCAGGTTTGCCCAGGTTGTTTTTGTTGTCGTTTTTGGAGCCTGGGCTGTCCATAGAGATCAAGTTTTTTTACAGTGTATTCAGGACACAGACAGCCAGCGGTTGGTTAGGTGATATTTGC
Source organism: Alosa alosa (assembly GCF_017589495.1). Taxonomy (NCBI): domain Eukaryota; kingdom Metazoa; phylum Chordata; class Actinopteri; order Clupeiformes; family Clupeidae; genus Alosa; species Alosa alosa. The sequence continues at coordinate 30,934,431 of NC_063190.1, read as the reverse complement.
AGTAAGTGACAAAATGTTTTAGCCTAAAAAACATGTGGCATCGCTTAGAGCACCTTTAAATGTCAACCCCACTAGTAGACTTCGCATTAGCAACAGTTAGGTGTGTTCATTTCATAGCACACTTTACCAACATATGCAGTATCAGAATGACTACCGTCACAGAAGAAATGTGAAAATGCACCATGAAAACCAACAGACTTCACATAAAAGCGTACTCAATATCTTTAAAGTAAATGTTATGGTGGCACAGTAATGCTATCATCACTTGAAATAGTGAAAATAGTGGATGCTAGCTCAAAACAACTACTCTGGGGGTCGTTTCTAGAAAGCATCGTTTGCTAACTTGCGTCGCAACCTTGGTAGTTCGCTGCATCGTTCTTGGATTTGGTGTTTCTAGAAAGGGTAGTTGAACTCTCAATCGCAAACAAGGGACTTAAAGTTTGGTCGTTTGAACTACTGCCCCTAGGCAGTCGCACTTGTGTCGTTCCTTGGTAGTTCCTGTTGGTGTCCGGAGCGCCTAACCAAAAATCACAACCGCCTAACCAAAATTTGCGAAGTGGATGTTTATTTCGTGACTCAATGATTAATCTATCCTGTAGCTTAATTTTGATGAAGACACTGCTCCCCTAATTGGCTCATTCTTGCTATGTATGTTAATTAAAGTATTGCCTTGCTTTTACTATTATAATCTTCACAGTCCCTAACAACAGCAGTGTTAAATGGTGTAGTGGCTAAAGCAGATGACTTATTATCCCAACGTTGTAGGTTTGATTTTCTTATGATGTGAGATTGTCCTCTTGCTTCTCGCTACCTGCAGGTGAACTAGTGTGACACGTAGATTCAATTGTTTTTGACTGATGTATACCTATTGTACTCTCGATGTAGAGTAACTATATACATAAATATGTATGGTCAAAACCTATTGTTGTGTCTCGTAGGCCTACTCAGAGATAAAAAAGAAGACCTAGGATCACGAACTCGGCCAAGTCGCAGTGCACCAGCAGCGCTGCCGTTAAGCCCAAGACAGTTGATAAACTATGGGATACCCAGATATTTGTCCAGGCTATATATTTTTTCCAACACATAGATATTTAACACAAATAACGACTCATATTGGTCTGCTTAAGTTAACTGTTTTAGATGCTTGCAATAGGTTTAGGTTTTGGCTGATGCCAATGACAATACCAGCATCAATCACTCGGTTTAGATTAGAAGCATGTCGACATAGGCCGTGACAGAACATTTCTAGGGGGTGGGGTATTACACGTTGCCACTGTTTCCACCAATGATATGTATCGCTGCATCATCAACAAGCGTTGTTGGAACTATGGTGTTCGAGCGTCGGAGGTTTTAAGTGCGACACAGATGCGATGCTTTCTGGAAACAGGTGTAACAGTGTCGTTGTTTAGTCGCAAGTTGCGTCGTACCATGGTGGTTGAGCAACGTCGTTGCTAACTTTTCTAGAAACGACCCCCTGGTGCAGTTTAAAGGGATATTCAACCATTTGGGGAAATACACTCGTTTTCCACCTCCCCTTGAGTTAAACAATTGAGTTTTACCTTTCGCCAGTTCATCCAGCCGTTCTCTGAGTCTGACAGTAGCACTTTTAGCTCCAGCTCATTGAATCAGATTAGACCGTTAGCATCTCTCCTATAAACTAACGGTCTAATCTGACGCCGGTCATTTTTGGGAAAATAAGTCCCGACAGGGCGAACCGGACCCCGACGTGCAGCGGAGGGTTCTTGTTCCGCCCTGAAGGGACTTATTTTCCCAATAAGACCGGCGTTCTATACATTATCCCGCTTATTACACGGCTACTTGCCAAAACGAAATAATAAACTCCCCACAATATGACTTAGCCTATTTGTTACCGTTCATTGTGGCATTTGCTGAGAAACAAATAGTTCGCAACAACACACGCTGAATTTGAATCAAACATTCTTTAGAACACAGCTGATCAACTGTCTGCTTTTACTTTTGAATGAAGTTCCAGTCCTTGCATAGTGATATGAAATACCTGAATTAGAAGCACAAACTCCGTTGCCATTGACAGCGGTCATTATTTTTTTCAGAGGTCCTTTTCTCGGAAATAATGACCGCTAGAACTTTGGGAAATCCCATTCAAGTCAATGGAGCGTTCTACTTGCCTTGTGAAGAGCCTTGTAATAAGTATACATATTCGATTCTATTATTATAGGCTACCCTAATGGTGTTGTGATTTGATTAAACAAATAGATCATGATTCAGTCCTTCAAAAGACTAATAGTGATGCTGACCTGGTGACATACCTGAAGTGCCTGTCTACAAGAAATCTGCATTCATCAGATTTTCTTTTCATCAAGAGGGGTTGTTTTCCTTTGTCTATACCGTACTTAATCAATTAAAATAACTTTCCCTCTCATCTCCTCTCTCTAAAGGAAGTATTTGCTTTGAAAGAATAAATTTAATTAAGGTGATTTAATTGGTTTGAGAAAGTTCAGTAGGCAGTGCTTCACTCTAAAGGTTACCTCTAAAGGTTAATGATGAAATATTTATCTCTGAGAACATTTTTATTATTAATATAATGTTAATAAAGGCAAATAGTCATCAAAAAATGGTAATTGTTCACATTAGGATGTCTTTGAAACTTGAATAATGTCCAATTTTGAAAATCATTTGACCCTTTTCATCAGAGATGACCGCTCAGTGGTAAGATTTAGTCTTGTGGAAAATAGCCACGGTTGGGATGGTGATTTTATGTAATTTGATGTAATTTTGCCCCTAAAAAGGCATCTCATATCGCACTGATAACATGGATTGCTTCCGTGCCATTAGGCTCTTTTATCTCATCTCCCATCACCCAGATTTCAAAAGAATCACTTTCAATATCCCCATTAGAGGCGCTGACATTTAAGATAAATGTCAAGTGTTTGTTGTTCTCATTAAGGCTGTATAGAAAACCATTAATATGAAGAGGCTTGGGGAGCAGAACGTAGAGAAGAAAAAGAAGAACAAGAGAGAGGAAGAGGAGTCGAGAGGCAGAGGGAAAGAAAATGGAAAAGGGAAGAAAGAAGGATAAATTGAAAAAAGCTGAAAGATAATACAATTCTCAGACGGGAACATTACAAGGCAGGAATTTTGAGAGGTGGCCATGACTGAGTTAATTAATATATCAGAACAGCCTAATATGTCTCCTCCATCTTACTCCGAAATGTGCAGTCTTTGATGGAGACTGTAATGGGATTTTTTTTGTCCCACCATGACAATTATGGAGAGATCCATCTGCTGCTAGGTCTATCTGCAGGTGTGTCATAAATGGAGCTGCCGCACTGATTTCATCTCCCAGAGTTCGAACTGAAGTCGAGAAAGAAGACAGGCACATCACAGCAAAATCCACAGTGCAACATCAGTGCATAAAAAAACATTTGTCATGTTTTTTCATATGTAATCATCATATGTAAAGAGACACCAGGCAACGTTTTCGTGTTAATTAATCATCTTAGTAAGTTGGTATATGGTTAAATGACTCATTACAGGGCGAATGAAGACTCTCTCGCCCGCCCCTACTGCCTGTAGGAAGAATATCCCGCTTGCATGTTCAGTGTATCCTATCCGCAGAGGTGGAAAGTAACTAAATACATTTACTCATTTTACTGTATTGAGTAGTTTTTTTGTGTATTTTGTATTTTTAAGTAGTTTTTCAAATTAGCACTTTTATTTTTACTTGATTACGTTTTGAGTGAAGTATTGTACTTCGCTACATCACAAATCCCATGCGTTACTGAGTAAAAAAAACAAAGTTAAGACTAGCGACAACCGAAAGGAAGGGGGGAAATTGCGCCCGGAACCACTAGAATGATCAGCATGTATCAAGCTGGCACCAAGTCTTTCTGAAAGAGATGGAGATGGAAGTGGATCACGAGATAGGCTACGGGCTACCTCAGATTACCTGTGTAACTGAGGAAAGTGTATTTTCCGCTCTTTCAGTTCTATTGCGGAGATATTCAAGCAGTTTAACACCATGGGATTTCGTGTTTTAACGTGTGTGCTCACCTTTCTTTGGAAAGAAGTTTACTAGCATCTGTTTCCCCTCATTTTCATCTCTCTTTTTCTCGTTTTTGCCTTCGTTTTTTGGTAATCCGACTTGGTTTTTTTGGAGAAAGACCAGCAGCACAACAATTAGCTGTCCACTACTAGCAATGCTCAACTACGTAAACAAAATGAGATACCTTATCAATCGTTGTGCATGCGGACCAAACCATTTTGCGCTTTAGCAAGAGAGAGTGAGAGTGACCTTTGACCTTGTCAAACTAATATTAGGTAGTGGGCCGGATTTGTTGAAACCTCGTTGGGGCAGCCGTGGCCCACGGTTAGCACTCTGGACTTGTAACCGGAGGGTTGCCGGTTCGAGCCCCGACCAGTGGGCCGCGGCTGAAGTGCCCTTGAGCCCTTGAGCAAGGCACCTAACCCCTCACTGCTCCCCGAGCGCCGCCGTTGAAGTAGGCAGCTCACTGCGCCGGGATTAGTGTGTGCTTCACCTCACTGTGTGCTGTTTGTGTTTCACTAATTCACCGACCGGGTTAAATGCAGAGATCAAATTTCCCTCACGGGATCAAAAAAGTATACTTACAATCATTGTCATGGTCATTATATTTTTTCTGCTGTCATATACTGCTCTTTCTCTCTTGAAATGCCCTACTTGCATGTTAGTCTTTCTGCTAATTCCTTGCTGAGGATGGTTTGTAGTGCTAGGTTTAATCAATTTGTCATATCATAGAAATTTTGCTTATAACACATTGTTGAAGACAACTGGATGTGAATTTCTTTTTTTTTCTAATTTTCCCTTCTTACCAAAAACATCTGGGGGATGAAACCTGCTGGCGGGCCTGATGTTTGACACCCCTGCCTTATACAGTCTTCACTATTTTTTTGTATACAAAATTTAGTCAGTCAAACTTTACATTTCGTCTGACATTTATTTTGACATTTAATTTGGAAATTAAAATAAGATATACTTCTCTTCTTCTCTTCCATTGGGGCCCTGTAATCAGTCCCAGTTTTCCCACAGTCCGAGGCCCTTGGATCTGCTGAACTCCTTTACAAATAGAGTTTCTCTCTGAAACTCAACATGGGCCTGCCTGCCTCAGATGCCTGTGAGCAGCTTTTCAGTTGTGCTGGATTACTGTTCACTGCAAAGTGAGCAAGGATGAGCACAACTCATTTTGAAAATCAACTGCTGCTCAAACTTAAAGGTGAACTCCGGCGATTTTTTACATACTGTAGATCTCCGTTTCAGCAGCTAGGTAGCCAGGCAGCTGCAGCACTACACTCTGGGGGGGGCATGAACATGGGGGCTCACAAACATGCCCCCAGAATGTAGCGCGGTAGCTGCCTTGCTACTTTAGCTGCTGGCTGCAGCCACTAGAGCCCCCCCCCCCCAAAGTAACAAAGTTTACTTAAAGTACATTTTAAATTAACTACTTTTTACTTTTACTTGAGTACATTTTCAGATTTAGGACATTTTCAGGTAATTTAACTTGTACTTGAGTAATATTTCATCAAAGTATTGGTATTTTACTTGAGTACAATATTTTAGTACTTTTTCCACCTCTGCCTACCCGCCGACCTTCAGTCTCACAAAGTCTCAGACATCGCGAGAAGCAGGATCAGTTTACATCCTGCAACCCCTAGCACAGAGGCAGGCTAACAAAACGCTAGCGATTGTTGCAAACGTGTGTATAATGGCAGAGCCGGCGAAGAAGCAGCGGAAACCCTTGACGGAAGATGCAAAGAAAAGGAAAAGAGCTTCAGACCGAGCGAGGGCTCGCACACGTATAGACACGTACAGACGCTAGGGGGAGCTTCGTAGAGAAAAAGCATCAGGCTTGCCTGGTGTCCCTTTATTATTTTCACTATTTTCTATAATATATACTGGCAATTATATTGTTTTACAAACCAAAACAAATACTTGTACTTGTATGCCAAACAAAAGCCACCTTTGTCAGATTTCATGGGGTTAAGCGATTTTATATCTGAGATGATTTGGTCAACAGAATTATTCACATTGTGAGTAAACTTCAAAACAAAACAATGCATAAAATCATATTTTGCTGTCATTTATAGAGAGCCTCACTGGAAGTGAAGACTCTACAAAGCCAATTGGTTATAAAAAAAAAAAAAGCATCTCTGACCAGATTAAACCTCTTTGGTTGATTAAACTTTAGGTGAGCTAAAGTTTACATGTAAAAGTGATCCCCTATACATGTGATGAATCACATGATCTGTCATGGTTCACTTGCTATGTAGCTCAGGTTTCTGATGGATTCAGATACAGACACATAGACATCTATATGGAGGGTCATGGCAGGGGCATGCCATTCAAATGTAGTGGATGGAATTGCTGAATAACGCTTCCCTGTCATTGCACATACTGTATAGTGTAAAAAGGCTTTCATGAATGAGAAACAGCATTTCAAGATGCATTGGATATCTGTATACAGAAAATGAATTTGTTATGGTGAAATGCAATTAGTAAACAAAGCTTTTTTGGCTGGTAGTGACCAAAATGGTTGGCCTGTTACAGATTACTAGTTCCTCTAGGGCATTTGTCAGATTTGCTCAGACGAGACTCACCTTCTTTTTACAAGCCATTAATTGGTAACCATGGTAATATGTAGTAATATCAAGGGACCATTTGATGAACTCCAAAGTTTTCCCATTTGTCCTCTTACTGTTACAGCAGTAGTTTTAACCCTTGGGCTAAGCTTTTCATATTATACCCCCGTTTGTTTCTCATTTCCAACTGGGAAACTTATAACTGCTTTATTGTTTATAAATGTCAGAGGAGATATTCATCGCTTTAATCTTTTGCCAACTAAATACAAGCAACTGTAGCACTTTATCTCTGTAGCTTGAAAGAAATAGCCTTGGTTGTTCTTTTCCCTTTTATTTATTGCAAATTGAAAGTGCATTGTATCACCACTTCAATGCATCATCTAACAGATTAGAATCATCTCTGTTGTTAAACAATTTTTGAACAATTCAACACCTACAGTTTGCATTATTAATCAACATCATACTGCAAAATCCAATGCTGCAAATGACTGGAATGTACAAAATACAAACTGACCACCATTCGCTTTCTTCAGCTTCTATTATTGCTGCCTCAGTATAGGCCTGATAAAGTCAGTCACCAGCCTCGTGGTGACATTTAATCCTTCGCCCCAGGAGCTTTGAGGCACACACTAAGTGACCGGTCAGAGCACCACAGACAGGCTCTCCATCGCCACTACCAAGACGGGAGGAGGACGAGACAGCTGCCAGTCATTATCTGAGCAGAAGATTGGAGGTTGGCGGAGCAGAACTGAAAACTAACAGCTCCTCACTCATGCACACCTGTTGTCTCATACAGTCGGACAGCTGGGTATTACAAAGAGACAGGAGAGCCCAGGGACTTAAAAATAAAGTGGTATAAAGTGTTGTTCACTGAAGTTGTGAGTGTGGGTGTGTTTACGTATAGCCTACCATCCACTGGGTAGGAAGCGCTGAAGGTGTCTAGTGGAAGGGACCAGGAGTCTTTGGATATGGCTGGCCAGGGAGCCAAGCTCTCTCTCTCTCTCTCTCTCTCTCTCTCTCTCTCTCTTTTTGCCTTTTCTTTCTCTCTCCCTTTCTCTCTCTCTCTCTTTCTGCCTTTTCCCTCTCTCTTTACCTTTTCTTCTCCTGTCATGAAAGAACTTTCCCTTTGACAGCTCGGGAAACTATATTTACTCTCTGGTGTTTGTAGATGTACTCTTTTTTTCTACAATTTCACACAGTTCAAAAGATGCCCAGAGCAAAGTCTACAATTTCTCACTCAACATTCCACAGCCTTGTCCATGAAGCCGACCCGTCTCACAGACTAATTAGCAATACAAATGTGTGTGTGTGTGTGTATAGACCCCTGTTTGAAGACAAATGCCCAATTGGTGTTGGGAGCATCACTAAGACCAGTCCCCTAAGTGATCCATGCGTGAGTGATGAATGATGCTGTGCCGAGATCAGTGTTCCCATGGCCCGCCTGTCTTGTTAACTGTGCCTCGTGCCGTCAACACTGAAATCTGTACACGCTACCAAAGGGGTCTAATTAAAGATAGAGGGAAAACAACAGCACAGTGATCATAAATTACTCTTGTTCCTTGGTCTCAGCCGAGACATGTCTTTTCTTCCATTTTCCGTGCTCCTTGCAGTTGTTCATTTTGCCTACATATAGCCAGTACTTTTTGAAAGGCGCGGCTGAATTAAATGTTTTTATTTCAATCATTCATCATTCCAATGAAAATGATTAGTACTGTTGTAAGTACATCATTAAATCCAAAAGCATAAAAGACCCATTAAAAAGTCATTAAAACCATCTTACCATGAAGGTCTGCTCGACTGGGCTTTTAGCTGTACAGGATAGTTTCCATTTTAAGAGCTTCATTTTTGTCAATTTTTTGTCAATTTTTGTCATTTTTTCAATTTTCATAATCCGGAGAACCAAATGATTCATTGAATTCTGTATGTGGTCAGAAGAGCACTACTCTGCAGTAAAAATAACAGTGTGTACTCTTATAGATTAGTCTAAAATGGGTCCATTTAGAATATTTTCCTCTGGCATAGTCTCAGAGAAATTGTTTCCTGTTACTCCCTGGAGTTCACATGTATAGTAAGAGGTGGCATTGAGACAGTTCTCATTAGTATAGTGTGTGTGTGTGTGTGTGTGTTCGTGTGTGTGTATGTGTGCACGCATGCGTATGTGGGTGGGGTGGAGTGAGGGGGAATGTGTGTGTGTGTGCGTGTGCATTATTTGAGTGATGGATGACTTTATGGATTACATGCTCATGTTTGTCCTAAGATGAGGGAGATTCCTAATGAGTCTTGGGGTCATTGCAGGCCCAAGCAGCCTGATGAGTTATTTAATTTCTTATTTAAGATTACTAAGGACAGACTGAGTTGCAAGACAGCCTTTTTAATTACTCTACAGATGGCAGAGTGTTTTATTATTGGAGACCTCGGGGGACGATTGTTCATCTCTGTGTATCTTTCTGCAGCTTTTATCTGAACATCGCTGTGTTATTAGACAAAATGTCAGATCTGTATGTTTAGAATCAGTACTTTGTTTAATACATTGCCTCAATTGTTATACATAGTCTCAACTTTGTAAACTCTTGGCTGTAGATCCTCAACTGGCAGGAGCTCTGTTTCATTTGTTCTTAGGACATCCTGACATCCTGTGTTGTGCTGTGCACAAGTGTGTGTGTGTGTGTGTGTGTGTGTGTGCTTGTGTCTGTGTGTGTGTGTGTGTGTGTGTGTGTGTGTGTGTGTGTGTGTGAGAGAGAGAGAGAGAGAGAGAGAGAGAGAGAGAGTACGCGCATATGCGTGGGTGTATTTGCAACATGTGTGTTTGTTATGTATGTTCATGTGTGAGTGTTAGGAGAGCCTCCAGTAGGGGGTACTCTAGTACTCCAGTCTGGCCCCACAGCAGTACAGGTGTGTGTGTGTGTGTGTGGAAGGGGTTGAGTATGCACACTCTCCATGTTGCCACAGGAAAATAGAAGAACAGAAGAAAAGGTAAAATCCACACCCCACCTCCTTAGGAACATCAGCTGCTGAGTGAATGTGGCTGCTAATTGGTCCTCTAATTGAAAAAAATAGAAAAGTTAAAATGAGCAAGAGGTTCATTATGCGATTTCATCTTATAGCCTTTAATAAACAATTAAGGGAACAGTAGTCTGGCTAATTTGATAAGGGAACGATAAACAATTTCATTTGTTTGGCTTTCTATTCACCACACTACCCTAGGGGAGTCAGCAGAATACAGAGTTTGTGATTTCAATGGCAGATCTCAAGGGATCAAACATCAATCACCGCAAAAAGGCCAGGTGCTTACAGTGAGCTGTTTAATTTGTGAGTAGCTCTCCCTTCCTGATGGCCTGATATGGCTGTTGACTGTGTACCTCTTTGTAATGAAAGAGATGGGGGATTAATCTGAGAAAGCTTTAGTTTATTATTTATATATTGTTTTTTTTCCCTCTTGCTGGTGAACTTCAAGGGAATTCCTTGTTTACTGGCATTTTTGCATTTGTGTGTCCTTGATAACAGGCAGAATTTATAAAAGCCCTCTTTGGTATCTCACTTTCAAAAGGCGAGTCTCCACAGAGCAAAGTGTCAACCCTTCAAACACCTTCAAAGAGGTGATTAATCTCAGCGGTCCAATGCCCTGCACTGATGAAGGGTAATTTCATTTAACCTTTTCACCCAACGTAATTACCCAAAAGCATTGCAAAATTGTTCTATCCCACAACCAGCACTGCCGGTATCAATACAATAGTTCAGATGAGGTAGCATGCAATGGATTTCAGGAGAGTTAAAATATGTAGAGCTCCAAGGGGCCATTTTGAATGAATGGCTGTTCAATGGTCGTTCATTGAGCATTAGTGTCAAAACACACCATGAGTCACAGGTCTATATTTTACCAGACAGAGACATTTGTCAGAGCTCCCAAGGATCTCCACAATGTGTCGCAAATGGTTCAGGAAGCCACCTCTCTTCATTTTTGTTGTTGTTGAGTGATTTCTTTGTTCCCTTCATCTTTGCATGGGCAATTGGGCATGTATTCATGCTTGGGTATGTACAGTGTGCCTGGTACATTTCTATGTCTATGCATTTTGATCTCTCACTGCTCCACTATGCCCAGAACTATGGACTGAACATTTGTCTTACCATGTCCATGTCAGTCATATAAATACTCTGTTTGTAACTGTCTTAACCCCCACACACACACACACACACACCACCACCATTTTTGAAAATAAATAAAAAGCTTGTCAGAAAAAAGTGACCACTCAGATGGATGTGAAAAATGCCAGAATTAAGATGTTTACAATGAAGAACAACCGTCCATCAACTATCAGTCAGCAATATTGGATCTGTAAAGCCATACATTTAGTGAGGGCATAAAGTCTCAGAGCTAAATATATTTGTCCCTAAGATGGTGGGCCTGATGACATCACCATCACCAGTGATAATGCCGTTTACAGTAAGTGTTGAATAATTAAAATCCTCCTTAGTGTCCGACTCACACACTCTCCTCCCGTGTGTGAGAGAGAGTGTGTGAGTGTGTGTGTGTGTGTGTGTGTGTGTGTGTGTGTGTGTGTGTGTGTGTGTGTGTGTGTGTGTGTGTGTGTGTGTTTGCGTTTGAGTGTGTGTCTGTGTGAGTGTTTATGTGTGTGAATGTGATAAAACAGAGGCGTAGTGAAGAAGTGGCCACTGGGAATAGGAGGCAATGGAGCAGAGTGGTCATTAGTTAGTAAATGGTGAGAGGACGGGTGAGGTGTGATGTATTATTGATCAAAGGATGGCTTAGGTGAGGTCGGAGAGGTTTGAGTGCATCTTAAAAGGACATTACGTCCAGTTTCTTTGGGATTAAAGGGGAGGCATGCCATTCTAATCTCATACACTTCTTGTCAAATTAGACGAATCGCTCTTCACAGTCCTTCAACTCTCAGTTTTGTGTTTCCAGTAAAATAAAAAAAGTGCCCATACTCAGCCCAAAGCTGTAAGCAATAACCGAGCCAATCAGCTCATGATTTCGGAAGCACAGAAAGGATGGGTCTATTTTGATTGGCTGTTGTGCTCGAATATCATGGTCATGGTTATATTTATGGTTTCTACCAGATACGTTTGTCCAAAGTGATGTATGATAATAAGAACTAGAATGAATTCTCGGAAACGGCAAAATGTGGCAAAAGATGTGTCTTCGGCAGTTGGGAGATGGGACACTGAGTAATAGTAAACACTGGTGTCAGTTTATTAAATCACATATCTGTTAGGAGTGTGTATAAGCCCAAGGAGGTAGTAGGTTACAGTGATTTAAAATAGCTAAAGGGTATTGTTTGGCATGATGCAAAGCAAAGTCCCTAAATCTCATTTAGTTGTTCTGGAGCATTTTTGACCAATGTCCTTGAGGGGGCTTTTGCTTTTCTACAGCCATCATCATTCATAAAGATGATACTTAGAAATATAAGTTCAATGTTTCTCTGCTTGTTCTGTCAGGATGTATTTGAATGTACACATATTTTGTACAGAATATGCTGATTGAGAGTAAAGGTGTGTCATTTGTACCTGACATTTGCTCATTTGATGATGAACTGTTCATCTGCTGTTACGGTACATGCCTTTCAACTCAAATTGACCTTTAAGGATGACATAGAATGGATGAACAGAGTATTTTACCTTGTTAAAACTGCTCAGATGCTATTTTACAAGCCCATTTACAACCCTATAATTCAGCTGGGGGATAAAATGGCTCATTTTAACAGATATCTAGCGCCCCCTCATGGTTATCTTGCACCCGCATGACTAATTAAGTGAGCTTTACACTGATTGTCTGCTTTGCAGCCAAAGAACATTCATATAGGCTCCAGCAACTTTTTTTTCCTGAATCTCCAACTCGGAGTGATAACATAAGTTGTGTGGAGGGGGGAGATGATCAGGGGGGTGCTTTGCGTCACAGTCTATATTTGCATCAGAGTCTTTCTTCAGATTGGCCTGTTTGTTAGTGGTCATTTCAAAGTGTGAGATGGAGGAAACGACCGTGTTTCCGGTTGACAGTAGCTGTGGGGGGGCCATGCACTGAGCTCTCCATATTCATCAATGCCAAGGTCAAAACAGATTTCCATTCTATGTCATCTTACTGCCTCTTGTTCAATACCTTGAGCGAATCATGTTAGTTTTGGAGGGAGGGGGGATATGGGAAGGAGAGGGGAAACCGGCATCAGAATAAGCAACGCTTCACTGTGCCTCTGCTCTGTTATATTTTCAATGATGCTGTAATCAGCCGATTTTTTTCCTCTTGTGAAGGTGTTTCCCCTCCAATGTGTAAACAATTATTGCAAGAAAATAAATAAATAATTGATCACAAAATCTTACTGCCTCTTTAATTTCGATGGAGGATTGATTATGATTTAGGTTCCATCTATGATGCAGTCAGTCGTGCTATTAAGGTGCTGTAAAGCTGTAATATACAGCAGCAGTTCTGGGACATAATACATGCTGCAATCTAGGTCACCAACCATGGAGAACCTGTTATCTTTTCCGTCTAACCTGTGCTACAAAGACAGGATTGGAATGAGGCCTAGATGTCTCTCAAAAAGGTTTCTTAGCGATGAACTGTGATCTGGGGGATAATGGCGCATCACAGCAGGCGGTGAATAATCAGGTGCACCAGCCGATGCATCTCACATCTCCGTCCCCACAGGTGAGGCCCGCATTATCCACACACTCAGTCATACTCGGGCGTGTTGACGTGGGGAGAGTCTGCAGCTATTTAAAGTAATTTGACGAGTGCTCAGACTCGGGTTTTGAAATATGTTCCAGCATATTCCGTTCCCCCGCGAGTGTCGGGGAAAGAGAGAGTAGCAAAGTGGAATTGATCTCATCACCCAACACCAATAAATGTCAGAGTGATTCAAACCACCACAAAAACAGGTACTAAACAGCAGAAGCGCTATTCCTACGACAGGCAAGAAAAGCTGTCGGCCTGCTACATAATGCACTTGGCATGCTTGTTGATAACTGAGAGTGAAGCAATCAAGATGTTGGACGGGGGTGATTGGGATTGGATGCTAGATGGGGTGATGGTGAATTGACACATTATCTGGCAAACTGGCATTATTTATATTTATATTTATTTTATTTATTTAATGCCAGGCTGAGTGAGAGTGCTCTCCTCTCCTCCTGAAGGAGTCCTGTCAAGAAATCTGGGCCTCAGTCCTGTAAGTAAATTATTCATCAGGTCTGCGAAGATAAAGTTTTAATCTAAAATGCATTTCTGATGCAGCGATGGGTGGGATGGATCTGAGGACCTGTAGGCTACTGTTTGAATTGAGACAGCAGCCGAGGGTAAACAGAGAGGGCAAGGGTGAAACACCATCAGCTGTACAGATGGCAGCTGGAGTCGGTGATATCACCCAAAACAAACTTGACCTCAAGGACATCAAACACCGGATTGGAAGCAACTCTGCCCTTGATGCCAACACATAATCAGACAATGGGATGACTTTTGAGCAGGTGGACTTGGGGGCCTGTTTCACTCCATGTTCAGTAACTATATCCTATATCCACTCTGTGACTTTGGCGACCCTATTTCTGAGAACAGCCCATGGTGCATAGGACGCCCTCCCTCCTGCCTGCCAAAAAGTCTGATGGTGCCCTGTTATCTGCCTGATGCTTTTGCTGCTCTTGAAGTCTTCCACTGCCTCTGGGGGTGACGCAGAGCAACTGGCCAACACCTTGATGCCTGGCCGCTGAACTTGATGAGGAGTGAAATGAGAAGTGGTGAGGAGCTGCAAGCTGCTGTCCACAGGGCAGGAGCTCCCCACGCGCGAGGTGGTGTCGAGCAACAGGGAGGGGAGGAGGAGGAGCGGAGCAGGAGAGAGGGCAGCGCTAATCTTCCAGGTTCACAGGAGCGGCTCCTACATGAGGGGGGAGGAGAGAGGAGGAGGAGGGAGGAGAGGGGCAGCCATGCTGAGAGGGTTTTATCCTGTTGATTCCGGATTTCAGATGTCCTTTCATGTGAGATTTACAAAATCGCACACACTTTGTCTGACAAGAATAGCATAACTGACAAAGCCTTTTCAAGAATTCTGATTAATGAAAAATTCTGTGAAGATGGTGACCCTATGATATTTTGGAATACAAATATCATACACCTCAAGTGCCGGATTTCCTTTATATTATTCTCTCTATGTTTGGACCACTTTTGACTATGCTCCCATGCAAACGTACTGTACTGTGCAGCTCTGACACAACCCAGTGATCCTCTTTAATTTCAGTAATAATCAGATATATCCACACAATATCACTGCACCACATTATCATTGCCATCTCTCCGTAATGAAACTATGGAATGAATGGCAGTTTCAGTGATGCTCAACCATCCTCTGACACGACAGCTGATGTACAGTCCCGCGTTCACGACGCTGTCTCGATCCACTCGGTTAGCTCTGGTGTCTCAGTGGCAGTCATGGTGGTGTGCTTTCTCTATCTGCTGTGAAACACATGGCTTGGTTGGGTCGTGTGACAGTGCCATTCCCTCCCTCAGTCCCTGGAGAAAGGGACTACCATGCATGCGTGGACGCCATAACGCCCCACGCAGAATCTGCATGTTATGGGGCTCTGCTGGTTTTTATCTCCAGGAAAATAAACGAGCCTTCACTCAGAATATGCGGTGGCATTAATATATTTTTTATCCAAAGGATAAGTGCTTTCCATCTCTACGACGGTGTTGTGAGCCAGTTAAATAAAACATACTGTGGAAATATGAATATTTCAACATCAGTTTGTCTCTCAAGCAGCACCTCTGACTGCTCTGCGGTCAGACGACTAACACTCTGTGTAGTGTGTTAAGACACCCGAGCGCACGCTTACGCAAAGGTTATGCTTTAAGATGTGTATCAGGCTGTGTGTTAAAGTGGGTGGGCGGAGGAAGAACTGAAAGCATAAACATGGGGCCAGTGGTTCAGGTCCCAGCTGAAGTGAAGCTGTGGCAAGACTCTGCTCTAGCTATTAGCCGTGTTGCATCCCACTGTGCTGAGGGCATTGCGAAGTGTTTCATCAAATTCATATTCACTGAACATTTTCTTGAGTCGAGTAATATGTAATAGACATCACATTCCAGCTGTTTTGTATGCTACTAGTATCCTTCATATAATTTGACTTTAAAGTGTACCATTTCACATTTGGACTTTTTTTAATCAAATTGTTTTATCAAAAGTGGCGATGGTGAGAGGAAAACTACTCTATACTGCATGGATTTTGTGTAAGGCCTTGCCTGGATAGTCTTAATCTTACAAGCAATGCAACAGTAATAAAAGCTTACATCTGAAGGATTTCAGTGATATAGCATACCGCACTGTTGAGTTACAGCCTGATTGCTGATCCATGTATCTTGTTCTCAACCCTCTGGAGATAAATTAGTGAGGCTCCTTTGTCCCTTTTCCCTACAACATCTATACTCGGTGTTATTAATGGGGTGTCGTACACCGCAATCAATATTCCGAATATCAATTTTATTGCTTGGCAGGCTGTGACAAAACATGTGCTTTAGGTTGAAATTACAATTTACAGGCAGCCCAGGGTCGATTCAGTGATCATGCATCAGCATGGCTATCCAAAGAACTGGGAGAATAGAGAAGGAGACACAGGATGTTGAGTCTCCTCTCTTATGATCTTCCATTTCATTCAGCTGATTAAATGGGAACAGTCAGCGAACAGTACATCTTGGTCCTATCATCCTGCAGGGGAGAATCTCGATATGGAGTAGAGAAATTCAAGCACACGGAATCAAATCTTAGAATCTTTTTTTTTTGTTTTTTTTGTTTAGTGTTTGATAGCCCATTTAGGGAGAATACAGCCATCAAGGAGAGCTGCACTTAGAAAATATGCTCAAAATATTCAATAAAAGTTCATTCCCCATACAACACTCTGAAAATTGGTTTGAAGCTGGCAAAATATGACAAATGACAGATCAAGTGTGCACCTACTGGTAGATTATTGCCTGTAACAGTCCCACTGCGACTGATAACCAGTTTATACATCTTCTCGCTGATTCAAACCACACGAAAACTCCAAAACAATGATTTGACTCACTCAGAACTACGTTTTACTGATTTCATTAGAGTAAATCACAACGAGATTATGTACATGCACCTAAATGTTCAACAAAGATTTTTTTTGAATGATGAATATGAGTGAATTCTAGCACATTTGATTCAGTGGCAAAATTGATTCTGCCTAAAATGAACTTTTTCTTGTTCTTTCAATTTAAAGAAATATGCATTGTCTATAAGCTACTAGGCTTTGTTTGTATGTGCTTTCTAATAAGTCTCTAGGCAAACAAACACCATGGTATGTTGCCAAGCAGATATCCTGACAGGTGAAATTGCTAACAGACATCTACTGACATCTGCAAGCTTCAGGGTTTGTTTTTATATCTAGTGTACCTCCTCCCACAGAGAGTCAACAACCAGGAGGTAATTTACAAAATTGAATTCCCTCCTGGATCAAGGGTCAGATTTTCTCTCTCTCTCTCTCTCTCTCTCTCGGTTTCGTGAAATTGTTTTGTGTTTGGGCCGAACCAGTGAGTCGCTCTGTGGCCACGCTGATGAGGTCACCAGTGCTACAGGGGTGCGGGCGGGCGGCGACACAGACACACACACATGCTGCGGCGCTCTCATTTCCTCCAACAACTGAGCACCCCTGCTGCTCTTCCACCACCACTGTAATCACACCTCACCTGTCCCTGTCCGTGTTTATTTCCACCATCAGACACACACACAAGCACACGCACACACACTCATGAGCACACTCACACACACACACACATGCTTCCTGCCTAGACATGTTAGACAAACTCACCAGATTAAAAAAAGCCATGTTCAGCTGCAAAATGAAGGGGAGGGAGGGAGGGTCAGTATCTCTGTGGGTGTCGGATGTTGATTCCAGTCAGAGGACGGGAGAAATGTGAGCCAGAGACAAAGACCTAGAGAGGAGAAAAGGACTGGTCAGGGCCTGAGGGGAGCATCTGAGGGGGAAGACTAGGGGACTGACAAACAGCGAGGTCAGTCAATACTGTAGATGCAATAGATTGCAAACAAGGGTCTGGACAAGACTCCTGACTTGCATTAACAAAAGATAGAGGCTTGTTTCTTGAGCACTTAATGAGCCTAAATAGAAAGAGACTGCAGATCACAAAAAGATATGGAATTTAAAGCTGCAGTTTGCAAGTTTGACAGATTGAGGGGACTTAGCCAACATTTTGAATATTTATAACTCTTGTGCCCCTCCCCCACTACCACCGAGCACCCTCTCATCGAGTTCATACTCGTCAGTGCGCACCCGTGGCCTACTGGTTAGCGCTTTGTATTTGGAACCGGAGGGTTGCAGGTTCGAACCCCGACCAGTAGGCACGGCTGAAGTGCCCTTGAGCAAGGCACCTAACCCTTCACTGCTCCCCGAGCGCCGCTGTTGTTGCAGGCAGCTCACTGCGCCGGGATTAGTGTGTGCTTCACCTCACTGTGTGCTGAGTGTGTTTCACTAATTCACGGATTGTGATAAATGCAGAGACCAAATTTCCCTCACAGGATCAAAAGAGTATATATACTTATACTTATACTTATACTACTTATACCAGACTGCACCAGACTGCGATTGACAGTCAGATCTCACACAGCCCTGCTCTGATTGGACCAGAAGAATATAACAGGCTCTAGGTGGAGGTAGAAGTGCAGGTTTTTTCTAAAACCGGCTGATTTATGTTGTTCTGTCGGAGCATAGTATCAGTTTCAGTAAATATGATCAAAAAATCTTGCCAACTGCAGCTTTAAAAGACAAAATAATATGTCTTTGCAAAGGGCTTTTTCGAAAGGTCCAGCATCTCGTTGACATGACATTAGATTGCTGCTGCAACTGGCAGTGCAGGGGCACAGCTATCCCAGGGCACAACATGGTGGTGGCAGCAGCAGCAGCTGAGTGCAGAGGCCCAGAAATATCATACGGCTGGAGGGCTGATCAAAGAGAGACAAGCCACATAAACCAAGCCCAGAGAAATAATTTAGTGGGGCAGCAAACCTACAGATGCTCTGTCATGACTAGATTACTGAATAACCCATCCCAGTGGTCACTCCCAGTGGAACGGATGTAAAAAGCTGCCATCCCCCTACAATCCATTAGTATTTCAATGCATCTGAAGACACGAGTGATGATGGTTCCATGATTATCAACAGCATGTCGTACATGAAGAGTATCAAAATGACGATTTCACCATCAATGAAGTATTTCTTGGACTGACTTGGATTTCTTTGTTGTTAAGATGTTCAGTTCATCATTCCAATGACAGTCACCTCATTTAAAAAAAATATCCCTATGGCATACCACCCTGCTAAACAAAACAGCCTGGCCAGCTTAAGGTGGTTTGCTGGTTGACCAGCTTTTTAACCAGCTTGTTTGAACACCCTATGATGGCAGGGCCATTCATGATTACAACCCATAAATGAAATTGACTTGTACAGTAAATACAGGTAGTACGTTTTTCTGTTAAATGTGTTTAAGTGTGTTTATTCAACACTGTCATCCTTTGAATCACAGGATGAATGGCTCTGGCCTCCTCAAGGTGCTGTGGAGTGTGGAGTGCAGGCACCAGTGGGAGCTGACAGATTCATTAAAAGTGATCTCTGCAGGCGCCGCGGCCTCTTTGTACGCAGTGGACAGCGGCATTTGCGTCACACCTCGCCTCTTCAGACAGCGCGCTCCCCTGTTGGTCTGGGACAGCTGTCCGGGAGGAATTTTAATTTGTCTACATTTGCCATGCTGCTGCTGAGAAAGAATAGAGGCAGACAGAGAGAGAGAGAGAGAGAGAGAGAGAGAGAGAGAGAGAGAGAGAATCCCCTTTGGGGGACTTTTCTCTATCTCCCTCCTTTTTAAAGAACCTTGTCTTTTCCCTTATCGTTCTCCTCCACCAACAAAAAGGAAATGCAGGAGTCAGTGTGTGAGAGAGCTATCTCTTCTAGTCTGTGTAGAGAGAGAGGGATGAGAAGAAGAAGGGTAGACAGAGAGGGTGCCAGACTGATTGGAGGACAAATTGCATCGGAGGTAGAATTTCCTCTGCTTTGGGTTTTTTGAGTTCGCCCACCCTACAATAGAACGATGGTCCAAAGAATGCTATGTCCTCCTGACGGATACCACATACAGTATGTCCTTGTGTTACTTTTGAAGTTCCCTGACCTGCACAGTGGAGGATGCTCTGACAGATGAAGGGACAGTGGGCAGAGGGAGAAAGAGAGAAAGAGAGAGAGCGAGAGAGCACATGAGAGGCAGGGAGAGAGCAAGAGAGAGATGGAGAGAGAAAGAGAGAGAGTGAGAGAGAGTCGGGACCAGAGGAATCTGTGTCTGCTCTCTCCCAGGCCTCAGATGGGAGAGGCCAGGCCAGCATCCCTAATGGATCTCTGTCAGGCCAAGGCAGTCAACCTCTCCAGCCAAGCACACATGCAGTGTTGCGCCGTGCGGCACGGCTCCCTGGGCTGCTTAAAAAGCCTTTCCGTGTCACTCGGCCATCTTGTCTCCGCGCTCCGTCTAGACTGTGTCAGTTTCAGATCGTCCTGCTGCCTCATCCTCGGGTGTGCTTGGCCTCAGGGCGATGTCGAAATCCTCTTGATTTTTTGTGAGTCAATGGATCAGCCTCTAATCTATCATATCAGCCCACACAAAGAATGGCACAATCAGACATTCACATGCTGTATTCATACTGTAGATGAGTTTTATTCATTACTGTAATGGAGTGGAGAGGAATGATACATAACAAAATAAATAGTGACCGGTGGATCAGGGACGTGTGAATAGCCCCATATATAGAGGTCAGTCCACAATCTCAGGAGGGCAGCAGGGGTTGCCCCCCCCCCCCCCCCCACTCACCTCCTGGTCAATTTCTCTAACAGGTTTCAAAATAGGTTGCAAAGACCATCATTCTGTAACTGCAAGGTCACCCCTAATTCCTAGGTGAACGATAACCAGGGGACACATAACAAGATGTGAAAACAAAAATCCTAATTAAAATGCACTGAAAAAAGGAAAAAAATTGAAAAAATTGAACACAACGCGTAACCCACTCCACTGCCAAACATCTTCATTAAGGATGTCCCCAAGACCTACTCCAGAGCACAACTGTCCCCATGAGCTAAAATAGGTACATATGGCACAGAAGGTGTTTTCATTGGCTAATTTGGTTCTCCTAATTCCACATCTGTTAACTCTCTGATTGACACATCACCTGTCTCTCTACTTAGTGGGCATAAAGGGCAGGCTACGTACCTTAAACTACATCTTAATTGAGACTGTTCATTACTGGCGTTTGGCCTGGTGCAGTATGGTGTACTCCGGCAAGTCAGAGGTAGATTATGCAGCAGATGCTGGAATGGTCCTGTGTGGGGTTGCACTGTGTGGGGTTGCACTGTGTGGGGCTGCACTGCAGAGTGGATGTTTACCTGTTTCTGTGTGTGGCTTAGAGATATGTTATTCATTTGTTTTTGCGGCTGTCATCTGAAAAATACGGACAATTTCTCTTTGGACACACAAGTGCTCCATATCACATTTTAGAGCCATTAATTCTTATTCTGTTTGTCATTGGCATTGGCAAGACTGTGATGTAAACATTAATATAGGGCTGCCTGGCCCCGGCTGTTGGGCAGCGTACACCGGCGACCCGGGTTCGATTCCCGCCCTGTGGTCCTTTCCGGATCCCCCCCCGACTCTCTCTCCCGCTCGCTTCCTGTCATTCTCCTCTGTCCTGTCAATAAAGGGAAAGATATATATATGAATATATGAATATGGGTGTAGCTGATTGTCTGACGCGCTGTACCAAACAAAATATCCGCTGAGATCCAATGATGAATTTGACGGTTTATTGAAAAGGTATTTCAACTTAATCCAGTAATCCAGTAGTCCAGTTATCATAACGTGCTCAAAGTAAAAAAAAAAGTCACAGCGTAGGCTAAACAGCGTTCAACAGCGTAACAGCGGTCAACAAGAAGTTTCCCTTTAGTTTCGCTTTAGTTTCCCCCTCTGCTGGAGAAATTGTGCATTATGCTATTTCAAAAAAGGTAACGATAAAGCACATGGATTTGTTTACAAGCTAGCAAAAAGGTTAGCATAAGTTCGGCAGACAATGTGGATGTTAAAAGTTAAGAAACACGATTTAAAACGAGTTTCTTGTTTCTCACCTCTCTTTCCGGGACGGTAGTCTCAATGTTGCAAGGTTGGTTTTCCGCCTGGGGACGCTAGGGGCAGCGGGAAAAGTCACCATTTTCACCGGAACAGGTCATTTAACCATCCAAATGATTTCTAATCGGGTTTATTACGTTGAAATAGTTGCCAAGTTCTCCCTTTAAAGGCATAAAAAGCCCAAAAAATATATACAATTTTTTTTAAAATATAGGGCTGCCTTATGATGCCCCTTATGACCAACATTAAAGGTTGTGTCAGTGATAGCGGGGATACGTCACTTCTGTTGATGTTCAAACAAAACAGAGAGCTAGCTCGCTACTTCCTCCTCCTCCCTCCCATGCAATTAAAACTCTCCTAAACGCATATCTCGTCGTTTATTGGTTGAAACACTTTATTTTGCGTTTGAGTGGTTTCCAACCCTTGTTGGTAGCAATTGTTTTTGTGTACAGATCTCGGAGCCTAGGCTGCCTACAGAGACACGTTTTTTTGATGGCCTGCTTATGGGGCAGGCAGCTAGCGGATCGTTAGGAAAGATTAGATGAATATGGGTGTAGCTGATTGTCTGATGCGCTGTACCAAACAAAATATCCGCTGAGATCCAATGATGAATTTGACAGTTTATTGAAAAGGTATTCCAACTTAATCCAGTAATCCAGTAGTCCAGTAATCATAACGTGCTCAAAGTAAAAAAAAAGTCACAGTAACTCACCCTCTTTCTAGTTACTTCCGCCCGTGCCTGTGCACCTGCCATTAAATCAGCTAAATGTTACCGTCCCCAATTACGGTGATACTGTATGAAAATAAACAACAAAAACTAACTAAATATAATAACCCAAATATAAACCATTAAATTATATTACTTAACATTTCATAATAATCAAAGATTGTATATAATAATTAACACCTTCATGGCTCCTACACTCTCCCTCTGATAAAAATGACATGATGGGAACAGTCTAGAGACTATAACCCCTGATCAATACAGACATTCTTTACCATTAATACATTGCTAGTAGTTGGGAGTGTGTTGACAATGGAAAAAAGATGAGAAAAGTGACAGCATTGAAAATGTCCCCACCATGTAATTTTTATCAGAGGGAGAGTAATGCCTGACTTTAGAATATGGAACCAATTCATAACTAGTAAGTACATACTCCATAGGTATTACTGATGATAATGTGCTTTCTGCTAAGGAACCAGTTTCCACTTTAGAATGGGAGCCAATCTCCCAGTTGTTAAGTGCTGTTTGACAAAGCAACCTGGGCAGTGAAATACAGTAATGAGGTTGAGCCATATACTTGCTTATTCTACAATTGTTCTCCCACTATTCGGGATTTATTCAGACAGTATACTAGTGGGTTATACATATTCTCTTTTGGTACTTACTACCAATTAGTAAGTAGAAATCAAGGCTTACTAGGTAATTATTAAGATTGTATCAAGAATAAAGGCCACAAGTCCACATGTCATGCACAAGAAATTTGTGAATACACACCTAACAAATGATTAATGTTGCCTAACACATGCCTTACAAGTCACTAATACAGGCATTAATTAGGTATGTATTAGTATTATTATAACGTGTGAACCTTAAAATAAAGTGTTACCCCTTTAATATAGGGCTGCCTTATGATGCCCCCTTCACACCAGGCACTTTCACATTTCACGTGGGCCGTAATATAAAATAGTTATATATAGATATATAGACTTATTCTTGCACTGTTGCATTGTTGGACTTACTCATTTGCACTATCACACTGACCACTATCAACATTGCACTATCACCGTGACACTCACACAGAGCACCTTACCTTAACTTACTAATCACAGTCTCAGTCCCTGCCTCAGTCATTGCAAGCACCTCTTGATTGATTAATCACCACTATGTGGATACTGTTTTTAGAATTGATTTAGATTAAGTGTTAGTATAATTTGTATTTTAGTATATTTAGTATATTCTTTATCTTCTACTGTCCTTATTGCTTAGTTGTGTTTTTATATTATATACTTTTAATTACTTTTTCTGCTGTTAGTGAATGCGTGTGTGTTGTCTGTATGCTACTGAGACCTTGAATTTCCCCTGGGAATCAATAAAGTATCTATCTATCTACTGTATCTATCTATCTATCTATATGTCACCACTCTTGTCAACTGAGGAGTCAAACAAATGATTGACTGTTTACAACACAAGCAGATGCTGCTAGACCTACAGGTGATGTTTAATTAAACTTAATTATATCTAACTAATAAGTAAAAGTTCATTAATATGTTTGGTAAAAAGAAGAAAACAGATCTCATTCTTATCATCATTGTTTTTCCACACTGGTGTTTTTAAAAATACAAGCCTTAAAGAACCAGGATGACTAATCTATTATTGTTATTTTAGCGACCTTGGGCGTCTTCAAAGGCACTTTATAGATAAAAAGTATTATTATTTTTTATTATTTAGCTGGTGGTGTCAAGAGGTGTTTGTCAGTATACTTAGGTATTTTTGTACAAGCCTCACATGAAACAGAATGTGCCGCGCCGTCTCTGCAGACAACCCTGGGTCCTTCCTCACTCTAGAATCATATAGTGACTCTGGGAGCCGGAGCCCAGGGGTCAGCGGTGTGTGCTGCCCAACGAGGGCTTGACCTCCCACAGGCTTCTAAATGTGAAAGCCCATCTATTCCCTTGGGTGTGACATGGACCCCTATATCCTCATGCTGTTTGGCCTTCCCATCCCTATGTGTAGCTACCGACCTTCTGTTGACCTTCACCATGATAGCCCTTCATGGCTGCTGCTGAGAATTTCTATTCCAATCACCATCTAGACAAAAAATAATGTTTTGTGTGTGTGTGTGTGTGTGTGTGTGAGTTTTTGTGTGTACCATAGTGTTATAGCATATTGAAAGGCATTCACAATGACTACAGATAGCCTGGCAATAGTGTCAGTATAAATCCCTGTGCGCTTTCTGAGTTTAAATATTTAACTTTAGCATCTCTCTCTCTCTCTCTCTCTCTCTCTCGGTGTGTGTGTGTGTGTGTGTGTGTGTGTGTGTGTGTGTGTGTGTGTGTGTGTGTGTGTGCAGGCACTCCCAGCTTAGCATGGGGTAATGTTAGATGAGAATGCCTCCACATTCCCTCCGGCTGGTGTGTTGAAGGACCACATTATGTCCCAAAGCAATTTTCAAACACACCCAAGACCAGGACCTGGTTATGAAAACATGTTTGGTTTTTAATTGCGTGTTTATTCCAAACAGTTGGTGGTCTTTGTTATATGTTATTTTTTTAAATAATCCTAAGGACATCTCTCTGGTACATTTTTTTTTAAACGAAGAGTCAGTTGTTGAACTAATCTCACGGGGCTACCTTTTGTTAATTCAGTTGAGGGAGAAAACTTCAAAGTTAAAACATGAAAGGACATCTATGCAGTATGTGAATAATTATGTGAACAGGAAATTGGAATTCATGAAAAGCTTTTTATCAAAGTTTGCTCTTTCCCTGATGTCATAATATTATGCAAAATATTACATACATTTCTGATGTTTGTCCAGAAAGGCTTTTCTACTTTGGAAATGTCACTCAGGAGGAGCTGTTACGCAAGTGCCGTTCTGACCACATGCTGGTCCAAGTGACCACTGGGAGCCCAGTTTGAGTCCCGCCAGTGGTCATATCCTGATTCCACCTCTCTGTCAATGTTGAGTTGCATAAAGAATACATATCTTGACATTTGTTTACAATTAAAAAAAGACATCACACTCCCTTCAATATTGCCTCTTCTAAGTAAACAAGACAACACACTCCCTCCAACACTGCCTCTTCTAAAGAAGCTATTGTTCTGTTGACATGTCAGTGATCTGTGCATGGACCTGAGCCACTCCCAGCTTCCCATCCGGTGAAATGAATTGATCATGTGATTGGGGGAGATTTCTCAAAGCTCTCCAGCACTGACAGCATCCTTCTCCATAATGTAAGCTCCTGTTGGGGGCACTGAGATGACCTTGTGGACCACCATATCTTCATTGGCTCTGATGGCCTCGCTCATATGCAAGGTAACTCGGGCTAATAGTTGACAAGGGCAGCCATGGCCTACTTCTTGGTTAGGGCTTCGGACTTAAACCCCAACCAGTAAGAACAGCTGAAGTGCCCCTGAGTGTGTTTCACTAATTCACGGATTGGGATAAATGCAGAGACCAAATTTCCCTCACGGGATCAGAAGAGTATATATACTTACTTATACTATATATAAAAACATGCTGTCGTGGATGTCGCAACCATCTCTGTTTCAATTGGTGATAGCTGAAACAGCAGCATACACTGCAACTGCTGATCATACTTGTATGATACTTGGCAACTTGCTGCTATGACTCTAGTCTAGTCTGCTGCCGAAAGATTTTTAGAAATGGTTTACATGGTTTACACAATTGCCCGTACTTCTGTGTTTCTGTGTGTTTTGCAAAGAACTACCTCCTAAGACCAGTGGCAAACAACCAGTGCAAACAACTGTTTGCAAATGTTTACAAACTTTGATTCTTGTTTGCCTTGTTTGAACACACTTCTCATTAGATGGTATTTGCAATTTATTGTCTTCATATCTGCAGGCAACTCTACACAATCACAGTCAAGATTAATCTGGTGTAATCTAACCTAATTTAGAAATGTCACTTTCTGTGGGCAGCCCAGTCTAGCATATTTGCCCAGTTGTGGACCCGACAAACACGGGACGTCCCCCGGACCTTATGTCGACATTCACAACGTCCCCGATTGGTCCCGAACGTCATGTTCTCTAGCGGACGTTCCGGTGACCTTATTGACGTCTGGAGCAAGTTATCGTTTGGTTATTCGCCTTATTCACCCGGCGGCCATTACGAGTCTGAGGGGTACACTTGCCATTACACCTCAGTCCAGCAGATGGTGGTGGTAATGCACTCCGTTTGCAAACTGCTAAAAAACAATTCACTGAAGAAGAAGAACAGGCCAGTGAACCCTTCTTCTTTAATCGGTGAGCTTTTTTTGGCAGTTAGCAAACGGAGTGCATTACCACCACCATCTGCTGGACTGAGGTGTAATGGTAAGTGTAGGCCTACCCCTCAGCCTCGTTAAGGCAGCCGGGTGAATAAGGCGAATTGCGTGACGTCCGGTGCAGGACTTTCTGGGGACGTCATCGTCAGGTCCCTCGGATGACATTTGCATTTGGTCATTTCAAATACCTTCTAAGAACCCGACAATAACGTTATACCGGGGACATGGGGGGGACGTTTGTTTATTCACACATGCAGCGGAGTTGAGAGCGCTCTGGCTACCGCCTGCAGGACGGAGACACCACATCCATGCACGACTTCACGTTACACGTCTGGGGATGACTAAAGTATCTATCTATCTAGTCTCTCTAGCAGTAGCTGCATTAGCCTACCGTAGTCTAAGGCAACGTATCATACAGTTTATGAAGTTGTGCGTCTATATGTCTACTTTGCTCATAGACGCACAACTTCATAAACTGGGAAAAGGGTTGTTAACGTTAATGTAGGCTATAACGTTACAAACTAGGGAAGGGATTTTATCAAATTCATGTTAGCTGATGTGATGCTTGGTGTAACGTTAGCAAAGTCGCTGTTCTTAGCTTCTAGCTTAGCCTACAATGCGCATTTCTTCAGATACCTGTCATTACGTGATGCATGTAACATGCTCTAAATAGGAAGTGGTTTATTTAACGTAGTCACGTACTTATTAGGCTATCTGTTTTATTTTCAGAAACACACACACGGCCGAATTGGGACAGAACCGACTTTTGGAGCTGAATACGATGCAATAAAACTAGAGAAATGTTAAAAACAGACCACGTAGCATTTGTTTAGGGTTGTCTAGCATGGCTTGTAAAGCAAAACGATCTAGCTCTACATTGCAGAAGAATTAAGGATACTGCTTCCTCATGACTTGTTTAAATGTCATTGTAATTTATTTGACGCATGCTCGCGTTTAAAAGTGTCACGCATAGCTGTCCCGATGTTACAGCAACTCCTTGTGGAAACAGCAAAGAGTGCACATATCCGATGAGATTTCTGACGAGGAGCAAGCTCTCTGCCTCACCAGAGCCTTACTGTTTATTAATAAAACAATGATATAGAATAGAAACATCTGGAATCTATTTATTTCATCTTAAAGTTGGCTACAAAGAGCATTCAGAGAAAACGATACATTTTTCTTTATCTGCAATGTTCCAGGAAGATAGGCTTACATTTATAGGCTGTCCCTGTTTGATCACAGGTCCAAGAAAACGAGTGGATATAACATCAATGCATTCTAGTTATGTTTCATGTAGCCTACTTTATTTCAAGTTTTGCTTCCCATCATGCATTGCGATTCATTTAGTATTTTTGGCTATTATTAGTTTTTAATATTTTGAAACAATATGGTTTGAACAATTTATCTTAGGCTAGCCTAGGCCTACTTTGATGATGTTTTGAACAATATGCTACGGGATATGCCCATTAAAACGTCGTATTAGTTTATTAAGAAAATTACACCGTAGATGTGAAAGCAGCACATCCTAGCCCGGTATAAATGTCCATGTCTACTCAGCATTAGTGTAATGCATTCGGAGGATGTGATTTCATACATGCGTGAAAATATGAGGTGAGTGAAGTTGATTCTGTAGTTGTAGAACAAGTCGTTAATGCATGTTCATGTTTCGTCTACCTCTCTCCTAGTAACGCTGAGACTTACAGGATGTAATAGCCTACCATACTAAATCACGCTTCATGTTTTTGTTTTTTTTTTACCATCGCGGAAATATAAACGTTGCGCGCATAACGTTGCGGTGACCATTACAGGACGTCCTCTCAAAGTCTCGTGGACGTCTTTTAGACCTCCCGAACAGAGGTCCGGACGTAAAGGGAACCCTACACAATGTTGAGGAGGTGACGTTCGCCAGGGGACCTTTAGGGGACGTCGGCAGGACTTTATTTTGTTTACTGGGGAGCTATTTTCAGACAGTGGTGTTTGTAAGCAACAAAAAATTATTTTGCAATAATTCTTGAGTGCTGTCATAACACACTCCCATGCTGTACTTGTGCAGTAGATTCCTGTATGTTAAGAGAGCCAAGCCATTTTCTACCTGTTGAACTGTCACTGTGTTAAGCTATTCACTAGGACCAATGGCTCTAAAAGCAATGGACAGCGTATGCTCCATCAAAAATGAGGCAATGAATGGAGGAGATTTAAGCATGGGCGGATTATGAACTTTTGGGCCCCTGGGCCCAGATGTATCAAGGGCCCCCCACTTATTGTGTTATATGTGGGAGGGGGGTGGGGGTCCTCCCCCAGAAAATGTTTAATTTGTTTGATGTGATTTCCTGTATTCTGGTGCATTTTGGGGATGGCCAATACTAAATTCAATCAGATTCATAGCCTACTTCATTGCCTACATCCTGATTTGTTGATATTGAGGACCAGGAGGATTTACTATGCATGCTCTGGATCCAAGCACTTACTGTGCAGACCTTGGATCCAATTTTGCCAAAATGCCCGACCAATTTATTTAATCTCTTCCAAATGTATGTGCATGATGTAAGGCCACCGAGGTGTCCTGTTATCCCTTACTTATCCATGCATTGGTTCGAACAGATGTTCTCCTCTAGTGCTGTCATGGGGTCAAATGACTCATAGCAAGTCACTTGTCTTCAAATAGACTTACTTCCCAATTGAGGGTATGACTACATTCTCAAAATAAGTTGACGTGCATCACAATTTTAGATATGAATGATTTGAATCCATAGAAAGTAGGCTACTTAGTAGAGCAGAGCACTTGAAATGGACCAATATGCCATTTGACACTACCAAAAATGATTTGAGTCTGACTGAAAAACATCACATTTGGGTATTTCTGTTTCCAGCAGAATGATGTTAGAACTGCTGAGCTTTTGGGAATTTAGTTGTAGATCTCATGCTGTGAGAGCTTTCGCTTCCCGGCCCACAGAACTTCATACTGCATATATCTTTGTTGGCCAGAGGAAATGTCAGGGATGTTCATCTGTCCTCCACGTGATATTATAAAAATTAATTTGAAGATGATGCCAAAACGAGTTGCCTCTAAAAGTATTTATCAACTTCTGGCATACGGCTGCTTTATGTGTAGTTGCTTTCAGGGTAGTGCAATGCAACAAGAACACAATCTTTTACAAATGCCTTGGAAAATCTTGAACATCTTACAATATCTGATGAAACAGCTTGAAATGCATAATACATCTGATTTCATAGCACAGTCAGTGAAGTTAGGCCCATACTTAGATGTTCATCATACCATGAGCTCTCTTTTATCCTCACATCATCAAAGCAAAGGCCAACTACAAGATATTGATTCCTCAGCCCATAGCCTGAGCCTGTGAATATAATTCAGCATAACCACAACACTATGGCCAATGCAAGTTTAAATCTAAACATAGCAGTTCTGAAGCACTCTGAAGACGCTCTCATCTTTTATGGTTTCTGTGATTTTATATAAAAAAAGAGTAATTGGATCTTGGTGCTTTTCTGGAAAAAAGTGAGTGGTCACTTTCAACCCCAGCAGTTGCTTCATGTTGATTCCCTTTGCCCAGAGACAGGGCCTACTTTTTCTGAGATTGCTGGCAGCTCACTGATGATTGCTTTGTGTTAGATGTAAAAACATTACACAACATTGTAGAAAACAGCAGATGCATTCTCAATCTGAGTCATCCTGAAATCTTTGTCAACAAGATTAAGCAAAATACTTCTGAAAGGAATGTTGCTAATGTATTATTAGCTAATGATGCTAATGATTCTGCATAAAGACTGTATTTAAATAGGTCTGTGACACTTAAAGATATGATATAATTATATGACTTCATATAACTATTCATTAACATTGATGTGCAACTGTGGGCATACAATACTCTTAATATACTCTTAATATATTTCTGACATTGAACAAAACACTGTTTTCATAATTGTAGCCATGTATGAATCCTCTTTTTTATTTTGTTTTATATAACCTTTATTTTGCCAGGAAGGTCTCATTGAGACACAAAGTCTCTTCTGCCAGTGAGTCTTCTTTGGACAACCTATCATTGCTAAAGTATGCACTGTATATTGAACCACAGTTTTTTATTGTTTTTTAAAAATTCAATCCACTTATGTATATGTACATTAATCACACCTCAGACCAAATTTAAAAGGGATTTCACACACATCAAAGCAGAACAAAGTCATGATGAAATACAATCCACATATCAAAGAAGATCTTTGTATTAAAAGCAATAACAGTAACAGCAATGACAGTGGTTTTGTCCACGACATATTAGATTGTTCAAATTAACTGCAAAACATGATACAAAATGAATCACTACTGGGGCCTTTTGATACATGTGCAAGAAAGCTCAGAATCAGAAACTATAGTAATTATGCTTTGTGGCGACATTAGAATGTTATTATTTCACATAAATATTTTCTTTTTTGTAACTTCTTCAAGCAATTCAATTATCCTTATCCATTTAATTTGGTAGGATGGGTCATGTGTTTCAAGTCACTAAATTAGGCCTACAGAAACATTGATGCTTGCATTTGTTATTCAAATTACTAAAGAAACCTATTTAATCGAGCAACATTCAGCTTCTGAAGAATTTGCTTTGCCCTGAGAGACCATTGCCTTATAAGAAGACAGAATTATCTGTGAAATGCTGCAAATAGCTGCTTTATGATTTAAGAACAATGCAAATCCATACGAGGTCTCACTCCCCATGTTCGTTTAAATGTCATCGTATGGTGGATATCCAGAATTGTATGATGCTGGGAGACTAATCAAATAATAGACATAAGCTACAACCAATTATGCTTTCAGATGCCAGTGACTCCCACTGACGGAGGCCTCAGGGCAATGTCTTCATGGGTGACAACCCATTGTGTGGGAATGAGAGAAAACAATCAATGCTTGAGATAGGACAGTGAGGGCAAAAGTATAGACTCTGCCTGTGTATGCTGGTGGCAGCTTGTAATCTAACCGGATAAAATCATGTTGAATTCTTAAGCTCTTGAATTCTACTTAAGAATGATACAAATGATTGAGATTTCTCTGTTTAAATGCTGATACAGATGTGTAGTATACAGGTGATTGATGTTAGCAAATCAAATAAACATTTCAGGCAAGCTGGCAGCTGGCAGGGTCTTGTATCATTAAGCTCAAAGGTTTCTTCGGTTGATTTCTTTCTCTTCTGAAGGTTGTAGGTGTGGGCGTTTCAGAAGGACCAGCTGTGTTTTTATGAGGCTAGTCTGTCCATGTGAACAGACAGGGTCCTTTATTCTTTAAGACAGCCACAATAAAATATGACAAGAGACCCCTGTCCAAGGTGCTGAAGCTGCTTGCCTGAGTGAGCATTCCATATGCGTGAGGAAGAAGACCACTAACGGTTATGTGTGACTGTGAGGTTTTGAAGTGAGCATGAAATTGTCTTTTAGTGTGATGCCAGTTTGCTGTATTTCACATAAGCATGTGCTGAACATAGGATCTCTCCAAATCAGTGGGAAGAAAATACATGAGGGCAAAGTCTGTCTATTTTGCAGCTTGCAGTTAATTTTAGATCATATTTGCCTGCAGAGGCCCTCATACACAGTTTTGAATCCTTGATAGAGCTGCATCTGTTGCTAGTTTGAGACAATTCTCTGTTTCTTTGATTGCTTTTTATTTCCCATAATTTAGTTCTAGGAGGAGACTTATCTGCATACTGTATCTATAGCCAAAACACATCAACCCAACAGTATTGTTTTCACATCTGCCGTGGTAATTACATTCCACTGTGGTGACTGAGATGCAGAGAAGCAACAGTCACATTAGCACTTTTACACTACACCAGAGGAGAAGAGAGAGAGAGAGAGAGAGAGACCCTACGCACTGGGCTTGATATTAAAAAGCATCTAAAAGCTTTCAGACAGGTTAATTTAGATAGGAGGTCACAAAGGGTTAGTGCTCACTTTAGAGTTGACAATGGTAAAACCCTGTGATTGGACTAGACTGATCATTCTGAGAGAGCAATATGTTTTCAGGAAATGGTAATCCAGCACTCAGTAGACCTTTTCCCAATGTTTTGTTTGGACTGAGTGATTACTTTGACCTTTGCTGGCAGGTGAGACTGGTGAGGACTTGCTTTGTGTGCTGCTTGTCGAACCCTGTAGTATTGTGCCTTGACAAAGATATAACCCAGGGTCATGTCCCACTATCTTGGCAGAGTAATCTCTGACATCCGAGCCCCTGATTAAACTAATACACAGCAGACAGTCTTCAGTATGCAACGTGACTTTAAAATGCAGGTGTCTCAGCTGACAGTTCTGCAAGCACAAGTTGTATTGTCCATGAACAGCTAAAGCTGCTATTGGGAACTGAAATACTGCTTATTTTGATATATCTGCATTCAGCTCATGACCAACTTTGTTAAATAGATTTTTGTATGCAGCTGTTATGGTGTCAGTCTGTACAATTGCAATATATTTGAATAATGGAGCTAGGCTTTTGTGAAGGCTTTTATGCTTTGCATTGCATTTGCATTTGCATATGCATTTGTATTTTCATTGTAGCATTCCAATAGTCTTTGGTGATATTTTTGAGAATTGTTGGCATCAGCATATACAAGTGTGTTCAAATCAAGACCCATTTATTTATAATAAAAGTTGTCCGAAAGTGCTTTCCATTTGATGTTAATCAATTTACAATGAAGGTAAACAAGAATAAAATAAAAGAATATGAGATTACAGAAACGCTAAAGAGACTAAAAACATAAGATCATAAATATGGATAATAGGGAAGAATAACAATAAGAAATAATGGACAACTAATGAATAAATACAATCACATAAAACATACAAAACAAATAAAACCACCAAAACATTAACAACTGTGGTCATGAATATGGAAAACACTAATAAAACACTAAAATAAAAAATACTACACTACAACAATAATAAAAAAAACATTAAATTAAAGATGACAAATTTAAAAGTAAACCTGACAAACAAGCTTGACTAAAATCACAAAAAAAGAAGCCGGACCTCAGACCTTATAATGAGTGTGCCCATGCTGATGCGTGATGCTATAAGTAGCCCTGGCCCTGTGGGACTCCATGGATAATCATTCAGTACCTGGCAAAGCCAGAAAGATGATACTTGAATTTATGAGGCACTAACTGTGGTTCAAGTATGCATTAATGTAAATGAGGCTTAGGTCATTAGATATCCACAATATCCCTCTCACAAGCTACAACCACATCCAAATCATAATCAAGGACCAGAATGATCTATTTTAGAAACCACTGAGGTGGTCATTGATTCAGTGTTATGCCCTAGACCAGTGACCATTACTCCTCATTGCATTTCCTTCCAGAAAGTTATGGTGTCTTCTTGAATGATTCGACTTAGAGCAAGGACAAAGTTTCGCCTGGCTTTTAGCTTGCCGTATTGTGTCATTCAATGGCCCACTTATCTTGTGGTATTTGGAGCATAAACTGTTGTCAAATAGCTTGTTCATGAACAGCTAATGTGATGACAATTTTGTGTGTTTCCTTACCTTGTTGTTGCAGACTGTGTCCAATTTAAATAGGGTTGGGAGTATGGCGTAACATCAATTTACCACCATTCAGCTCAAGTGCAAACTTGATAATTGCACCAGTGTGTCAGGCATTGGCTTTTAGCAGAATATTTTAATAAGCACAGTTTTGCATCACACTGTTTCACACTTAATTAGTACAATCTCTTTCCGCCCATCTGCCAATCCCTGTATCTCAATTTAGGCTCTTTTACCACTGCATCATTATCAGGGTGTCAACTCCGAAGTTGAAAACTCTGGTCGTAAATAAGTGGCAAATAGGCTTTTTGAATTACCAAAGTGTACTCGGGGAAATCAAAACATCATGAAACAAACATGCAATACTTACAGAATTTGTGTCTCTGTGTGTGTGAGAGAGAGAAAGAGAGAGAGAGACAGAGAGAGATTATCGGTGATGTCAATTTCATTACCTTAATGAAACAAATGATATAACACAATGCTAATAAATTAAAGGATATTGCCACTTCCATAGTTTTGCAATGAATTCGATATGACACAATACATTAAAATGCATTGTTGTCAGACCAAATACCGCAAATCTTACACAAATATTATACTGATACAGTCGTTCCTGAGATTGTTGGTACAAAAATAAAATAATTGAAATAATTTTAAACTACTGGTGGTGGCTCCTAAGCCACTGCTCAGGAAGGTTGGGGGTCTTCTTGGGTTGGGGGCTGTTCCATCTCCCCACCCCCCGAAGTCCGCAACCTTGGTGTCATCCTGGACCCTACCCTATCATTCCAATCCCACATTAAAACATCACTAAATCTGCATTCTACCACCTGAAAAACATCTCAAGACTACGATCCTCACTATCTGACTCAGTAACCGAGACTCTCATCCACTGCTTCTTCTCTGCCCATCTGGACTACTGCAATGCCAAACTCACAGGTCTCCCCTCCAAGGCCCTGGACAGGCTGCAATATGCACAGAACTCAGCTGCCAGGGTCTTAACAGGCACTAATCCCTGGCAGCACATCACCCCAACCCTCATGCAGCTCCATTGGTTACCAGTCAAGTTCCGCATTATTTACAAAATTCTGCTTTTCACCTACAAGTCCCTCCATGCTCTGGCCCCTAAATACCTTTCTGACCTACTCCACTCTGCCACCCCTCTGCGGTCCCTCCGGTCCTCCAACAAGGGCCAGCTGGCTATACCCCGCACCAGACCTTTGGGGACAGGGCCTTTTGTGTGTCCGCCCCAACTCTTTGGAACCAACCCCCCCCACACACACACACACATCTGCTGTGCCTCTTCTGTGGGCCTGTTCAAAAAACACCTCAAAACACATCTTTTCACTAATGCCCTCATTATCCCACCCATCGCTGACACTGGGCTGTATGTTTCGCTCCAGGGTGCCTTCTAGTCTTGAGATTTCTTTGTGTCCTGCAAAGATTCAAGGCACCCTGGACCAGACAAAACAAAGCACCAAAAGATAACTGAGCCTCCTCCACTTTTCAAAATAGGTACTGTATGGTGTTCTTTTCATGGACACACTCATTTTTTTACTTGCAAAAAAAGCTCCAGTTTTATCTCATAAATCAAAAGGACATTTATCCAAGAAGGATTGAGACAATATGCATTTTAGCACACTCCAGGATGTTATTTTTTCATGTTTTTCTTTCAGCAGTGGAGTCCTCCAAAAGTGGCTGATGGTGTAGTCAGACTCTGATCAACTTGGAAGTTTTCTTTGACTCTTTGTCTACCCATTTTCACTACCCTTCTGTTCAATCTGTGGTCAATTTTCCTCTCGCAGCCACATCCAGTGAGGCTGGCAACAGTCCCATGCACCTTAAACTTGTTAAGAATTTGTGCAACAAATTATCTCTTTTTAAACTTTCTTTGCTTTGTGATTTTACATATACCTATAAAGGAATGCAGCTATACTGTACATGAGACATTCTTTTTGAATTTCATAATTTAGAAATTATGCATTCTTTCAATAATCTCTAAGGGTACAAATAAATTCAGCCATTACTGTACATATGTTCCATAGTTAGATACTCATTATGTTTTCTGAACCACTAAATGAAAAGTTTAGAGGACTTCTGAAAAGTGCTGAGTAGACATTAAGTAAAACTAGCTTCTTGATCATTAAAATGACAGGGGGGAAATGCACATTTCAGTCTCCAAATGTTGAGAGACCTCCTCATATATTTATTTAATAATCTCGCCCAGTATGGGTTTCTCTGGGGTCTTGTGCTTTTCCTGACGAAGAGCATAGCAGATTCCATATTGTGCAGATCACAGGAGCGCAGCCTGAGGAGCGCTTTTATCAATATTTATGTGCACATTAATCTTTGGGCGCAGCTGTTTGACTTAATCTCCGTGAATCATGCATAATGGATGCCGGCTGAGGAAGATGCCTCTAAAAAGGAGGGTATTCTCTGTGCATCTTCCAAGAGGATCAGTCGGGGCGTCTGACTTTTTATAATGGCATGTTTATCGAAGCGGCAAGATTAAACACACACACACACACACATGCAAGACCCAAATCCTGATAACTTCACACCACAGGCCCTTGTCTGACATGAATGAATAAATCAATAAATAAGAAGAGAGACACTATCAACATAGATGGCAGTGCAACTTAATGAACACGCAGGCATGACCCTATGCTTTGCTTAAAGGTTGAACGCTAAAGTGGCCATGTTGACTGGATATGCAAATAAATGTGTTCAGATGGAAGGCCCAGGCCTTTCATCTCTGATCAGTTCTCCTACTGTGCAAGCATGTGCACAGAAACTGTCACACATTAGCAGCAATTAACATACGCTGAGCTGTTCTCCTCTAGCCTGGCGAGCATTTAGCACAAGTTATAATTATCTTAACAACTATTTGTTAGCTCTGAGAAATAAGTTGGAAGTGTGCATGTAATCATTGCTAAATACCCATGAAGTGATCAACTTACAAATACCATTCAATTTCATCTATACACAGGAAATGAAAATGTTCAATTCCATAGGCTGTTGGTTGGAGACTTCCCACTGTGGTCAATCAACAACCAAGCGGTCATACAACATGATTGACCTGGCAGGAGACGGCTAACACATGCTGCAAATCGGATGTGTGAAGGCATTCGTACACAGCACAACATGCAATGTCTGCAGGCAATATCCATTTTAAAATGCCAACTTCCCTTTGATCTAATCTAATCTAATTGAAACGGCATCATAACATATATGGTTGATGGCAGGTGTTACAGTAATATGGCTCTCAGTCCCTTCCACATGAATAGCTATAGGTGTTTACAGTTGTGTTTTGGAGTTTTTCAGTGGCCACACTCTTACTTTCTATAATTGTGTAACAACTTTACAAAGAAAGTCTGTCTTGTCGCTGGGTTTAAAACATGCCAGGAACAAAAATGTAGAGAAGAGAAGAGAAGAGAAGAGAAGACAAGACAAGACAAGACAAGACAAGACAAAAGAGAAGAGGAGAAGAGAAGAGAAGAGAAGAGAAGAGAAACAAAGAGGAGAAGAGAGAAGAGAAGAGAAGAGAAGAGAAGAGAAGAAGAGAAGAGAAGAGAAGACAAGACAAGACAAGACAAGACAAGACAAAAGAGAAGAGGAGAAGAGAAGAGAAGAGAAGAGAAGAGAAGAGAAGAGAAGAGAAGAGAAGAGAAGAGAAGAGAAGAGAAGAGAAGAGAAGAGAAGAGAAGAGAAGAGAGAGAGAAGAGAAGAGAAGAGAAGAGAGGAGAAGAAGAAGAGAAGAGAAGAGAAGAGAAGAAGAGGAGAGAAGAGAAGAGGAGAGAAGAGAAGAGAAGAGAAGAGAAGAGAAGAAGAGGAGAGAAGAGAAGAGGAGAGAAGAGAAGAGAAGAAAAGAGAAGAGAAGAGGAGAGAAGAGAAGAGAAGAGAAGAGAAGAGAAGAGAAGAGAGTCATTAAGAGGCAACAGAGAAGCCCTAATGGTCTCCACTTGTTTAGAGGTGAGTCATGACCATGACATCATGCTTCCGTTGGTACATTGGCTGATACAACCTTGACAAACATGTGGATGATGCGCATCAGATGATGTATGTGTCATCCACGTTATCTAAGGCCCAGATCAGATGAGCCTCACAAATAATAATAAAAAACCTTCTGCAGTATCATAAAAACCTGGTCAGGCTCTGTTATACACTGTTCATACTCAGAGGGATGTCTTTCAATTTAAACAGATTACCATCATTTCAGACTCAAAGGCTTTCAAAGATAGGCGAGATGATGTGTAATGACTTCTATTGGTTCCTGCTGCTGCTGCAGCCTCCGGAATTTTGGGCTCAAATCAAAGCGGCATTCTCCGTAATCTAATTACCCACAGACAATTTAGCATTGTGCGGTCACGTCTCCTTGAGTCTGACATCTCTGTCTTGGTCTCGGAGGCTGGCTGGCTGTGGTGGCTGCGGTGGATGGGAGGCCCTTGTCTGTTCTGCTGTGGACGATCTTGGCTGTAAGAGCAGATGGCTGTCCTGCCCACAAGCTCTGACACACGCCGAGAGCACTGGGGAGTGTGTCATTATGCACCAGTCACACGCTTGGGGCCACCAAACGCACTCACCCGCCCGCCCACGCGCGCCCAGGGAGCCGTGAAGAAGCAAGCTAGCCAACTGTTAGCGCACCACGGAAGAACAGAAAACACCAGGAGGTGATAATTACATGTTGACGGTACACTGGGTTGAAGACATTATGATCGCATAGCATGCATTTTGTTTACTTTTTGATCACTTAATTGAGCAAATTTGATTTAATAAACTAATACTTGTTTTAGTATTTTTGTCACCAGTGTCACATTTAATGACAGTAATAGATACTTCAGAACATACTGTACAAGTTATGATGCCAGCAGACTCATACTTATTTTTTCCCTTTTTAGATCTATAAAGATGACCAAGAGATGTTTCCTGTCGGTCTTATACTGCACAGACTATGTTCTTCAACATATACTGTAGATCCTGGTACATTCATCTTAACTTGTCCCCGAGACCAGACATCAGTATGTATTAAGGGGCATTTACCTTGGAAATAATCTCTGCTTAATCTGTGCCTGCAGGGTAATCTGCTCCTTTTCCATGTACAAGACCACTTGATGCGGACCTTAATATTCCCAGAAAAAACCTTGGTGTGTCTTTTTTTTGAAGTGCTAAAAACCTTTGCGTGTTGGCAGTGTCTTGCTCCTGTCTCATTCCCTTCTCTCAGTGTTATCACTACTGAGAATGAATTGGCGGTGCGATATCAATAGGAGATTGACAGCTCTCATATCCTCCTTGTTTCATGTTCCATTTGTTGGTGTCCTTGGTGGATGTGATGCCGACTGCTGCAGTACTGCCTTCCTCAGCAGAGGCAGAATGAAAGTGTCTAGCCGTGGCAGGTTGTAATGAAAGGATTTTCTCCCCAGGGGGCTGAAGACATTGCTGGGCCAAAGCTTTTCATCCTGTGATTTTCATAACCAATCTGCCTGTGCCTTCCCTATTTTATCCTGGCAGGACACTGGCCAGCCACTTTTTCTCTCCCTGGTGTGTGTTGTTTTTTAATATTTTAAGTTGTTTTTCAGCTTTGGATGTCAGTGTGAATCTGAGTGTAATTGTGTGTGTGTGTGTGTGTGTGTGTGTGTGTGTGTGTGTGTGTGTGTGTGTGTGTGTGTGTGTGTGTGTGTGTGTGTGTGTGTGTCTTACAAGAATTGTTGTATTAAGTCTTATTAATTCTCAGCTCCCTCCCAAGTAGGGATATAATAAGTTCCCTGTATATCCTGTTATATTGATTTCACAGTAGACACTCTCTCACTCAATGTGAGTCCACTGTTATCCTCATTCACCCACCCTCCACACCCTAATACAGTGCCAGACATGAGCTGCTCCATATTTTAGAGCCAATCTTTTCTCCCATAGATGGTTTGCTATGTAAGCAGCACAATTTTCTGCTCAATTGCATATTCATCGACACAAGTTGCGAATCAAAGATCTTTAATGCATACGTTTAAATGCTTTTTTAACTCAAGTAGTCTGGCATTGGAATAATTTTAGAATTGGAATAACAACAATCAAAACTCATTATCATCAGAAAAGATCCTTGCAATCACTGTAATCCAAGCATCAGTGGAAATATTCCTAAATTACCATGTCTACTCAGACACTTGTGGTCTGGCATCATTTTACCCCCCCGTCTTCTATTTCTGTGGCTGGCAGTGATGGCTGTGTAAGGACTGTGTTTATGCAGCTAATATGGTCATAAAGTGCATATGCTTCTTCCCATAAGAGGCTGAGCCAATGAATCAGAAAATAGCCACTTGGATGTTAGAATAGCCTCTCTCTTTTCAACACTGTGGGGCACTGTCCATGGTCCTGAAGCAGTGTCAGGAGTAGGAGCTGTCCATGATGAATCCTCCAGTTCTTATCCAGAATACACACAGACAGGCAGCACGTTTCTCATTTTCTAATGCAGGGGAGTGTCTGGCCATAAATAGAACTGTGTTATATCTACAGCACAAATCATTGGGACAAAAGAGTCTTGTGTCTGAATAAAATTAGTCTACTTTAGAGTGAGCTGAAGTGAGTTTAAATGTGATGACAAAAGCAGACTCGTTCACATGTGCTACAGGATGTTTTGGGGAGACCAGCTTCCAGCAACAACAAGTGACAGCAAAGCAGGAAATATTCACAAAGGTATTCTGTAAACAAAAGCAAAACATGCAAAATAAGAAAAAGAATTCCTCACTTTTCCACAGGTGTGCCGTCAGAGCTCCAGCATCTGCGCCACAGCCAGTCGGATCTGAATAGAGGAGACAGGCCAAGGCAGGCAGCCAGATGCAAAATCAGAAGAAAGTAAGCGTTACATCTCGCACATCAAAAGTAAAAAGGCAAAGATTGAAAAATTTGCAAGCTCAGCTGAATTTTTCATAAAGGCTCTCCTTCTCATGCCAAACAGAGGAGATGCCTGGGGAGACAAAAGGTGGAGAACAAGAAGCTCCTTTGATTTCACGCTGCTCCACACCTACTAGAAGCATTCCGCCTGTCTGTCTGTCTGTCTGTCTGTCCATGATTGTTCATGAACCATCCCTTTCAGTCTGCAACTATATATAAGAAACTATATTTAAACTGCATGCAAGCAATGCTCACAATTACTCACACAAACGATCATCACAATCTTACTCCTACATGCTACTTTTGTAGATAGGCTTACAGTATAAAGATTTAATCCACCTGTTGAATGCTAAACTTCTGACATTACATAATGTGCTATTCTAACTTTAAAAATAACATTCTGAATTATCAACATTCATCTTGAAGCTTTATCTCTGTCTGCAACATAATGTTGTTCTTCTCCTCATTAACCCCTTCGTCGCGAGGGTTACGTGCCAGATGCTGATAAAATAATAAGATGTTATGCATTAGGTTTGATAAGAGTAATCCCCATGCATTAACACGGTTTTAAAGGCTTTGAATGGCATGTCATATTAATCAGATTAAAGAGTTTGAGTAACTTAGATCACAATTAAAATAGCAGCGCAAGCATTTCTAACTTGTTGTCTTTTGCCTCAGCACCTCGCCCATTCTTTAGGTGTTGCCTCCACTCTTCAAACACTTTCTGTGTGATCTATTATTCACTGTTTTTTTCTCCTCTCATTCCCTCCCTGTGCATCCCTTCTTCCCCGCCATCTCCCTTTTTTTTTTTTTTCATTGTCCCTGTGTGTCAATCAAACACCCTTTTTTACTGACCTTGTTCGTCTTAAACCCCCTTAAGCCATCCCAAACCACTATCTTTGAGAGGCTTAAGGTTAAGCTATACAAGGAATACTGATGATGATGATGAGGTCATTTCAGCACAGAGCCCTCTTGAATCAAGCCCATACAATTTGCCATTTTCCTTTTGACATGCGTGTTTTCTATACTAGTATTTTCATTTATAAAGTCAACTATAGTTGGATCCCTGAGCTCTACACACTCTCTGTCAGGCATTATAATGCTCCCATATTCACTTTTATGTGAACAAAAGCTGGCAAACTCAATCCATAAAATGAGGAAAGGCTTTGATGCTGAGAGTTTTGATGGCAGATTAAAATGGACAAAAATGCAGGGCGGGTATATCTTCAAATAGAAATAAACTAAAGGGGAGAAATGCGGTCGTAAAAAATCAACAGCATGAAATCCAAAAGAATAAACAAAAACTGCAAAAAAAACTGAGCTTTTATCTCTTCACCTCCTCCCTCCTCCTCTCTGTCTCTCTTTCTTGTTCACTCTCTCTCTCTACCTCCCCCCTTCCCTGATGGTAAGAAAAAAGTAAGCTCTACATACATAGAAAATCCAAGGTCTGTCTTCAACTGGTGCATCGCACACTGGCACTATGCACATTATATGACACAAGGATGAGAGGAGACATATCTGATCACAGAGAGTCATGCATACTCTATCCAACTGCCTGAAGACGGTCTTCAAGACCTCCTGAACATCTTTATAGATGAAGAGTAATACCATCCAGATGCACTCAACAGTTGTGGAGATAAAGAGTCTACTTTTGCTATTCACTGAGCTCATGAATGAGACTCAAGTCAGTCAAGTCAGTCAAGTCAATGCTGTATTGCCAGTGCGATGGAACGTCGCCTGGAATTTGGTTTAGTGCTTACATTAGGCTCATACAGTACAGACAGACACAACATACAGTAAGACAGCGTACACAGCACAAGACATCTACACAGAGGACAGAATAAAATGCAAATGGATAAGATACAGGAGGGTCTGGAGCCCTATAGTTAAATAAATTACTTATACACAATAAAACAAAATAAAAAAGATAAATAAAACAAAGCAGTAGTGTTAGTGCCTTAAAACTGACTCTGAGGAGGACGTAACCAGGTACTGTGCAGATCAGATAATCTGGGATGATGGTGTTGAGGGCTCTTACTGTCCGGAGATATGTTGGTGAATTGTGAAGTTCTGGCTGTGATGCTATTAAACCTTTTCCCTGAAAGAAGATGGGTGAATAGGGCATTAGCATATACTGTATATGTCCTTGATGTCAGGGAGGTCCTGCCCTATTATTTTTGACGCTGTCCTGACAACCCTATTTAGTGCCCTCTTGTCGTCGGCTGAGCAGTTACAGTACCAAACCAGACTGTGACAGAGAATGTGAGCACACTCTCTATCACAGCTCTGTAGAAGTCTCTCATCCCAGCCTTAGACACCTTGAATTTCCTCAGTTGGCGAAGGAAGAACAGACGCTGGTGAGCTTTTTTCACAATGTCTTTAACATTAAGGTCCCATCTGAGGTTGGAGGAGATGGTGGTACCCAGGAACTTGAAACTGTTCACCCACTCTACGGCTTGGTCAGTGATGATCAGAGGTGAAAGCCTGTTTCTTTTTTTACGGAAGTCTACTACCCTTTCCTTAGTTTTGGAGATGTTGATCATTAAGTTATTTACAGTGCACCATTCTCCCAAGGATACCTCTGCTCTGTAGGCGGTTTCATTATCACAGTCAATCAGGCCCACTATTGTGGTGTCATCTGCAAATGTAAAGATCTTGACTGAGTCATGGTGTGAGACGCAGTCATTGGTGTAAAAAGAATAAAGGAGTGGGGACACCCCTAGGGGGCGCCAATGCTGGGGGACATTTGCTTGGATAATTTGTTGTGAACTCTCACCACCAACTCTCACCACTGAAAAAGTTCAATATCCATTTACACATGGACATATTTACACCCAGCCCAAGGAGTTTCTCAAACAGTCTTACTGGAATGATGTTATTAAAAGCAGAGCTAAAATCAATGAACAGTACCCGTGCATAGAGTATGTGGCTTTCTCTTCTACAGTAGGTGTTGTAGGATGTCAGGAGTACAGAGGGAAACAGCATCCTCTACAGATCTGTTTTCTCTGTAGGCAAACTGAAATGGATCAAGTAACCCACTAGGCAGGTGGTTAGCCACTAGTCGCTCAAACACTTTCATTATGATGGAAGTTAAGGCCACTGGTCTATAGTCATTAAGACAACTGATGTTAGTCTTTTGGGGTATAGAAATAAGTATGGCAGATTTAAAACATGTTGGGACCTGACATTCTTTCAGAGACCAGTTAAAGATGTCGGTAAAGACCATAGACAGCTCATCGGCACACCATTTGACAGTGGCTGACTCGACATGACTACTACAGAGGAATATGCAGTGTATCCCTTACAACAAAGTATGTCAGTTCTAAACCCCTCTTTCACTTCTGCCATCTGTCCTGGGGTTTTATGTAACCCTGCCCCCCTGATTTGGGTCAGCCTTGCCCATGCATTCAGTGAGAGGCTTAAACCTGGATGCCTGAACATCCTTCTGCAGTTTTTCTCTGTCTCTCACTCTCTCTTTCTCTCTATTTCTCTCTCTCTCTAGCTCTGTGCATTTGAAGAAATGTTGTATTTGACCTTCATTGATTACTCTCATTCTTTTTATTTTCACAGGCAGCTCACGGGA
The DNA here is from genome assembly GCF_017589495.1 of Alosa alosa. NCBI lineage: Eukaryota > Metazoa > Chordata > Actinopteri > Clupeiformes > Clupeidae > Alosa > Alosa alosa. The sequence continues at coordinate 30,889,651 of NC_063190.1, read as the reverse complement.
TGATAAGACCTTGGATTTGGATCATGATTACATCCTATTCTGCCAGATATTGTGTGCATCTATAACCTAAGTCAGCCTGGGTTAAATGATGGATCATTAAAAGACAATGCATTCTCTTTCACATTCTGCAGGATTTCACTGTGATTGTAAAATGTGAGCACACAAGTGAAACTCAAGGCTTCCATCTACAGTACCCTCTGAAACTACGAGGCAGCAAATTTGGATAGGAGTTGAATGAAGACATTATTCTGGGTTTGGTCAACAAAGGTTGTGATCATGTTAGACACTAATGCCACCCAGTCAAAGCCTTTTAGATTCGCAGAATTATGAAGACAGTTCATGTCAGGTGTTCATGAAAGATCTTAGTAGTCAAGCCTGGTAATACTCTTTATTTTGAATAGGGGTCATGACTATAGGAAGTAGTTCACAGCTACAGCAGAATAATTGCCTTACTCCTCATATTAAAGTTCTGCCATGATAAGTGACATCCTAATATTTTGATCCCCATTTGTTCTTCCTGTTACAAGACAAGTGGAAAATATTATTTTTTATATAATAAATATCATAAACCCCCCTTGGTTCATTATGTAAAAATAGGCCATTTAAAACATGAAAATTATATATATATATTTTAGTTTTGGCAGCTAAAACCTGGTGTCTGGCTGCCAAAAACTATTAGAACTTAGCATCAGGCCTTGCAAATAATGTAACGTCTGATGGCCTCCTGTACATATGCAGGAAGCAGAGCACAGGGCATTCCTCAAGCTGGCTGGCATATGGGCTGATTTTCACAGACAACCATGTTTGTTTTCATCAAAGCAGGACAGGGGGGAAAAAAGCCATGAAGCCTTTGAATTCAGCTCATTTAGAATGGATGTTTCCTAGGCCAAACGCTGTGTCAGGCTTTTCCCTCTGTACAGCAGAAGTTGGTTGCGCTAGCGCTTTTTTGTAAACACAGCTGTGTGGCGCATCGTCTCCTGTTTTTCTGCGTCTGCTGCCTGCCTGTCTCTGCTGCAGACTTGTGTTTGCTCATCTCACGCTCTGTTTGCCCGGGAGCCTGGGGAGGAATCACCGGCTGGGTAGGGAAAGGAGGGATGCAGAGAAAGAGGGAGGGAGGGAGAGATAGAGTGAAGGGAGGGAGGGCCCGTGCTCCAGCCTCAGCACTCCCGCTCTACGTGATGGACAGCTCGCTGCTTGCAGAGCATCTGTAATGGGCGTGCGTGTTGTTGACTGAAGCCTTTGACACATCTTTGGGCTGAGAACCCTCAAAAACGCAGTGAGATCCTGAGCTTTTTAAACTGATGTCAACAGTGTCATCGCCGAATTCTTCCGATACCATCGGAAGAATCCGTAATGTACATACTTTGCTTCAGGCTTGTTTTACATGTCGAGGATGAGGAGTGGTGGAAACTCATCAATATTTCCACTTCAAACATCAGTGCTGCATATACTCCAGCATCCAATATTTCTTGATTTTGTGTAGATCCACTAGTGTTCAACTGTTCATACATGCCAGCTTTTAAAAACGTAGTGTTTGTTTTTGCAATTATGGATTTCTCATTTCCCACTGAATAGTGTCTGATCTGAGTTATTGGACGTCTCCATGTCTTTACTTGAACAATTATGGATCAGCTTTCAACAGATGTGAGGCAAGTCGCACGGGACTAGAACATGGCTTGAGGTCATATCCAGCCTTTTCAAGGCCAGCCTTTTGAGATTCATTGCCGTCCATTCATCTGATTTAAAACCCAGTAGCATGACTGCTTGGCAGGAGCAGGTCAATGGCAAGCAGGCAGCGTTAGAGTGTCGGTGTTGGGGGGGTGGGGGGTTTGGTTGGGGGAGGGCAGCCGTTAATACTAACTTTCACTTTTTGTTGGAGAAACTTGTCCTTTCTGTGGATCCACACTCCAAGCTCAAGGATAGATGCCAAGTAGAAAGATAAAGGTGAACGAAGGATCAAAACAGGCCTTTGAAGTGAGCTGATCCTCTGGGAGAAATATCTATCCGAAGCGTGTATCCCCTTCATATCTCTCCTCCCCGGACCTGCTGTTTATCTTGCTCACCATCCCCCTCTTATCTGCATGCTGTGCCTTGGGTCATTGCGCATCAGAGAGCCAATCTTGCCCCGCGTTGATGATCATCTCGAGACCGGTTCGCCGCCATTAGGACGTGCTTTGCTACCCGGCTCGGCCACCCCCACCCCACCACCGCCACCGCCGCGCGTCGCATGGCCACAAAAAAAGTCTCCAACCGAACACAGCGTACTTTCCCCCTCCACCCATTGCTAAGGAGGGAAGTAATAAAAAAAAAGCCCTGTCGTGGCCTCTGTGCGCATAATTGGAAGGAAAAGCAAACACTGGCTCTTGATCTTTTCATTGTCACCATTTTAATTAGAGGGCGGGGGGACCACGAGCCCCTCTGTGCTGCCAACTGGCCATAAGGCAGCCACGGCTAATGGTGTGTCAATCATTTGTTGTCAGTGTGTCTGTGAAGTAACCCACTCAAAACACACGCAAGCACACACACGCACACCCACTCAAAACACACGCAAGCACACACACGCACACCCACGCAAACCATGAATGAGTGAACCAGTGAGTTTCAGAAGTACAGTTCTGAGATGCCTGTTTCTGCCCATGGTACTAATGGACTGGGCATGCATTATTCATGCCTTCCACAACATTTGTAGTACAGTATGGTTAACTTAAATGTCTGCTAATGATTTGTAGTCCTTCTTTTTAATGAAATACCAAAGGCACTTTACTGCGCCATTATATTATATAGCAATACAGAGTTGCTGTATGCACATAGGATGCCTTAATGCTGCATTTTAAAGTTTTTCCTTTAAGTACTGACTTACAAAGGAAAATGACCTACATTCATTTTGCAGTTTGTAGGAAACAAAATGTTCAGCAGTGCAAACATTCCTCTGGTCTTACAGCTGGGAGGTCCCTGCAGTGTGAGTTGTTCTTGTGCTATACATAGTGTATTGCTATTTTATTAAAACATGGAGGTTCAATTAGCAACACACTGTGCATTGCTTCTTTTCCTACCTTACCCCATATAAGACTTCTGGCAGTGCACCACAGGAATGTACACACACACACACAGGCACGCACGTGCAAACACAACACACACACACACACACACTTTGTATGTATGCACACACACACAGAGCGTGTATGACTTAATAAAGTACTCCACTGAACTCTGTGGTCCAGATATTACAATTTTCAAAGACCTGCTTTCTTTGACGATAATGCATTTCTCATGATGATGGAAGTTGATACCCCCTAGCAAATGAACTTCCTAATCTTCACTGTACTTTTAACATTCATGTATACATGTACCATATTTGTTATTTATTTTGTTTATATTCACCTCAAACCTATCTAGGTTTAGGGGCAGCGTGGCCCCTTTATAATGTCAAAATATGCCTGATTACAGATTTTGTGTGCATGGATTTACAAATTGAATTGCTGTGACATAATACATTGAATATAACTCATTCGGCTTGATTCTGCATGTCTGAATATTTACAATGAACTATATTTGTATATTCACAGGGTGTATTCATGCCCCCCCACACACACACACACACATGAGAAAGAAATACAGATTGTGTGTGTGTGTGTCCTCCAAGTTTTGCGATCATGTGCTATCTTTTGCGATCATTCAGACCTATAATTTACTGGTTTAATAGACCTACAGTCCTTTCGATGGCAAACACGAAACAGACACTTGAAACATTTGACTTTGTTTGATAGAATTCACAGCCATCACCTCTCATGGGCATTAGTAGGCTACGCAACTCCATTCAAGTTAACTGATGAAAGACTCTCGATGATGCAATAACTTAAAACGAATGGGATAAATAGAACGAATTAAATAAATTATAGGCTTTTGTAAAAACTGAATTTAGTTTTTCTATCATCGTTGCATCACTGTGAGACTATCTAGAGGCAACCCCAATGGATGAGGCACTTTGAAAAGCAAGCACAGAAAGCAAGGAATTCTGTGACTTCACATTACAGTTTCTCCTTGTGTATGGTTAATAGACTGGTTTTAATCAGTGATGTGCTCTGACGCGATAATGGCCATCTTCTGTAAGGACAAAATGTCACACAAATGGCTGTGGTT